>NW_017728914.1:14499991-14508882 GCF_001723895.1 Crocodylus porosus
GGCATGCTCTGCACTAAGATCTGCATAGCAACTGAGTCTGCTCAGAGCTGAAAGTGGGTCAGGGCTGATTGACAGCTCCTGAGGTCATAGAAAGGGTAGTCCAGGCCCTGTATGGAATTTTCCACTCTCAGTCAAACTGAGTTCATGCATTGGCAGCACCTATACTTAAAATTTTGCTCCAACAGTTAACAATTCTTAGTATCTTGGAAGCAGTACTGCACCTTCACCAATCCCTCCCTTAATGTCCCAGTGGTACATCCTATCTTTCTTCAAGATGGGAAAAAATGAGGATGATGTTATTTCTAATCATTTTTAACTCCAATTTTTTGAAAATTTAGCTTCTAAACCAATTTGGACAGATTCCCAGTTTGTATTAACAGTTGGAGAGCAAATAGTATCTTCAACCATTTTAGAGAAAGATATAGGGTGCATGCAAGCAAATGAACTAGTGAAGTTTAGCAGTTTAATGTAAGTGGTTGGACACCGTACTGGTAGAACACTGTACAAGTGTTTAAGGGGGCGAGCTGAATGCTCTGCAGGAAGACTGCACTAGCCCCAGAGCATACATCCTAGCTTGCTTTGCAGGATACCCAGTCTGTCTGCCAAGGGCACAGGTCTAGGCTAATTGGCTGGCCTACATCCACTCTCCCCACAGCACCCCTTCCCTCTTTCTTTCCCAGATGTTGGGGCTTCAGATAGGAGTCCCAGGGTGTGTCCAGATGTTTGCGGAAGTTTGGTTCTCCAGAGACAAGTAGCAGGGGTTCAACTTGAGCCACTGCTTCTTGTCCCCAGGGAATGCCTATGCCACGTGTGCTTTGGTGCGCAGCAAGTTACCCCAGGTGGGGTAGGGGAGGCAGCCTTACCTGAGGTCCTGGGGTCTCCTGGGGCTACAGCCATGGCAATTCTGCTGTGCAGAGCCTGGCTGGCAGTGGAGCATGGCTCTGAGCAGCCTGGCTCCACTTCTCAGCAGTGCGTGCTGGCCAAGTGTGCGTTGCTCAGGTTTTTTTTTTCCCTATGTTTTATTTTGACCTCTGGATATCCAGGGGTCAGAAAAACCCACAGAAAAAAACCCAGCGCAGCGCGTGCTTTGGGAATGCATCCTTGCAGTGCAGAGAACACTGGTCTGTGCGGTACGTGCCACTGCAAACATACACTGCGAAAGCATGACTGCGCTCATCTGGCTGCGCCCTCAGGGTTTGTGCACAGTTACATTCCCCTTCAGAAGCTCAGTGGATCCTTACCTCTCTGGCACAAGCTGATGGACACAATTCCAGCAGAGTGGGTGAATCTGGTGGGGTCATATGCTGCTGGGCTGAAACTGTGTACTGTTAAGTTGGTGACTTTCTGGGTGTTGATGGTTCTGAGTACTGGGTGCCAGATTGGGCCAGGCCAGTTTCACTGGAGGGACAGGTCTGGGGTCTCTGATCCTGGCAGGGGCACGGTCCATGTAGTTTGGACATGGTGAGCCAGGGTCTTATGAATCAGGAACCCACTTTATTGGACCTGGATCAGCCAGATGCTGCCCCCTCCTGTACCCGAACTACATGGACCCTGCTCCCACTAAGACCAGAGTTTCCAAACCCTCCTCCCCGATGTGGACACTGACCAGGCTTTCAGGTAGGGTCTGTGCCAAGTTCCGTGTCGGGGGCAAGGTGGTTCCAGGGATGAGAGGGCTGAGCCATACTTGGGAATTGGGGATTTCAGGGGGTTCTGGTCCTGGTGGGGGCAGGGGTGGGCTGTTCAGCATCTGTGTTGGGGGAAGGTGGGTCAGGGGACTCTGAGAATGGTGGGAGAAAGGGCAGGCCAGTGTCCATGCAGGGGGGAGAGCTCAAGGAATGGCATGGGTGAGGGGGTTCTGGGAACAGCACAGCAGGTCAGAAGTTTGGTGCTAGTGGGTTGCTATCTTGCACCAGCTCAGGGTGCAGGGCCGAGGCGGGGCAGGGGGATTAACAGATGTGAAGTCACAGACACTCTCCTCGGCGGGCAATTTTTGCCTTGGTAGAGACTTTTTAAACACTTGTTTCTACTGGTGGAGTCGCAATGCCATCAGTAGAAATACAGTGCTTGTCTGCATCCATAGAAAAGTTTATATGGCTTTGTTCATAAAATTTATAATAGTTAATTGCTCAGAATCTTTATTAACGGAAGGTCCCTAACCTCAATGAGTTCCACAGTAGGTGAGGTAGTTGGAAATTTAACATATTTATATCCCCCATTCTAGACATGCTTTCAGATGCATTTACAGTATAGTGTTCAAATTTTTCTTGTAAATGTAGCCCTTTTACATTTACAAGTACAGAGCTAGAGACACCAGAGGCACTACAGCAAAATCTTGCTTTGAGTCTGGTCCAGATTTCATTTTGCAGTGCTGTGGGTACTGAAGTCAGAAGAATAATTTAAACTACGGTAAATAAATTATCAAATAGACAAGACCCATGTGTTTTCTGAAACAGACACAATTCTATTGTGTTTGCATTAGTAGTAATTGATTTTTTACATTAGTGAACCTGCGATAGCAGGACTAGACTGGATCTGACTATGATCTTTCAACATCTCAGAACCTCAACTCTGCAAATGCATTGCCAAGTCCTCTCAGGTCTCATTTAACGTTCTTTAGCTCAAAGTTGTGAGAAAAGCACAAGGGTTAGGAAAAGAAAAAGAACTAACAGGACCTAAAATGTGCTCTCATTTGTTAAGACTGGAAGCTCATATCTTCTGTGCAACTTTTTAAGGGGCTGGCTTGTTATGTAATGAGTTTATCTAAGAAAGAGAATTATTACCAGGTTGTATTAAAATTATTGGAGATGATTACTTCTTTCCAACCACTTTTGTGCTAAAAATATATGAGAGAGAAACAAAAATTAGCCTATGTACCAGACCATAACTGTTTAGAGCATTCGTGATTTTCAGTAGTCCTTTTCAGATCTTATTTAGATTTTATTGAAGTATTTATGCATAAACCAGTACAGTGTCCCATAAAGTTAGGTAGCGTCTCCTAAATTGCGATCTAATTAAAGCTTTATGTATAAATGGCAGCTTTTTCCCCATCCATTCAATCTGTAACGTATTTTATCTACCTAGAAACAAAATTTAAAATATTTTCAATCTTCCAGCTCCTTTTGCAAACCAGTTAATTATACTGAAAGACACAGATGCTGGCATAGTATATAACAATATAAGTAAACCAGGCTTGTTGGGTTGTGTACATATAATTTTTCTAAATAATGACAGAGGATATAATGGGGCTCAAAAATCCCTTAAAGTTGCTTAAAGTTACATTTTATCCAAAACTGAAAATTCCTCTGGTAAATCATTCTTCATATTTCTTCAGAAATACTCTTGTTAAATTGCATCTAGCTTTGTGTGTGAAGAGCAGCTTCTGCTGATATTTCAGACATAAATAGGTTATTTTAATAAACGAATTCAGATAATGTTTGTCCTCTGTACAGCATATGGATGAAAATTTGGTTTTTTATAAAAGAAATAAGCAATGGGCAAGGTAAGATATCCATTATTATTTGTTTCTGAAGCCATTTGTTGTTATTTTATTTTAGCAGAATCCCAAGTCATCATTGAAGATTCTCAAATGATTGGTTATCTATTATATGACTGACCATTAGAAATACAAATGTGCTGCACAGAGAGGGAAATTAATAAACATTTTAAGAGCTATAACACCAAATCTTCTAAATTAAATGCCATGTTAAGTCAAACAATATTATGGAGTTAAACATGAAACTCAAGTCCATTCAATATAAACACCTCTTCTTCAGGCAACCTTGAAGAAGAAAGAGAAGTTATGTTATATTCAGTATACTTGCTTCATGAATGGTATAAAGATTTTTAGGAAAATGCATCATGCCACTAGTCAAGAGTAAAATGACATCAAGAAAACAAAGCAAGCAACGTATCCAGTCACAGAAATCCATGATAAGGTATGACAAGATCGAACAAGGGTGATTCAGGATTTAGAAAAAGGGGGTGCAGCAGATGCCACCAGTGTCTCTTCTCAGACCATGGGAGTTGGGGATAGGTATGGCTGCAGTCCCTGGACCAGCGAGAAACATTGTGGCAGGGTGGGCAGGGAGTAGAGATAAGAAAGAGGGACCTGTTCACTGCTGCTGCTGTTTCCAATTGAGCCCAACACCTGTGCAGATGATCCCTGCAGCTCACAACTGAAATCAGGCAGGAGTGGCTGTTGGGTAGGGCTATGCAAAGCTTCGCTCCCTGATTCAATTTGGCTGAGATTCAGCCCTATTCGGTGGCCAAATCACTGATTCTCGGAATCAGCATCGAATCTTCAGATTTGGGTTTGGCTGAATCGAATCAGGGACAGTGATCCGAATCAACCAATAGAATCACTTTCCCTGATTCATGCTGAAATCTGAATCAAATAGGGCCCACTTCACACACCTCTACTGTTGGGTCCCCAGTGCCTGGGTCATCTGGGTATAGTGGTGGGTGGATCCTGTTGCATCCCTTCTTCCTGCAGCTGGTCTCTACCTTCCCCTGCAATGTCCCCTGTTAGCCCAGGGGCTCCAGCTGCAGATGTTGGCTCTGTAGATTGCTGGACTTCACTAGGGACAGTGGTGACAGTGTGTGAATTTCTCTTTCTTGCTCCTGCTTCCTGCCCAGCCACAACTGGTGTTCCCCATTGGCCTGGGAACTCCAGCTACAGGAAATAGCTGTGAGGGCTGCTGAATTCAGCAGGGAAAGCCACAGTAAGCAAGCAGATCTCTCTTCCTGGACTTGTTCCTTTCCAACCCTCTCCTCCCCCTGGTGTCCACTGGCAGCTGGCAGCACAAAGAGGGAGCCTTCTTGCCAGCACCACTGTTCCAGCTGAGCCCAGTACCCATCCCAGCTCTTCCCTGCATGCCCTAGCTGTAACAAAGCAAGAGAAGCTTTAGGTCACCAGGGACAGTGCCAACAGCAGGTGGGTTGACTTTTGCTGTGCCTGCTCCCTGTCTAGGGATTACAGCAGTGCTGTGCTGGTCTGACCTCAACTGTGGCAGTGTTACCTGACATGACTTGAGCTTCCCACACTCCAACTGCTGTTGCTGCAGTGCTGGAGCAGGTGCAGGCTCCAGCAGCTGTAGCCAGGGGATGGGCTTCTCATGTCCTGCTTGCAGAGTGCCCCTTTGGTACAGGCTTCCCAGGGGCTCACAGTATCCCCTTTAAGTGCCTCCTAGAGTTTTTACCCTACTTGCAGCCCCTAGATATGTTAGAATCCCTCAGCAGGGGTCTGTGCCACAGCAGTAGCAGCTGGAGTGCAGGGAGACCAAGCAGTGTCGGGTAATGCTGCTGCTGTGGTTCCCTGGCAGTCCATTCAAAATCCCCCTACCCTCTTTCCTCCTCTCTCCCCTTCCTGCCCCTACCCAGAGAACAGAAGTTATTCTGAGTCAGAGAGCACCTGGGGGAGCTGCATTAGTTCCCTCACAGCCACCCTGTCCCAGTGCATGCGGGTGCCCTGCACTTAAAAGCAGAAATGGCAGGAGAGACCCCTAGTGGTGAGAAGGGGGAGGCTCAACTGCCAGTCACCAGGGCAGCACAGGTGCTGGTTGCCAGGGAAACAAAGGGGGTCAGCTGACAGGAAGGGGCAGGGCTTGGCCCCTTCTTAAGCCCAAGCATAAGGCCAGGAGAGCAGTTCCCCTCTGGCAGCCAAGCAGGGGGGAGCTTGGCCAGCACGCAGGGAAAGGGGGAAGATAGACTGCAGGAGCATCCCCTGGTTGCAGCGGAGTTGAAGTATTTTTCTGGTAGGGACAGAACATGGATTTTTGACTGGGCAGTTTAGTTTACGTTCTAGCCCAGGGGCTTTGTGTTTTGTGTTTGGTGTTTACTATTTAACCGGAGGACCGGGTGAGACTATTAGGGGTGGAGGAGGCCTCATAGGGATGCCACGGTAGCGTGGGGTTTCCTGGTGCCAGAGAGGGCACAGCATTGTTTGGGGGCACATTGGCCCCAGCCCAGGAGCCCTGGAGCGAAGGAGGGGGCAGTGAGAAGCCCTGGAGCAAAGGAGGGGGCAGTGAGAAGCCCCGGAAGTAAAGAAGAGGGCCAAGGCATAGGGCAAACCATGTCAAGTACCATCTGTGAGGCCTGGGCTGCGGGGTAGGGGAGAAAAAGGAGCCGCAGGTAGTGCCCCCTGACACCGGGCTTATAAAGTGGGCAGCCTCCTGCTAATTACATCATTCAAGCAATTAAGATCAAGGCATGGCAGGTGAGTAAGCAGGCAGTTAGCCCAAGACAGGAAGGTGGAGCCACCCACAGAAAGGCTCCAGCACGCCAGCCCGGTTACACACCCCCTTTACATGTATCCTTATTTCCCCAAAATGTTCGCAGACACTGAGAAGTGAAGAAAGGGCTCCTACTGTCTTACTCCTGGTTTTTAGCTCTCTTATTTGAGGGGAAAACTGCACAAAAATACACAGTTTGTATCTGCCCATTTGTTATCCCTTTGTTCAGCTTATAGTGCAATGAGGCTGGAGCTTCTAGGTAGCATTACAGTATAAATAATGAAACTCCCACCCTTACTAAAGTGTACATCACAAACTGCTGCTTTTTCTCACTGCTCATTAAATCCAAATGAAACCTTTGGGAGGTATCGCTGAATACAGATATGCCTCCGACACACCCAAGTTGTATCCTGACTAAACCTAAGAAAACCTTTTTATGCATGCTCCAAAGGCTCCCCTGGCTAAGTCCATACCACTTGGGCAATTTATAATTTAAAGGAGAATATGAGATTGGAAGGAGATGAAAATATTGTGATCTATAATTTGAAAAAATAGTTGAACTGTTCTGTTGTACTCTCAGGACATATCAGCTTACAGCACATGACATTGCAATTGACATGTATACAATGGGAAAAAAAATAAGTTTGACTTATTTTCTCTTTACCTTCACACTTTCTATGGCTTCAGGAAAACAAAATTCTTTTGCATATACGATCAATACAGTCTAAACCAATAAAGTATATAATAAAACATAAAGATGTCTATGTGCCACAAGTGAGTGTGATTGTGTTTTATATCTTAATAGTCAATAACAGCCCATCCTCTGGGCATATGAAGCTATTAAAGTAGCAGTGCTGAGATGTACTCTCTCCTGTTTGTCAAGCTCTGACTTTTAAGTGGTCCAGCATTATAATTTTATTATTTTAATCAAAGAAACCAGCATGTGATCAATCAAGGGAGGCTTTTACCATAACCATTGATCCTTTATTCATAAATATGAAAATGGTCAGCCTCTGAAATGGAGTGAAATAATTTCAGTAAACCTTAAAATACTATAAAAATGCTTTACGGGTTTATTCATAAGCATAAGAAAATATTATCTTTAGTCCTTTAGAAGGAATACACTACCATTCTACAAATCTGTGGGCAAGGCCCTTGTCTTTTGCTACTAGCACACAAACTTGTGGGGCAGAGTTGTACTGCTACCCCGCAGGTCCACAGGTGGCAGATAGGGGAATGACCTTTAGGGAAGGTTATCTATGAAATAAGCAGTAGCTGACCAAGCAGTGGCAGCACCACCAGTAAGTCATGAGAACAGCAGTTGGCAATGGGTTCCTCCCTGAATAGCCACATTTATCCTTTGATGGTGCTGTGACATGGTGAATACAGTTTGCCACTATAATAAGCCTGCCTCAGCCATGGGTCTATAAGTTGTCAACAGTGGAGCAGGCAGAAGAAGATGTTAGAATCTCAATGGCTGTGAAGGCAGTTGAAGGCTGCAGCACAACAAGATCCCCAGTTGTCTTGGTCTCCTTGCCTTTAAATGAAGCTCCCATTCTGTCAAGAGTCATGTGGAAGCTGATATGCAGCAACTTCTCCACAATAAAAGAAATTTGATTTATGGGTGAGGAAACTGGGCTTATTTAGTCTGCAGAAGAGAAGACTGAAGGGGAATTTGATAGCAGCCTTCAACTACCTGTAGAGTGGTTGCAAAGAGGATGGAGCTAGACTGTTCTCAGTGGGGGTAGATGACAGAAGGAGCAATGGTTTCAAGTTGCAGTACGGGAAGCTTAGGTTGGATATTAGGAAAAACTCTCTCATTAGGAGGGTGGTGAAGCACTGGAACAGGTTACCTAGAAAGGTTATGGAATCTCCATCCTTGGAAGCTTTTGAGGCCAAGCTCAGAAAAGCCTGGCTGGAGTGATCTAGTTGGGGATGGTCCTACTTTGAGCAGGGAGTTAGACTAGATGATCCCCTGAGGTCCCTTCAAACCCTAATTTTCTATGATTCTATGAAAGGAGTCAGCACAGATGTCTTCTATGAAAAAAGCTTTTCAAGAACATTCCTCAAGTCCTTTGGCAAGCAACTAATGGCAACAGGAGCAGGATTGTGAAGTCTGAAATATCCTAGTCATGAACTAGCATAAAGGCAGAAGTTACAAGAAGGTTGTCTAGCACTTGGATGAGACAGGAGTGTGATCTGGCAGCTGTAGCTGTGACTGACCAGCCCTCTTCAGGATCCACTCTGTTCACCCCACAAGGGGAGGGGGCTAGATAAGGTGGTCTAAACACAGCCTGCCTAAGAAGCGGACTGGGAAAAGCATCCACACCAGAAGACAGGAGGGTGATCCAGGCTGACTGAAAAATGCAAGGTTCTCCACCTTGGGAGGAAAAACCTGCAGCATCCTTATAGGCTTGTCAGTACTACCCTGGCTAGCACTATGGAAGAAAGAGACTTGGGGGTTATCACTGACCACAAGATGAACATGAGTCTTCAATGCGTGCTGAGGCTAATAAAGCAAGCAAAATGCTGGATTGTATCCATAGATGCTCCTCAAACAAATCCCAGGACGTCATTCTCCCCTTTTACTCAGCCTTGGTGAGGCCGCAGCTGGAGTACTGCATCCAGTTTTGGGCTCCACAATTCAAAAAGGATGTGGAG
>NW_017728914.1:14508982-14545502 GCF_001723895.1 Crocodylus porosus
CAGAGGAGAGCCACGCACATGATCAGAGGTCAGGAAAACAGACCTTACAATGACAGGCTGAGAGCCATGGGGCTTTTTAGCCTGAACAAGTGCAGGCTCAGGGGTAATCTAATGGCCACCTATAAGTTTATCAGGGGTGACCACCAGGATCTGGGGGAACGTTTGTTCACCAGAGCGCCCCAATGGATGATGAGGTCGAACGGTCACAAACTCCTGCAAGACCGTTTCAGGCTGGACATAAGGAAGAATTTCTTTACTGTCCGAGGCCCCAAGGTCTGTTATAGCCTGCCATCGGAAGTGGCTCAAGCACCTACATTGAACACCTTCAGGAGTAAATTAGGTGCTTATCTTGCTGGGTTCCTATGACCCCAGCTGACTTCCTGCCCCTTGGGCGGGGAGCTGGACTCGATGATCTTCTGAGGTCCCTTCCAGCCCTAATGTCTATGAAATCTATGAAGTAACACAGCATGGTGTACAAATAACAGCTCTTCTACCTGTAAGGTCTACCCAGGCATGACCTAGAGGAGCTGCTGGATTCCTACCAGGCCCAGGGCAGCATGAAGTCCTTGCTGACTCCCTGCTAAAAAGCTTGCAGCTGGTGGTGCTTGTGACAGAGATACTCTGTGTGCACAAGAGGATGGTCCTTGCTAATACCACTCATATTGGGGACCTCCTGGACACTGCCTTCACCTACATAGAACAAGTCCTGCATGAGGGAAATCTCTTCGCCTAGTCCCCCAGAGCTTATTTTGGGTCCACCATCTTGGCAGGTCCCATGGTGCTCCCTACCACAGCATCTCAGCATGCTGGCGTATACAAAGCCAGTCTGCTTCTGGTCACCTCATTTTTGCCAGCTCTACATGTTCATGGTCTGCGCCCTCCATCATCCAATCCTCATGTCCCGGGCAGACACCAAGTGACTGGGAACCTCAGCTGGTGCCTCCTCCATGGAGCTTCTCCATAGTGGACTGTGACAGGTTGCCTTCCCTGGTGCCATCTTTTTGATTTTCTGCACCTCACGTGGGGTACCCTTGGGACCTGTTTTCTAATTCTTCAGTCTCACCCTAATCTAGCCTGCCACGTTTTGATGGAATATTATTATTATTATTATTTTGAGTAGGAGACTGCCTATCATTCTGGGTATTTTGGGGTCTCATCTCTTATGGCTTGACCCCTGTTTCCTCTGGATAGGCCTCCCTGTCCAAACCCACTAAACAGGGTTGGACTCCAAGGCTCTAGCTTTTCCTGCTCCCTTACGGACCATAGCATTCTCTGGCCTGGAGGCACAGAAGCTGGACCCACAGCCAGTCAGTCCCCAGTTCATGACCTGGGTGCAACCTGAGCCCACCTCTGTCAGTCCAAATAAAATAAAAGAGACAAACTACAACCACACTCCAGTGTACCAGACCTCTCTGGCCTTTTTAAAATAGTCCTTCAAATACTAGAGTTCATGTCCCCCAAAAGCTGTGCCCTCACTGGCACTGGGGCCTGTGCCCCCAAAGGCTGTTCTCTCACTGGCACTGGGGTACCCACTCTTTAGAGGGTCCCGAAAATGAGGCCTCCTCTGTCCCCTAATAGCCTCTCCCAAACCACCAGTCTTATTCAATAATCACAAAAAAATAATAAAAATAATAATAACTGTACGTGCTTAATCAACGCAGTGGATCAGCTTACGTGAACTCTCTTCTAGCCTTGGCTCCACACTGCTGGCTAACATCTTGGTTGTGGATGCAGTGGTCATCTCGCAGGGGCTTCCATAGCTTCCCCCTTCCTGCTGAGGACCACTGCCCAAGCTTCTTCCTGGAGCTGTCAGGGGGACTGCTTCCCCTTTGGCTGCTGAACTCCCTACTGCCATTCCACCCGGGGTTTTTATAGTCCTGCCTCTTCCAGTCAGCTGAATAGCCATCCCAGTTCAGCAATTAACCCCTTCACCAGCCCTCCATGCCCAGAAGGTTCGGCCTTCTTCCCTGTGACAGGGTTAGGGTTCCCTGCCACATGGAGCCATTGCTATGGGAGTGTATCTGGCAAGCTTCATGGATGCCTGCCTCTTCTGTGAGCAGAGGGAGACACTGGTGCACATGTACCAAGAGTGTGTCAAGGTTGCAGCCACTTCGCCACCTCCTCCAGAACCTCCTGCTGAAGTTTTGGCTTCACTACTCCCCATACCCTTTTGTTTATGCACTCCTTATCCTCCATGGTCCCACCAAGTACCAGGACCTCCTGATCAACCTCCTTCTTGTGGTAGCCAAGCTAGCAAACAGTATGACCAGCAAGGAGGCTCTGGTTGGGGGTATGCCCAGGGATTGTAGGTCTGTCTTCCTGCCCCTGTCCATTTATGTCTCTGGGACAAGTTTCACAGAGCAGTGTCCGCTGGCTCCTTGGACTCATTTGAGGGCTAGTGGGCACTGCCTGGTTTATCTGCTTGATGTCTTCCCTTGATGCACTCACTTTGAACCTTTGACCTTCATTCCCATCTCTGTTTCATTTTTCACTTGTTCCCCATAATCATTTAATGCACACCTAGTGGCCCCCCAGATTAAGGTGGTTTTGTTTCCCAGGCAGGAGAAAGATTCAAGGCCCCAGTTGGCAGGATAAGCAGAAAGCATTATCTCTGAAAATATTGACAACATCTCTGAATGACTAGGTGGTAGTCAGATGAGAGGGTAAAAAACTTTACTTGAATTTTTGTTCTGTCTCCAAACTTGTACTCACATTTTCTTACATAATTATATTTTACTATATAATAAATCTGTTTGTTTTTTGTCTTCTTACTGATTAACTATGGTGAAGAGTGATTTCAGGGTGTGTAATATCCCAGGCCAACCCATTCTACAGAAAGGAGGATCTAAACTTTCTTCCACAACAGAAGGGGAGATTGCAGGGACCAAGAGTAGGACAAACAGTGGAACAGCAAGGAGAAATTGTTTGTGTCAGTCATTTTATGTCATTTTTTTTTTAGAAAGCAGTAAGCCTAGTGTGATGCTATTTGAATGATAGTAGAAGAAACACTCACAGAGTAATTGCTTCAAATTATCAGCCTACAATGGGGGAAATTGGGAAAAACATGTGAATGTGTTTTAACTTCAAAATCTATATAAATTTCTCTCTTGTGATTCCAGTGCTTAGAATTCTGAGAACTCAAACGGTAAAATCATTTTTTATTAATTTGTTTGAATAAGTTAAGAAGCAATGTCTTGTAGATTTCATCAAACATTATTGCTATTTAAATTTCATGTCAGGTCAATCTCTTTCAGTTGTGAACAATAAGTCATTAAAGTTCCTTTT
Organism: Crocodylus porosus; assembly: GCF_001723895.1. Lineage (NCBI taxonomy): Eukaryota > Metazoa > Chordata > Crocodylia > Crocodylidae > Crocodylus > Crocodylus porosus. The sequence goes on from NW_017728914.1 coordinate 14,512,268, forward strand.
CCAGAGCAACCACTCTACTTTTTAGGAGGACAGAATATTTCAGTTAGGGGAGAAAAATTCTTCAACTCATCCACACACACAGCAGGGGCTGATTGTGCATGCTTTACTTAAAAGCTGCCAAACAATTTTATTTTAGTTTTTCTTTGGAATTACACCTATGTATCAGAATGACCTGCAATAGTGAGGAGCAACCTCCTTGGCAGGTGTGCCACAAATCAGCCCCATCCGTTGTTCAATCTGCTGCTCTGCTTTTTGCTCTCTGCCTTGTTTACCACTGTGTTACCTGTCCATCTCTGATCTGTTGTGTGTCATACATAGAGACTGCCCATACCACTTGGATCACACATGCCATAGGTTGGCTTCCTCTGAACTACAATTTCAAATACTCTTATAGTATCCCAAGCTTTTAGGTAGGCATTGGAATAATTTTTTCCATGCTTTACTCTCAGTTCTGGAGGGTCAGGGGCTGTAATCTGGAAAGTGTGAGAATATTCCAATCCCCTTCTAGTGACAGAGAAAAAACAATTTTCTATGTTGGAAAAAATGTAACCAAACATTTTTAAAGACCAGAACATAATTATATGACATTTGAAACCTGAGAGGGACAACATCTTTGAGCATAACTGGTACTGTTTGTTGTAGTGGGAAATTGAAGGTCATTTCTGAATTTACTCAACATGCTAACTTTTTTACAGAGTTCAGAAAAAACTGTCTCCCCTTTCTGATATCATTAGATGTTTTCCATGAAAGGCCTGACAAATTTAGGGCCTTTGTTCTGGTCCCAGGTCCTTTCTGTAATAATTTCCATGATGAAACTGAATTAGCATCATGCAAAATTAAACATGGCAGTGGCAGTGGTTATGGCCATGCCTCTTAATTACATGCTGAGCCACACATTTGTGAGCCTATGGGTACTTAGAACAGGTAAAGATAGAGAAGGATTATTTGACAGGTATGTGTCCAATATCACTCTGGATGCTATAGCCTTACCTTTAGATGTGCAGGTGAAGTCCTGCAGTAGATTAAACTGTAGGAGTTTTTCCAGTGACTTTAGTGGACTCAGAATTTCACTCTAAATGTTATCTTTCACTTCTAATAACCTCTCACTTTTAAAATTGCTAATTAGCCTTCGTTGATTAGATTTTAGAGAATTTCACTTAACCTGCCTGATCAGCAAATGTCTTTAAAAATAGTAATAATTAAAAATAAGAAAACTGCAAAGCTGGCCTAATTGCATTCAATTAGGAGCTGAAAAGTAAAAAGAGTAATACGTGACAAAGGGTCCTTTCACCTCTAGGTCACCGCTTCTAAATCTGTCCCTAGAATTTGATTAGCAGTTGATGACCTGTGTGAAATAAGAAAGGCACTTTCTCTCCAGGTCTTAGAGTAGGTGTTCATATCACTAAATACTGCCAAAGTAATTTAAACTAAGGCCTTGTCTAAACAAAAACTTTGCCCTTCCAATTATTGTCACAATTGCATGCTACATACCTGCTGTAGGCAATGCTAAAGTATTAAAGTTATATCATGGGTTGATCACTGGCATCAGGAATGTCAGGATGTTAAAACATGAATCTCTTCTAAGTTAAAAAAAAAACCCCAAACACTCTTATCTTTAGCCAGGTCTGTACAAAGTTCATCAATAGCACAGGCTCACAATGAGTACAGATGTGATAGGCTCACACCCACAGCAACACCACAATTGTTTTGTATAAAGCTAATCACCCTGTTGTCAGCTATCCTGGTGGTCTGCAGCATTGTGGTGCCAAGCACTGATGTGACAACTGCTGTAAAGTCATTCATTCTTGCAAGACAGTCCCACAACATTTTTGCCACCATTTAGGGATAATTATGTGACATCCTGGTGTGTAAGGCTGAATTGATACTCACTAGTCTTAGCTCTACTTGAAAACCCAACCCACCAATAAAGGAAAGACCCAACAGTTTCTAAAGTCATACTCATCTGGTCCCTGTTCTCCAGGCAAACATTTGGTTTCAGTCATGTATAGGTTTAAGGTACTAGTTTAAATGTATTTATAGGGATAGACGTTTTATGGAGATTATTGTTTGGGTTGCACTAAGTGTTTTCTTTTACTTAAATCCATTAGGAACAGGATGAATCTAAAGCAAAACACCTGAAACAAAAGTGACTGCAAAGGGGTTTTCACTGGTTTTGCTAAATTAGTGTAGGTTTGTAGACAAGACCTGAGTTCAGCTAGATAATAATACAGAATTAAAAGTATTCCTAAAGATGATTCAAATAAGTATGTAACCCTGGCCCACCACGCTGTGGGAGGGCCCACTGCCAATTTCAGATCCCTGAGTTGCCAATGGCCTTGGTCTTTCTCCCAGTCCACCAAAGAATTGGTAGCAGCTGAGCAGCAGACTACTCTGAGTTCCTTTCATCCACTGCAAGACACAGTATAAACTGATATATATATATATATTGTATATATGTGTGTATTATATATATATATAGAAAGAGAGAGAGAGTGAGAGTATTAAAGTTTATATATAAACACTTTAATACTATATATATAATACACACACATCCATGTATATATATAATACACACACTTACATACACACATTATATTATATTATATATTACATATATACACAGACACATCTATACATACAGAGGAATAAATGATAGGAACTTGGATTTAGAAATGACACAGAAAAGAAAAATGCATAACTAGGCTAATAATACCAGTTAACAATCAATAGTAAACAACCCAACATTCATACATTCACAGATTTGACTACAACATCTTACAATTCAGATTGGTAACACAACACTTCAAATGCATGTTTACTCTGACTTAATACAGTGGAGTCACATCTTACACAGGGTTTAGGTTCTAAAGTTAGCTTGTAAGGCGAAAATCGCGTATAGTCAAAATTTACGGAGAGCGAGTCATAGACAAAGTGGTTGGCTCTGGTTCAGCTCGAGAAGTTGATTGCATAGGCTTATCTGCTGCTGGTTGTTTTTTCTTGAAAAATATGGTGATTGGCAACTGTCGCTGTTGTCTCTTGAGCTGCTCAAACATTTCTTGCTACAGTCTCAAATTGTCCATAATACTACATGTGATTTTGAGGCTTCGTTCCATAGAGGGATCATATTCAGAAATTAAATCATTCAAATGTTTCACTGCTTGGAACACTTCAGAAAATTTATGAAGATTCCAACTTGCTGGCTCTTCCTGTTCATCATCATCATCTTTGCCTTCTGTAGATGATTTTATCAATTCCTCTAATTCTTCATTAGTCAATGTTTCTCTATGGCCCTCAATTAATTCTTCAATTTCTGCCTCAAGGATGTTGACAAAGCATTCACCACCCGCTTGCCTGGCCACCTGAACAATGCGTTTCACTTCTTGGTCAATGGTTGGGAAACCCTTAAAATCATTCACACATTCTTTCCATAGGTTTTGCCAATGTGCATTGACTGTTTCAGGCTTGATTGCATCCATTGCCTGTTTAATATAAGTGAAGCAATCGGGAATGTTGAAGGACTTCCAACACTCCATCACATTAAGATTAGGCTCAGCATCCATAGCACTACGTATCCATGAAAACGTAAGCCTTGTGTACGTGGCCTTGAAACAGCGAATCACGCCTTGGTTGAGAGGTTGGAGGATGGAGGTGGTATTGGGGGGGGAGAAAGACAACTTCAACATCATTAAGCGCAAACCGGAATGCCTCAGCTTTATTAAATGCCCAGCCGCATTGCCACAAAACAACACAGTCACACATTCTTTAGCTGCTTTGAAGCCAGGGGCTTGTCTTTCTGATTTCAAAATGTAAGTGCGGCTGGGCATTTTTTTCCGGAAGAGCCCAGTCTCATCAGCATTAAAGACTTGTTCCGAAAGATAGCCCTTTTCTTCTATTATTTTCTTTAATTGTTCGGGGTAGGCTTTTGCTGCCTCTCCATCGGCAGATGCAGCTTCACCAGTAGTCTGCACATTTTTGAGGTTGAAGTGGTTCCTAAAACTGTTAAGTCAACCTTGGCTGGCTTTGAATTCCTTTTCATCAGAAAGCTGTCCCTCTTCAGTGGGAGGTTTGAACAGTGCATAGAGGCTAAGAGCCTTTTCTCGCAAAATGTTGCCATCGATAGGCACAAGTTTATGGTTCATGTCTTCCACCCATAAGTTTAATGCCTTTTCAGTCTTCACTAAAGTCTTACCATGCACTTGGTTCATCACCTTAGCATTTACTGGAGCACTTGATGCCACAGCATGACAAATTTCTCTCTCTCAAATCTTGATGGCACAGATGCTAGATTCATTGTGGCCATATTTACGTGCCATGTTGGAGACTGACATACTGTCTCTCAATAAGTCCAGCACAGCCAGTTTTTCCTCCAGCATTGGAACAGATCACTGTTTCTTCAGTTGAGCACCAGAAGAAATAGTTAGCTTGTGTTTAGGGGCCATGTTGTACAAAAAATATGTGTCTTTAAACACTAGAATCACACTCAGTGTGGCGAGATGCTCACACTATGAGAGGCATGCAGGAACTGAGACTGACTGAGGGAATAGCAGATTCATGTCTCCCATCTCATGCTCACTCTGGGGCATATGCTCATTGAGTGGATTGGCGGGTGGAATCACCTGCACTATTTAAATTGTTTTTCTCTCTTTCTTTCTTTCTTTTTTTTTGCTGAGCGTGTATAGTTGAATTTGCGTAAGTTAAATGCCTTTTGCAGTCTCTCCAATGGTCAACAGGGAGTGCAGCTTGGGGTCTCCTGGGCTCAGCACACATAACCTTGTCTTCAGCTGGGTTTTCAGGCAGCAGCCAGTAGAGGATGCTGTGCCCTCTGGCTCATCTGGTAGCTGACTCTGGCTTCTGATACCTTCAAACAGTGCCATCCTGCCCCAATACAAGCCTTAACTCAAAAGCAAACACAGAACAAAGCAACACAAGGGCTGCCATGCTTTCTAAACCCTCTTGTTCTGTATTGGTCATAGCCCTTTGCTCACCCCTCCTAGGGTTTCCTTCATCACACAGCTTCCGTGCACGATGATCGGTATCCCTTTCTCCTCAGGCCAGCCCAATCTATCAGAAATGTCCAAATGCAACCCAGACAAAGTCCCTCAAGTTTCACCTTCCCTTTTACCCCACACAGGACTTAGAGGTTCCTTGGGGATGGTGTGCCTACGGGCCTCAGCCTGTCATGTCCTGAAGCCCCAGCCTGGTTCTTCCAGGCTGAGTGCTCCCGATCCTCTGGAGGTCCTCTTGCAAGCTCCAGGAGGTGTATCTGCCACTGCACAATTCCCTCTGTCATCTTCCAGTACATACCTTCTCTCCCCATTCCCCCTAGGGGCACAAAAAATCTCCTCTCTTTAAGGAGCCTTCCTACTCAGTCAGGAGGCTGGGATTTTTTATGGGCTTCCTGGCAGATCCTTTTGCTTGCAAGCCTCTTACCAAGGGCTTCCCTCTTCCAAGATATCCCTGTTGACAAGGGTTTTCATTTGCCTTTAGTGTGGCATCTCCAGAGGGCCAAAATTCACTGCTCCCTTTAGTGCCTTAGAAGGGGCAAACCTCTGCTGCTGTAAGCCGTGCTGTGTCTGGCATAAAAAACTCCTCTCCAAGGTGTGTGCACTTTAATGCACGGTGCAATTAAATCAAGCCTTTTCTATACCACTATGGCAGTGCTTAAGCTGAACTTGTAGCATTCTTAATCCTTGGTTTCTTAAAAAAAAAGACCTAGATACATAAGGTGACTTCAAGGTCATTCCCTAGTTTTCTCTGAAATTATTTGCTCTGGAATCTTTCTTCTCACTCCACCATAACAAATCTGACACTGCAGGCTCAGAATTGGTCTAGAAGTATTGGGGTACTAGGCCTAAACCTCTTTGCTGCTTTCAACACCCTTTGAAGGGGGCAGAAATGAATCTTCAAATAAATGCGGCATTCAGACCAACTATTTGCTCGGTGCAGACACATGCCAAAGTTAGTAAGGGCCTCAGGTTGCCCTGGTTAAATAACAGAGTAATGGATCCAACCAGATATATACTTCAATCTGAATGCCAGCATTAGTCCCTCAGACCCAGACTAGGTCTCTTGAGGAGATGACTGACATGTACAGTATGAGCTGGAGTGGTGAGATGCATCTCTGTTGTGTCACCATGACTGTTATACTTAGGCCTCTGCTCACTAACAACAGAACCACAAACTTAATTTGTTTCTTCTTGGCTTTGATGGCTTTTTTCCCCTCAGAATTGCTTGTGACAGATAATTGGCCCAGAACCAGTCAGATATCCTGGAACAAGTACCCTGCCCCTAGTCCAACAGGGCTAAGTCTCTCTCCGTGGAAGGATGGGACTAATGGGAGCCTGCTGCTAGCCTACCTCTAATGGGAGGTAGGCTAGCAGCAGGAATCCATAGGTTGGGATTTCCTTTCACTCTGCTCACCAACTGGTGCAATGGGGTGGAAGAGCCAGGTAACCTCACTGCCCATCAGGGAGGAGGACCTACATCACTTCTACTCCTACCTCTATGTTACCTTGAGAGAGTCATGCCATTGCTATTTTCCTTCTATCACTTTTCTATCTTGTCTACATAGACAGTAAGCATTTTGAGTGCAGAGATGATTTTTTATTTTGTGTATGTTTGCGTTCAGTGGCTATTACAGTGGGGGTCTGATCTCAGCTGGAGCGTCTCTAATGGTTACTGTAGTACCATTATTGGTGACATTGGGATATGAGGGAGGAGGAGCTCTAGCTGTCATTACCTGGGATGTATTTATTCTCTAGAGTTACTAATACTTATAGGATAACTCTAGCTGTCATAGGAAAAACACAGCTCTAACAATGCAGAGTACCCATAGTTTTCCCCAATTTTTCACCATAGCAGTAAATTTCTCAATTATATGACCAATCACATATTTGATTAAGTACTATATTTTTGGCATACTCAGTCTTTCAGCTGCAGGTCTTATTTTCTTCTGTACCTTTGATTCGTATTCTGAGGGTGGACATTGTCACATATTTCATTGGAAGAGGAAATATAAAAACATACAAAATCATTGTTTATCATCCCTGCAATTTTCTTGTCTGCTATTTGCAATGTTTGTCTGTTCTGTACTTACTTAGTCCTCCTTTATTTGAGATGTAGGGAGCAACTGAGACACATTTTTCTTACTCTTCTCTTGGTCTTTTTTATGTTTAAACTATCCCATTTCTTCATTTGTCACGTCCTTTACAGTTGCTGGGTGCGTCTACACATGCAGACATGCACTTGCAACACCTCAAATATCAGTGGCACACATTTGTGCCAGAGGTTTGTGCCTCAGCACACATGCCTGAATATGCACTTTGGTGTGGGGCAAATTGAGCCACTTGGGGCAAGATGACCCTGTCCAGCTCCTTCTAACTCTTCAGCCAGGGAGAACTAGAGGCTGGGGACAACACCTGTGCGGGCCCCAGCAGTATAAAAAGCTTCCCTTGCAAGCAGCTCAGGGCTACTTGCCCTCAGGAGCTTCTGAGGGTGCCCCAGTTGTGACAGAGGTTGATCCTGGCTGGTGTCACCCATATTGGAGACCTCCTAGACTACGGTAAGCAGGAGGGGGTAGACCCCACTACACTGGCGGTGCATGGGTCTACCCACGACACATGTGACCTGCCATCTGGTCCAGGAGGTGAAATCTGCTCTACCTCCCAACACCCTTCCCCTTGTAAACCAGGTCCTGTGCAGTAGCAGTCCCCCTCCTCCCATTTCTTCCAGCCCGCCAGGGTTTGTTGTGGTGTTGGTGCCTCATCCAGCCTCATAGTGCTCTCCACTCCACCACCTGAGGACACCAGACCAGTCCACTTTTCCATCCTCCATTGCTGCCACCTCTACACACTCATGCACCACATTGTCCATCATGCCGCCCTCACATCCCACCCAGACACCAAGTGGCAGGACCTGCTCAGTGAGGGAGTGGCTGCAGCAATCAAGTGGATGAGTCTGTACTCCACAATCATCCCATGAGCCACTGGGGACCTCAGCTAGTGGCTCCTCCATGAAGCCATTGCCATAGGCGTGTATGTGGCAAGCTTCATGGACACCCCAGCCTCCTGCCTCTTCTGCTGGCAGAAAAAGACCCTGACACATGTGACCCTCAAGCACACCAGGCTGCAGCCCCTCCAACTCCACCTCCAGAACCTCATCTTAAGGTTCTGGTTGAACTTCACCTCCCACCTTTTTGTTTTTGATCACCCCATCCATGGCCCCACCAAGTCCCAGGATCTCCTGGTCAACCTCCTCCTGGCTCTGGCCAAGTGGGCCCTGTACCCTTTGACCAGGAAGGAGACTGGCTGGGAAGGCACTCAGATACCATGGGGCCACTTTTCTCTCACTTATCCATGCACGTTTCTGGGCAGAGCACCGGCTCCTTGGATGCCTTTGAGGACTGGTGCATGTGGCTGGGGGGTTCTGCTTGGTGTCCCCCTCAGACACACTCATTTTCATGTTTTGGCCCTTTGACCCTCATATCACTCCTGTCCTGTTTTTTTGCTTTTGTTGTCCCTTACAATAGGGGATACTAGTTAGCTGGGTGGGTTTTAGGGCTCACGGTATTTGAATGTTACAAATAGACAAGAGCTTCTGAGCCTGGACAACTGGTACCTGGGGACACTAGCTCCTTGTGCCAGCTGGACTGATGAAGCAGCTTTAACCTACAGTAGCCCCCACACGTTTTACCCATTGCAGCAGTCTAGGAGTGGTAAGTACTGCCTGGTTGTGACCTACTGCCACCTGCAACAGGCTTCAGCCCCATGGCTACAAACTGGCCAGACCTAGATGGGTTTGGTCTGGCTTGCTGGCAGATCTTTTTGTTTGCAAGCCTCTTACCCAGGGCTTCCCTCTTCCAAGATGTCCCCCGTACTTGGGCTGTGGTTTGGGCACTACAAAAGAACTGCCTGCACCTCTGGGCCAGCTCCTAATGGGCCATGGATGCTAAGTTGGCCTTCAGGTAGCACTGCTGTCTTGTCTTCTGGTGCCCCTACTCTACCATCTGGGTAGCTATCACCCAGAAGATATGCTCTTTGCAGTGGCCCACTTTAAACGGTCAAAGCATGTCCTCTTGGCCCCAAACAGCCAGGTCAGCCACCTCATCTGCACCGGGTTTCTGGTACCTACCCTGGGCAGTCTTCTCTGCCTGGGCAAGCTTCTCTGCCACTTACCTCACAAGCAGAGATCCTGGTGTTCCCTTTTTCTTCAGAACAATTTGGACTGGAAACATGGAATGCAGGTCATACTTAAACTCTGGCCTTTGCCTGTCATATAAAAGAGTCAAAAAAAGAAAAGGGCAGATATTAAAAGCTATTGTTCTAGTGGACAGAAGGGTTCCCCCACTGCAGTCACTGTGGAGTCGGACACCTTGCTGTCTTCACAAGTCCTCACATAAACAGCATGCCAGGAGTGAAGATGAGAATGAGATGGTCAGGGAAAGATCCATGGGAGGTACAGTTGTGCAGTGTTGTATCCCCCTATGATTTCTACTCCGGCCAAATTTTAAAACCAACTTCTAGAGAAGGACAGGAGCATTTCTATTCAGGCAGTTCTGAGAAAATTAATTGACTTAATGACTCATTACCATCTCCCTGATTCCTGCTAATCTCTCTAATTAACACACCACAGGCATTAATGAACCTCTGACTTTTGAAATGGTCTTTATATTCCACTATTCAAATTATCCTTTCTTTTGCATTCTTATTATCTGTTAGCTATGTCTCTGGTAATGTCTCTCTCACTCCTGCAGACTTTTTTAACTGTAGTTAAAAACCTTAACTCAGGTGTGATAATATTAACTCAGGTATAGCAATGACTGACTGAAGCATTGGAGGCACTGTCAAGACATTCAAGAAAGCTAGATATGGTTTTATGAATCTGAATAAGAGACATATATTTAACTATAATGACTACAAAATTAATGTTACAATCTTTGACTATTTTAACTATTTTGCCTAGTTTGTTGTATTTTTAAATGTAATATATAATTTAGAAAACTAGTGCACATTCCAATAGTTACATTGTTTTGCTTGATCTTAAACTGAATAACAGAGTCCTAGTCACCTAACATATTAGCAAAGCTTCTAGCTTCTCTTTAATTGGAGAAAAGTGGTGTGCTATATGTGATGATGTGCCACACCATCTGCACCCCCCTCTTCAAAATTGTAAATCTGCCCAGGGAGACAGTCATGTCAGAGGTGAGATGCAGCAGATAGTGCTGCACAGATTCCAAATCACAGTGCACCAGATGTGCAGCTCAAGTAAAGTGTAGGCTGGCTGAGGACCCTGCTGATTTATGCCAACTGAAGTTAGACTTTTTTTAAAATGTTGCTTAGTACTTTTGTACCATCTTTTCCTTTGCAGTCCTGCTGCTTGTATTTTACTTCCACTACACAGTATGACAGATGTGAGATCTGGAGGCACATGAAGACTCTCAGACTTGTGACAGTGCATAATCATAGAAACAGGGGAAAGGGGATTTATTTCCTCTCTTTTGGGGGGATAATTTCTACCTCCCATCTTTAGGCAGTGTGGAAAAGCCCATAAAGGTTCAAGTAAGTTTTATATACTCATGGAATGGGAAACCGAGACTGTTATCTGGACTGCCTATGAGCAATCCCTATACACTGTTCATAATTGTCAAGAATGTACCAACCAAGCTGTCTGGGAAGTCCCAGACAAACCAACCCAGCTTATCCCTAGCACCCACTTTTGAGCCTTCATTCACTGGTGGGCCAGAGAGCAGGCACCAGGGTTCAACCTGAAGCACCCTTACTGACAAACTTCTGGCTCTGCAGCGTATCAGCAGATGCAGGTGGATGAGGCACGCTTTCCAAGACACACTGTTGTAGTAATATAGACAAACCCAACAGGTCTCCATGTATGTTGTCAAGTTAATTAACACCATACAACTCTGATATACTTCAGAATCAGTAGTGAGTGCAAAAATGACCCAAACTGAAATTGCAAATATATGATTAATTAAAACCATAATTTGTAGGAGCATTCCTTGCCAATTGCAGAGGCCAGAAATTTCCTTTCATTTAAAATTCTTCTTGCTATTTTACACAAAATATACAATTTAAAAAAAAATAAAATTGCACTCATTTTCCATTTCAGGCAATCTTTCCTACTTGCATTATTGACTCCAAGATGAACATGAGCTGCCAATGCTGGCCAGCTATACCTTGTCATGCATCCAAAGATGCATCTCAAGCTGGTCCAGAGAGCTGATACTCCCCCTCTATGCGACTTTGGCCAGGCTGCAATTGGAGTACTGTGTCAGTACTGGGTGCCACACTTTAAAAAGGATGTGGCCAGCCTGGAGAGGGTTCAGAGGAGGGCCACCCTCTTGATGAGAGGGCAGCAGGACAGACCCTATGAGGAGAGACTGAGGAACCTGAACCTGTTCAGCCTTAGCAAGAGGAGGCTGAGGGGGGACCTGGTGGCTGCCTACAAACTCATCAGGGGAGATCAACAGCAAATAGGAAGAGCCCTTTTCTCCCCAGCACCACCTGGGGAGATGAGGAACAATGGTAATAAGCTGATGGAGAATAGGTTTAAGTTAGAGATCAGAAGGAAGTATTTTACAGTTAGGATGTCCAAAATTTGGAACCAACTTCCCAAGGAAGTGGTCCTCGCCCCTACCTTGGGCAAATTCAAGAGGAGGTTGGATGATCACCTGTCTGGGGTCTTGCGAACCCAGCATTCATTCCTGTCTGTGGCAGGGGGTCAGGCTAGATGATCTGTTCAGGTCCCTCCTGACCTTTGCTATTATGAAACTATGAAATTCTATGGTTTTGTGTTTTGTGGAAGTGGATGACTTTACAAATTTTAAATGAAATATAGAAATCTCAAATTTAAATATTTTCAAAAGTTAGTAGTATTTATATTTATATCCTACGCTATCCAGAAAGGCTCCAAGTGGCTATTTTAAATGGTGATCAAGCAGCTCTACCAGGCAAACCATACAAGATAAATGCCATATTGTTATTAGAGTAAAAATATATACATACAAAATGCTATACAGTACTTTATGTATAGGTATTTAAATTGCCTTATTATATTTGTTGTTATTAAGGCATTCCTGGCTGTTACTGTTTTGAAACAAAAAGGCATAATCTCTACAGAATACCATTAAAGGTAATTGTACTGCCCTTGATCTGTATGTTCAGCTCCCAGTAGTGTCAAAGAGAGGTTCTTGCAAGCATCAGCTACATTAGTTGGATTTATATTTTTTTCTGCTTATGCAACCTAGTATCTTATTTATCTTTAATTTTTTAACTGCAACTACGCACTGGACTCAAAGATAAGATTTTCAGCAATAATCTTCTTCTAATGAAGCTTATGTTTAGGTACTACCTCTTCCTTATTTGAAGTAGGAAAAAATAATTCAGTATTAGTGACCATTTAAATCAGTCTCTTTTCTTTTCACAGTATGACTGCAGTCAGTTCTATATCTCCAATTAACCCCTTAGTTTTAAATAAATAATTGCATACAGTGTCCAAGGAAATATTCATGTGCATTCATTTGGGTACCTACTTCATTGCATTCTTTATAAATGACTATCTGACTGACTGAAGGTGCATCTGACCTGTAAGGACTGCACATGATTACAATTTAAAGAAACTGATAAAAATGGAGGTGCAACTTTGCCTGTTACTACGTGGTTCTTCCAGTGCACCACCTTTATCAGTGCTAAATGTACATTCCCCAACATACCTTACACCATTAGATTTCAGTTCTGCCCAATTCTCTGGAAGCTGTCCCAAGTAGAGAAGAGTGTCTGTAGTCTGGCAATAGACACTTGTAAATTTTTTCTTGGACATATTTGTAAATGAAATGCAGTTCAATATTTGCACTGTTCACTTAACCAAAAGCAAGTAAGAAAAAATATATATATAAACAGCCTATGCATTAGTAACAATTAGTCATCAAAATTGCCACATAGGACATGGATTTAACCAGGGAATGGGCAAAATATGGCCTACAGGCTGGACATTCACCAGTTTCATCAGGCCTACTGGTGCTTATCCAGTACCTTGTGTGCCATGTTCCCACCATTGTGTGCAGAAGGGCCCAGCCCAGCTAGCATGGCACTGGGAAGAGAGCCCCCACATAGCCCTCCCTCCCAGTGCTGCTGCCACCCACCCCAAGTACAGCCCTGGTCCAGCCCCCCTGGCTGCAAAGAGCTGGGCACTGCTCCCAATTCCAGCCCGCAGTGGCAGTCTGCCCTCACCCCATGCACAGATCCAGGGCTCACATGCCCACTTTGCCTCCCCCGGGGATGCGTGTAGTAGCAGGAGCCACACCCCAGACTTGTGCCCCCGGATGTGCTGCTCATCCCGTGCCCCACCCAGCCCCATATGAGCAGTGCCTGCCCCATCCCCACTGTCTCCCTCACCATGGGGGCCTTGATCTATCCTCTCCATGCCCCTTCCCTCTCCTTGTCTCTTTCCCCCAACAGACTTACCAGCCAGCCACTGCTCTCCAAGCTTCTGGGTTGGCCACATGCATGCTTCAGCTGCACACATGCATACAGCATTTGTTGGCAACATTATTGGCTACATCAGCCAAAAAAAGCCAATTGCTGATAATGTCAATTTTATTTTTCTCAGCTGCTGATAGGATATAGACTGATGTATCAGTGTGCCTCTAGTATAAATGATCTGTAAATAAATTCAGACTGGAAAATAAAATAATGTTCTAACTATTGGATCAGCCAGATACTGGAACAATCTTTCACTAGGATTAATAGAAGCAAAAGACCCTAACTTTTAAAGTTGGACCTAGATCAGCTTATTAAGAGGCATATAGGCAGTGATACCAGTGATAAAAGGGAGAGTAGACTAAGTGATCTAGTAGGCCCTTTCTTATCTTAAATTCCTTTGACCAGCCTATGTAAAGCAGTGGAGCCATATTCAAGAACTCCTCAGATGAATCTACAGCATGGATTCATGTCATGAAGCACTTCTTGTTCTTACACAAAGGCTCAAAAAGCCATGCAATGATGGGCTCAAAACAGCTCCAAATGTTGGGTCAAAATAAATTGTTCCACAGTGCACCAGAGACCAATTTCTAAAAGGATCCACTCTTTATGGTACTATGGAATTTGGACTTTCCACTCTCCTACACAGAAATCCTGGTTCTGTACATGAATAAGAATAAGTGCAGCGTGGGCGTACATAACCAGAGTTAAACAAAACATGGAAGGATGAAAGGATATCATGTATGCCTTGAGCTGGAGGGCCCCTGCCAGATCACAGAGACACTTTTCACTGTACCATGAGTCATTCTTAATAAAATCATTTAATTAACTCCATGGTCGTGGATGAATTGACATATGTTGGCAGTACTGGACTGATGGGCAGATGACAGGCTATCTGAGGTCTATACAAGTGGTCTATTCTGAGTTCTATTCTTTTATGCATGGCAAAGACCACCTGTGTAGTGAGATGGGCATGCCTGCTGTCCCTCTATAGCCAGGGTGTCCAGATCCACCAAGTCTTCTCTGTCTAGGCTTGCACTTGGAGCTTCTTTACAGGAATTTATTTCCTCCTGTATACGAAAATGTATTTGTAGCAGCTTTCCTTTTCATATAGACTTTTTGAAACTTTCTGGAAACTTTGTAAACATTTTTGTATGGGATTTAATTTTCTTGATCTTATAAGCTTACAGTTTCCATGCCATGAACATCATGGATGGTGTAGCAAGAACACTACCACTGAAATGCCAGATTGCTTGGACACTCTGTTCAAAGATTTTGTTTCCCTCTCTAGCTATTACCATCTGAAAGCTTTGCCAGACTTGGAGAAATGCCCTAATTTGCAGAAGTTCTTTGTTTGCTTAATGGAAAAATACACCCTTTTGCTCCCAATATTGTCTGTGTGAAAGCACAGACATTTCACCCAGCACAACTTCATAGCACAGCACTACATTTTATGCACTCTTAGCATTTATAATTATGGCACAAGCACAACTGCAAATCCCTAATAAATTATGAACGCTGTATGTTACAAAGACACTGTCAAACTCTGATTGATTTGGACAGTTTGTAGTTAATTAAGTTCATTTCCAATTCTGTCTCTTCACTCAGTTTCAAAGCATTCTATATTGAAAGCCTATTTTCAATTAGTAAGGAGGATGAAACAAAAAAGAATTAATTATAAAAATGGCAATCCCCATTTAAATCTTCATAGTGCAGCAATTATTTATGTTAAATATTTAAAAATTGGAGACTTGTACTAGTCTAATATAGTTTTTTCCCTCTTATGTGTCTCATATGTAGTAATTATGCACAGAGTAGAAGGTAACACTTTAAATTGTTTTTAAGGCCTAAATTATTCTTCACATATTTACACAAGGCTTCAAGAGAGATACAAATGCATATTTTCTTAAAGTCAAAGTATGTGGTATATATATATATATTAAGCCTGATTTTTTTCCTCGGCTACATTCATTTTACCCCGATGTGGACACTTCTACATGAGGTGTTAACTGTGGAGTAGACTAATTAGTTCCTCTGTAAACATTGTGCATCTACATGTGTGCCCCTATTAGACAGGAATAAGCTAATTCATTCTGAAGCAGGGTAGTGCCTGTAAATACAAGTATTATCTTGCTGCAGAGTTTTTTAATCCACAGCAGCACAGGCGTTAATGCTGCCCCAGCTGGCTGGGACATGCAAGTACTTCAGTGCAGGGGTTGCCTAACAGCTAGCCCCACACCAGAGCACCCTCATGTCCCAGGCAGCCTCTCTGCAGCATGTTGAGCCACATGGAGCAGCCAGGGCTAGCAAACCGATCCCCAGTGCCCCCTACCAACCAGGACTGCTCTCATACAGCTCAATATGCTTCAGTCCCATGCACATATTCAAACAGGAGCAATAAACTCTGGAGCAATAAGCCCCAAGGTGCATTGTTTTGTATTACTTGCATGTGTAGACACACCTACAATTCCTTCAGTGCAATGGGCTACAAATGTGTTAAAGGGTGGAGACTAAGTTCTGATATTTGGGGTTCTTTATGTTCAGGAAGTATTAGTCACATGCAGTTACCAAAGAATTATACTGTAGCCTGTTCTCATCACTTTGTAAGTGAGGGAAGAAGTCTGATTTAATGCTATTTTATACACAACCCTCCACCCGTGCCCTCCTCCTCCCCCCCGGTAACTACACATGGTACAAGGCACTGGAAAATTGTATCCTGCTAGTGGGAATCAGTGACAGATCAGACTTGAGCACCAACCACCCCCTTACTAGATACAGAAACTCTTGTTATGTTGTGAAAAGTTGTCATTGCTGGCACATGTACATGAGATACTGGCTGAGCAGTCAGTACTGCACAGTTATTTAGTACTTGTATAAACAATACTAAATGACTGTACAGCAAACCTTATTACTGTGCATTAGTATTGCATCACAGTTGTTTTTTGCCATGCAGTGCTACTGCACAGTACTATCAGGCTACTGTGCAGTCAGTGTCTCATGCAGACATGACCACTGGGAATAGAAATTGTCTCCCAAATGCTCCCAGCTGCAGCAATTCATAGAACCCTTTCATTAAAAATGTGCTAAACCACAGCAACAAAGGAAAACATTTAAGTAAAAGAGTAATTAATAGATGCAAAAACGTGAAACCCAAGCACCTTGCACTTTTTATATTTATTGCTTGTGTAGCCCAGGTAACTTGGGTATATACTCCCCTTCTCCAATTGAAGGGGATTGTTAGCTGGCGGGTGTGCTGTGGGGTGAGAACTGCAGACCACTCAGTTTCCCTCCATCCCTAGAGAACCAGGCCAGGACAGTCAGGGCACTTAACTGTATACACATTTATTTACATTAACTTATCACAGGCGAAAGGAACATGGATATAAACATATGTACAATGTACATATGTATATAAATTTATAAGATATCTAAACCAGTAACATAAACAGTACCCCCTGGGTAAATGACATAAAACCTTATACCAGTGCTCCAGATACAGGTAAGTCACAGGTAAGTATCGGATCTGAAACAGATAAGTCCCAAAGATAAACTAAATCCCGAGGGGAAACCCCAGTGCCCTTGGGTTTTTCTGAAGCCCTACAAAGAAGCTGGTAACTTTACGGGGGCCCTGTCAGTTGGACCTCCCCTTTCAGAAGTCCTTAACTAACCAGGGGGGACTTCCCCTCCCCTGTGGGAATCCTCTTTTCCCTGCAACTCATGGCTCCCAGGCCTGGAGGGTGTTCCTCGTCCTCTGCACCAGGCTGCTCTCTCACCTGAAGTGGGCTTCAGGGGTGGGGAAATCGCTGTCCCCTGGAACAGGGCTCCACTGTGCAGGGCTTCTGGGATCTCTGGCTTGGCCCTGTCGGCTGGCTCAGTAGCCCAATCACTGTCTGGCTCTCTGGACTCAACCTTTTGCTATGGGTCGGAGGCCTGGGCTGCTCGTGCAGCACCAGGCTTGGTCTGCTCCCAGACCCTCCGTGCAGCACCTCCTGCACTGAGCTCCCAGCCTCATTCTGGGGGTTGAGGACCTGAGCCATCCAAGTGCTCCAAAAGTCCTACTCCATGCGCCATCCTGTGCACACTGTCTCTGGCTGCACACCAGAGGTTGCAGACCTGAGCCATCTCACACAGCTCCCAAGATCTGGATGCCGTGTGCCGTGCTGCACAGCCTAGTTGCTGGAGCTGTCTGCCATTCCCCACTGATGGAAGTCTTCAGGGGCACTTCTGGGCTACTGCTTCACCCTGCTGAGCAGCTCTCCTCAGCTTTTCTAAGCCCTGCTCTTCTCTCTCCCAGATGTGCTCCCTTATGCTGGGCACACAGCTCCTTCTATATGCTCCAGGGCTCTGCCCCTGAAGTCTTCTGGACCTGCGCGTTGCAGTCTTCAATTAGGTCCACGGGGGGGTGGGGGGAACTCCTCTCTCCCTCCCCTTAGGAAAGGAGCATGACTGAACTCCTCTTGCTGCCTCCTGATTGGGGGATGAACTCTACCAATCAAAACAGCAAGATGTCAAGCCTGGGACTCAACCCAAGCTCCAAAAGGCAAGCCTGCTACACTAATTCAAAGGAGCTGGTTTTCAAAAAAGGCACATAAAAAGGGTGAAACTGGGGCATCTAGTATATACAAAAAATTATCTTGCTACCTGAGGCATATTGATAGTGGTCCATTCTGTAGTACACTCCTCCTACTATAAAGTATTAGAAGCCTGGGCAGCCTATACTTGATACTTCTTAAATTCAGGTTCACAGATTCACATATGTTTAGGTGTGGAAGAGACCTCGTGAGATCATAGGGTCTAGTACCCCTGCTCTGGGCAGGAAAGACTGATGGGGTCAAATAATCCCAGCAAGGTGTGCATCCAGTCTCTTTTTGAAGATCTCCAAGGTAGGTGCCTGCACCACCCTCACTGGGAGTCTGTTCCAGAGGATGGTCACACGAATCGCAAAGTTTTTCCTTATATCCAGTCTGAAACCTTCTAGGAGTTTATGACCATTGCTCTTGGTTTTCCCCTAGGGTGCTTTGGTGAATAGTTGCTTGCCTAGCCTGTGACGCTCACCCCTAATATATGTGTAAGCGGCCACCAAATCTCCCCAAAATCTTCCCTTTTTTAAGCTGAGCAGTCCCATATCTGGCAGCCTTTCCTCATATGGCTTGCTCTTCAGGCCTCTAATCATACAAGTGGCTCTTCTCTGGACTCTCTCAAGCTTCTCCACATCCTTCTTGAAGTGTGATGCCCAAAACTGGATGCAGTACTCCAGCTGTGGCCCACCAGTGCCAAGTAGAGTGGGAGAATAACTTCCTTAGTTTTGCTTGAGATGGATCGGTTGATACATGCCAATTTACTCTGTTTATTGTAGCATCACACTGGTGGCTCATATTAATTTTATAGTCAATTACGACCCCCCAGGTCCCTTTCAGATGTGGTGCTAGCTAACATAGTACCTCTGAGCCTATAAGTTTGCTGCAGATTTTTTTCTCCTCAGATGGAGCACTTTACACTTCTCAGTGCTGAACAGCATCTGGTTCTGGTCTGCCCATCTAACTAATCAGTCTAGGTCCACCTGGATCATCAGACTACCCTGAGGAATGGACACACTTCCCCACAGCTTAGTGTCATTGGTGAACATTTTGTTCCTAGGATTGAAGTTAGGCTGATTGGCCCATAGTTCCCTGCATCCTCTCTCCTCCTGTTCTTGAAGATGGGCACAACATTGACCCTCTTCTGGGATCTCTCTTGAGTACCACAAATTCCTGAAGAGGTTCAACAGAGTTATTGCCATGAATTTGGCTAGTTTGTTCAGCCCTCTTAAATGGAGTTCATCTGGTCCTGCTGACTTCTAGATATCCAGCTTCTCTAGCTGTTCTTTCACTAGCTCTCCATTGACTATTGGTAGGTGATCATCCCTACTGTGACTATTCTGTGTCATATTTGTATTTGGCAGGCTATAACTCTTATACTGGTGGAATATAGATGTAAAGTACTCATTCAGGGGTTCAGTTTTCTCCTTGGTGTCGGTGATCAGATGTCCAGATGCACTGAACAGTGGTCCCACATTTCCACTGGTTGTCCTCCTGTTACCTACATAGGTATAGAAGGACATATTGTCCTTGATTTTGCTAACCAGAATTTGGTCACTGCCTTTGCTTTTCTAATCTGCCTCTCTACAGGTATGGGTGTAGCAGGAACTGAATTGATGTAGCTGATGTTAACATAGAGTGTAATAGTAGTGAAATATAACCATGTTAGTTTTCTCCTGTAAATAACTTGAAAACTCCATTTTGTATTTTTTTGCTTGACATAAGTAAATGAAATCTGTATGTCCTTTTATGTATGAGTGTATGTGAAAGGGTGAATGGTGAGAGCATGGCATAGAGATGGAAGAAGAAGATTTAAGTGTTTATGTAAGCAACAAAGCACTAAATGTAAGTTACCAGTCAGTAAACTAATTAACAGATGGCTGAAGAATCCCTTTAAGTCCTAGGACACAAAGGAGATAACTTTCATAGACATTCTTTCATAGACTTTCCTAGATATTCGGGGTGGAAGGGACCCTGAAGGATCATTGAGTCCAGGCCCCTGCTCCAGGGCAGGAAGTCAGCAGGGATCATAGGATCCCAGCAAGATAAACATACAAATGTGTCTTGAAGGCATTCAAAGCGGGTGCTTGAACCACCTTGGTGGCAGTCTATTCCAAACCTTGGGGGCTCAGACAGTAAAGAAGTTCTTCCAGCCTAAATCAGTCGTGGTGGAGTTTGTGACCATTTGATCTTGTCATCCCTTGGGGTGCTCTGGTGAACGTTCCCCCAGATCCTGGTGAATACCTCTAATAAACTTGTAGGTGGCCACCAGATTGTCCCTGAGTCTGTGCTTTTCCAGGCTGAAGAGTCCCATGGCTCTCAGCTTCTCATCATAAGGTCTGTTTTCCTGACCTCTGATCATGCGTATGGCTCTCCTCTGCACTCCCTCAAGTTTCTCCACATCCTTTTTGAATTGTGGAGCCCAAACCTAGATGCAGTACTCCAGCTATGGCCTCACCAAGGCCGAGAACAAGGAGAGAATGATGTCCTAGGATTTGCTTGAGAAATATCTATGGATGCAAGCCAGCATTTTGCTTGCTTTACTAGCTGCAACATCACATTGAAGGCTCATGTTCATCTTGTGGTCAATCATGACCCCCAAGTCCTTTTCATCTGTAATGATGATCAGCGTAGCACTGCCAAGCCTATAAGCATGCTGCAGTTTTTCCTTCCAAGGTGGAGAACCTTGCATTTTCAGTGTTAACACGATCAGGTTCTCATCCACCCATTTCATGAGCCTGTCAAGATCTGCCTGGATCACACTCCTGTCCTCAGGTGTGGATGTTTTACCCCAGAGTTTGGTGTCATTGGCAAACTTGGCCAGCCCACTTCTGACACCAATGTCTGCATTATTGATGAAGATGTTAAAGAGCATAGGCCCTAGGACACAGCCCTGAAGGGCCCCACTGGTCACAAATCACCACGAAGATTGACTTCCATCAACCACCACCCTCTGGGTCCTGCCACAGAGCCAATTCCTCAGCCAGCAGAGTGTGGTGAGGTCGAGACCACAGTTATCCAGTTTTGCTAAGTGATGATCATGGGATACCAGATCGAAGGCGTTTTAAAAGTCAAGATATATGACATCAATCTCTTTCCCTTTGTCCAGGTGATAGGTCACCTAGTCATAAAAGGAAATGAGATTGGTCAAGCAAGACCTACCAGCAACAAACCCATGCTGGGTATCCCTCAGGATATTGCTGTCAGCTAGTCTGTTAAGTATGGACTCTTTGATAATCTTTTCCAAGACCTTCCCCAAGATAGAGGTCAGGCTTATGGGTCTGTAGTTTGCTGGATCTACTTTCCTCCCTTTTTTGAAGATAGGCACCACGTTGGCCTTCTTCCAATCATCGGGCACTTCCTCAAAGCACCAGGAGTTCTCAAAGATCCATGCCAGGGGCTGAGTTATGATGCTAGCCAGCTCCTTGAGTACCCTGGGGTGTAAACCGTCATAGCCAGCTGACTTGAAGGTATCCAGCCTGTCAAGGTGTTCCTTCATGATGGAGGGTAAAGAATCTCCCTCACCTTGGCATTCCTGACCCACAGTGGGCAGGGGCATCCCATGGGACTGGTGCAAAACTAAAGCAAAGTATCCATTTAGCAAGTTTGCTTTTTCATGGGCATCATTTATCAGTTGTCCCATCTGGTTTAGCAGGGGTCCAATGTTGCCCTTGCTTTTCCTATGGCTCTCCACATATCTAAAAAAGGACTTCTTATTGCCATTGATATTTGTAGCAAGCTCAAGTTCCATTGCAACATTGGCTTTCCTGATTTGCTCTTTGCAGGTCCAGACCAGAGAACAGTACTACTGCTTAGTGGTGGTTCCAGTACTCCATCCTTTGTAGGTCTTCCTTTTAAGATGCAGGAGGTCTTCTAGTTCCCTGGAGAACCGAGGGGGCTGCTGTGCCCTTTTGCTGCCTTTCCTTTGAGATGGGATAGACTTTGCATGTGCATCCAGGATTGCTCCCTTGAGGAGCAACCACCTGTCCAGAACTCCCCTCCCCTTTAAGTTGTGGCCCTTTAGGGCCTCACTGACAAGCCTCCTGAGCTGGTCAAAGTCAGCTTTCCTGAAGTCAAGGACTTCTGTATTATTGACTGACTTGCCAGCTTTATGGTGAATGGCAAATGCTGAAGGTGATCAGCTCATGGTCACCCAGCTTCCCTTTAATCATTAGGTCACTGATTAGGTCATCCCCAGTTGCCAGTACCAGGTTGAGCAGTGCTTTACCTCTCATCAGCCTGTAAATTTCCTGCATCAGATAGAGCTCATCCACACATGAGAGAAAGGTTTGCGACCACTCAGATTTGGCTGAGCGCTCCTCCTATGGGATGTCTGGGTAAAGTCTCCCATGACAACCATACACCAGGAGCCTACAGCCTCAGCCAATTCCCTGGCAAACTCCTGGTCAAGGTCTTGACCCTGGGTGGGGGTCTGTAGTAGACGCCCATCATAGTATCCCCTGTGCCTTGTTCCCCATGGATTTTAACCCAGAGGGTCTCAAATCTTCCACTGTGGGTGCCAATGTCAGCTTGCAGGGATGCATAGCTTTCCTTGATGTAGAGAGCTACAACCCTGCCCCTTTTGTGCACTCGATCCTTCCTATACAGGGTATAGCAATCTATACCTGTGGCCCAGTCATGGGTGGAGTGCCACCAGGTCTCCATTATCCCTATGACATCATAGTTATTTGCATTTAGCAGGAGGACAAGTTCCTCCTGTTTGTTCCCCAAGCTCCTGGCATTGATGTACAGGCAGGCAAGTGTCCCCTTGGGGCCCTGCCCTTGCCTGCAGTTTGTTCCAGGGCTGGGGCAGAGGACAAATGCACACATCCTGTCAGAGGCTGAGATACCAACTTTGACGACCAAACTAACCTCAGGCTGAGATAAGTTGAAGATGAAGAACAGTTGAAGAACAACTGCAAAAGCAGAAGCTGGTTATGGAAAATCCCAAAAGGGCTGAAACAAAGGATGCCAATTCCTATAAAAGCAGACTTTAAAAATGCCAAGTTGGGTGAGTCTCTTTCTTAACTGCTGTGTCTTTGGAGCACAGACACATCTGTTTCATCCCACTCCAAGCTGTTATCTCCAAGATCTCTCTCTCAATAAGGCCTGGGCTGGCCACCTAGTGCCATTATTGAACAACTGCTGCTGGTAACTATAATGTCTGAGGAGAATGGTTGTTTTGTGTTTGTGTGTGCCTGTGTGTAATGATGTGCATGCTAATTTGTGTGTCCAAACTTCTATCTCTAATTCATGTAATCAATAAATGAAGGCATTTTGCCAATAAATAAGGCATTTTGTCTTATCCCTCTCTGTAAGGGCTTGCTCTTCATTTGGCAATTGAAATTTAAAGTGCCATGGGCCAATCTTGTGTAGTTCTTCCTGGGGCCTATTCCTGGCTTTCATCATTGGTAAGGCTCCCTTTTTCAGAAGATCTGCAACTTCCCTATTGAGCCAAGATGGCCTCCTGGTCCCTGTGCCACATTTTTTGTGTACAGGTATGGACAACTGAGGATTGTGTCCTTGAGGAATGAACATTCTTCATCCAGCCTTTCCCTATGGTTCATGATTCCAAAAGGCATTACTCTTAGCTTATTGAAATCTGCTGTTTTAAAGTTAAGAATTTGTACCTTATTGGCAGATTTCTCAGCCCTACAATGGACAGTGAAAGTGATAGTCTCATGGTCACTGTTGCCTAGGTTACCCTCTATTGTCTGATCACTCACAAGGTCATCCCCCTTAGCTAAAACTAAATCTAAGACGACATTTCCTTTGGTTGGCCAGTATATTTCCTGGGACAGGTAGAGCTCATCGATACAGGTTGGGAACCTATGTAACTGGTCAGATCTGGCTAAGTGTTCTTCCAAGGAGATGTCTGGATAGTTAAAGTTGCCCATGATGACCATGTCCCATGCTCTTGCAGCCTCTTGCAGTTCTCTGAAGAATTCCAGATGTAGCTCCTCATCTTGATTCAGAGGTCTGTAGTATAGTCGTACAGTTAGGTCCCTTTCACCACATCTGCCCAGTATCTTGACCCAGAGGGTTTCAAGTCATCCTTCCTTAGTACCAATTTCAGCTTCCAAGGAGGTGCACTGCTACTTTACATATAGAGCTACACCTCCACCCTTTTCCCCTATACGATCCCTCCTATGCAGGGTTTAGCCCTCTATAACTATACTCCAATCATGGATAGAGTCCCGCCAGGTCTCTGTTATTCCTGTGACACCTTAGCCCCTGCTGGAAAGCAGGAGGGCCAGTTCCTCCTGTTTGTTCCCCATGCTCTTGTCATTTGTGTACAGTCATTTGAGCCCTCCACTGGAGGTCCTTAGTTTCCTGTCACATTGAGGGAACTCCATTCCTTCAGCTCATGCTGAAGTGTCCTCCCTGTCATCTCCTGTTGTAATGGTTGCTTGTTTTTTGGCCCCCAGGCTTGCTCGGCTTGTTGTCCCCCCATCCTCCCCAACAATCTCAGTTTAAAGCCATGTCCAAGAGGCCCACCATCCTGGCCAAGGAGCCTTCCCCTTCAGTATGAGGTGGATATCATCCCTTCCAGAAGACCCCTGTCTCTGAAGTGCATGCTGTGGTCAAGGAAGTCAAAACCCTCTCAGTAGCACCATTGCTTGAGCCTTCAGTTCACCACTTCAATACAGACATCTCTCCTAGCCCCACAGCCCACAAATGGGAAGATAAAAGAGAAAACTACCTTCTCCCCCAACCCTTAAATGGTAGTTATTAACAAGTGTTATCATTTTAGGGAGTGTTTCATTTCACAAATAGTCCTTTAACCATGGTGAACAATAATTGACAAAAGCTAACACATGTTGTACCATTGTGTTGGATACAGGGTTAAATACTTGCTACAGTTCCCATTACATGTACTGTATGTAACTCCATTATGTCCCCTAATGCCCATATGAACACCTACTTGAAAGCTTCAAAATCTGGCAGCGGCCATAATGTAACGCCTTGATTTTCTGTGGAGATGTAATATTGCATTGGCTTATGAAGACAGCAGGCATGAAGAGAAGAATCAAAAGCATGCAGAAATGCATTTAAAATAATTAATGTTCCAAAGTAGTCCCACATTCACCTGAGCAGCATTATAAATGTTCAGATGTGGGACAGGAATAGAGGTAGGAAGAGAAAAAGGGTGCATCTTTAAAACTCCCAGTGGGATACCCGCTGCTTACCCAAATGTCCTACAGCTGGCCTTCCTTAACAGAGCTGACTGTTCTTCTTAAAGGGGAGGGACAGATCTATTCTAACAAATTATCATGAACAGTATAGTCAAAATGACTTCTGCTAGGAATAAAATAGTAACCTTCCTAATTGCATTGGTCTAATTTATGAATAGCTTGAGCTGCTCCAGTTTTCCTTAGCTCAAAAATTTTAAGGAAAAGGTAAATTATTCAGCTGGGGAGGAATGTAGATATATACATTTTTCTAAATACATAAAGGCTTTGAAGTCTTTCCTCCGTAAGAACAATGCTTATGACACTAACATCCCCTTTTGCCTTTGTCTACTAATTAAAAATAAATAAATACAAACAAAAAACTGTACCTCACCAGAAGTGAGGAGTGTCACAAACTATAAAGTCCACTCAGTATTTTGTTTAGGCTATTGATTTGATATTTAAAATCAATATATACATGATAGTTGGGTGGATCAATAAACCCTAAAAATGAATATGGTGCTATCCAGTGAAATTATATTGAGGGACCTAATCAAATTGACATTGTAACTTCAATGACCAGGAAATTATCTCTAAAAAACACAGTCAATCAACCACAACGAGCATAATCACTGGACTAGAATTTGTTTTCTCTTCGTTCTCCTTATCTATACTGTTATGTAGTGTAAAGAAATACAGCAAGCTGGTAACTCAATTCTTTGCATACAAACTACGAACCCTCCATGGAACTTCACTGACATCATCTGTCCTCTATGCAAAGCAGCAGCCCATACATGTGGAACAAACCTTTGGATCAAACCTGGTTTTTCTTCTCATATTTTGACTCCAGGATTTGGCACTGATGCAATTTGAGGATAGCTTTCAGGTCTTTAATAAAACCTAGATAATGTAGCTTGGATAAAAATGTTTGAGTAGAACAGTAATATTAATTTGGCCTTTAAAACATCTGTGAAATAAAATACAGGCTCCTCTGGAATTCATTTTTTGTTGCAATCATATTTATACTACCTAAGCTCCTCCAAAGAAAAACACCTTTAAGGATTCAACTTTTCTGCTTATGGCTATGTTCCCAGACTCTATTTGAAAACTGAAGCTGATAGAGAATGCTACAGTGTGTTTGTAAAGGAAAAAGTCTTGTCATGAGCATATTAGATTGGTGCATTAAGATCCACATGGGCTGCCTTCTTGTTTCCTGGGGAAGTTTAAGGTGCTGTTTTTCAACTTATAGCCTAAATGGCTTGGAACTGCCTTTCAATGCCTGGAGTACTGCTCCAGTTAATATCAGCAGAGGCACTCAAGCAATAACATCCTTGATTTACAAGTGAGCAGTTGCTGACAGTCAGTTTTACATGAAGTTTTAACTACCCCAAACTTGGTTTGAAATAGCTTAGATTTGCTGACCCAACTAGCTGAAGAGGCTTTGAGGCAAGGGGAGCTGATGAATAAGTGTTACCATTTTGGGCAGTCTAGGACATGTCTTTCTTGGGTTGGTGAACCTTGGATGATAAGTGAAACTATACAGCTGAAAGTAAATTAAAATTAATATAAGCCCCTTCCAGAGTAAAGCAGATTGAAAATCAGAAATTCCCTTTACATAGCAATTAGGCATGTGCAAAACGGGCCCTAGTCAATTCGGATTCAGACTCAGCTCGAAGTAGGGACAATGATTCAATTTGTTGATTCGGATCACTGTCCCCAATTCAATTCATCTGAATCTGAAGATTCAATGCTGATTCAGAGAATCACCAATTTGGCCATAGACACAGCTTTAAATTTTTTTCTACATACCTCGATGTATTAGGCATGGCTCATGAATGCTGAGATGCCAGGGTGGATGGAGCATCCCACAGGAGTGTGGTGGGGCCCACCGCATGCTCAGCAGTGAACCTGGAAGTGAACTGGAACTATACTACTTTCAGCAGTATAGTTTACCTTATTATCCAAGGTTCACTTCCAGTACACTTCCGGGTCCACTGGGGAGTGTGCTGGGAGGCCCCCCCATGTGTTCCCTGGTGTACCTGGAAGTGGACCAGAAGTAATTATGGTCCACTTCCAGGTCTGCTGCTGAGTGTGTACAGGAGCACCCTACACTCCTGTGGGATGCTCCATACACCCCAGTATCACAGCTTTCACAAGCCCCCTAGTACCTTGAGGTATGTAGAAAAAACATTTAAAGCTGTGTCTATGGCTGAATCCTTAAATATTTCCAAATCTCTCCAAATCAATTCAGAGGGTTCCAATTCAATTCAGAGAGGTTAAAGGGTTTCCTGATCCAATCTAGATTCAGAGGTTCAGCCACCGAATTGGGCTGAATCTCTGCCAAATCGAAGCAGGGACTAAAGCTTCACACAGCACTAATAGCAATTATCTCATGATTCAACTCTTCATTTATTTATTCCATGATTGTTCTGGATAGAATGACAGGAAAAGAGAGAAGGGTTGTACATTTAAACACACAAACATGCCTTTTAGGTGCCCAACAGACATTTCATTTATTGCATAAATAATATGTTAAGCTCATGAGAAATTGTGACATGCCAGAAGTTCAGACAATTTATGTGATAAAATGGCAAAAGAACCAGAAAGATGTTCCACATTTAAAGTGGAACACTTTATGGTTGGTTTGCATTATGCTCTAATTTGAACATGTGACATATTTAGCATCAGGCTGTAAAATAGCTTTAAGGACTGGCATGAGGGGAGCTGATCAGCCCTAAGCACTGGCAACATGAAAGCCATGAACTGCAGTTCTGGATTGGACTGTACATGTCAGCTGAAGGACTCCCCTGGTGCCAGCAAGTTGAAAGCCACACAATATAGCCCTGAACTGGGCTGTAGCACATAGCTTTCAACTTTCCAGAATGCTGCCATATGTGCACTGGTTGATACAGCCCAGCGTAGGGTTCTATCATATGGCTTTCAATTTGCCAGTGCACAGGGAACCATTAGCTGATGAACTCACCATGCCAGCAAGTTGAAAGGGCATTGTAAGAAGAACAGCATTAGGGACCAGTCCCCAATGCCCAGCTCCAAACAGTTGTCAGAAAACATGCAGTTGGGATCTGACAAATTTTATCCCCAAAATCACATGTCCTGCCATGCAACTCTGGCATGGAAGGAAACAGTTTTTTGGAATTTGGAACAAAAATAATTGGTTCCTAATTGTGCAACTAAATTACTATCAGTGAGGGGACCTAGAAGCTAAAAGGAAATGATTTAAGGGAGGGGAAAATTCACACCATGGCTTATTGCTTACTATATAGTTTCATAGTTGTTAGGGTCAGAAGGGACCTCAACAAATCATTGAGTTTGACTCCCTGCCCTGAGCAGGAAAGAGCACTGGGGTCATATGACCCCAGCCAAGTGCTTTCCCAGTCTCCTTTTAAATTCCCACAATGTAGGGGAGAGTGCCACCTCCCTTGGGAGCCCATTCCAGATTCTGGCAACCCTTACTGTAAAGAAGTTCTGCTTCAGAGGCTGAAGAGATTCAGGTCCCTCAGTCTTTCCTCATACGGCCTTACCTGCAAGCCCCTAACCACATGAGTGGTCCTCCTTCTTTTAAATACCCACAAGATAGGGGAGAGTGCCACCTTCCTTGGGAGTCCATTGCAGATTCTGGCAACCCTTACTGTAAAGAAGTTCTGCTTCAGAGGCTGAAGAGATTCAGGTCCCTCATTCTCTCCTCATAGGGCCTTACCTGCAGGCCCCTAACCATATGAGTGGTCCTCCTCTGGACCCTCTCAAGGTTATCCACATCCCTCGTGGCACCCAGAACTGAACACAATACTCCAACTGCAGCCCAACAATGCCACACAGAGGGGAAGTATCACCTCCCTGGACCTGTTTGTGATGCGCCAGCTAATGCATGATAGAGTGCAGTTAGCTTTCCTGATTACTTTGTCACATTAATGGCTCATATTAGTCTTGAAATCAACTATGACTCCAAGATCCTTTTCTGCCACTGTGCTGCTGAGAAGGTCCTCCCCTATCCTATAGGCATGTTGGCGCTTCCTTCTCCCTAGATGCAGCACTTTGCACTTGTCTTTGTTGAACTGCATCCTATTCTTTTCTGCCTACTTTTCCAACCTGTCCAGGTCTGCTTGGATTTGATCCCTTCCCACTAATGTGTTTACTTTATCCCATAATTTTGTGTCATCTGTGAATTTGGACAGAGTGCTCTCCACACCCTCATCCAAGTCACTGATGAAGACATTGAATAGCACAGGTCCAAGGACTGAGCCTTGAGGGACCACACTGCCCACATCATTCCAGGTCAATACTAACCCATCCACCACCACTCTCTGGGTGTGACCCTTAAGCCAATTTGTCACCTACCTTACTGTGTAACCTTCTAACAGCTTCTCAGTTTGTTTATGAGAATAGGATGAGATACCCTATCAAAGACCTTCTTAAAATCCAAGTAGATTACATCTACCTTGACTCCTGCATCTAAGCATTTTGTAACAAGGTCATAAAAAGAAACAAGGTTAGTCAGGAAGGATCTACTTGCTATGACCCCATTATGGTTACCCTTTAGCATTATTTTTCCTGCTGGGCTCCTACAAATGTGATCCTTCATAATTTTTTCAAAGGTGTTCCCAAGGATAGAGGTAAGACTAATCAGTCTATAATTACCTTGATCCTTCTTCCTCCCCTTCTTGAAAATAGGGACCACACTGGCTCTTTTCCAGGCCTCTGGAACCTGACCTGAGCACCATGCAAGCACATGCACTTAGAGCAGCTCAAATAGAAGTGGTGCAAATTTGAGCTGGGGCTTCTTGCCTCAGTGCATGTGCTTAGACATGCACTTTGTTGTGGAGCAAATTGTGCCACTTGGGGCAAAATAACCCTGCCTGACTCCTCCAGGATCTGCACCCAGGGGGAGCTAGAACCTGGGGCCAGCACCTGTGCTGTCCCCAGCAGTATAAAAAGCTGCCCTGTCCTGGCCTCATCCATACAAAAAGCTGCCCTGGCAAGCAGCTCAGGGCTACTTGCTCTCAGGAGCTTCTGAGGCCTGGCCAATTGGTACATGGGGACATTACCCCTTGTGCCAACTAGACTGCTGCAGCAGCCTCCCAAATCCATTTTTGAAAATACCCCCAAATCCATGTTCTTCCACAATTAAAACAAAAGACCACACCACACACACACACACACACACACACATATCTACAAACAGACAGAGAGAGAGAGAGAGAGAGAGAGAGCGAGCAGTCAGTTGGGTAATGCTTTATTGGTATATTTACAATATTAAAGCAATTTGGAAGCCTACCAGTGTCTCTATCATCATCAAAAAATAAATTCTAATACCTATATGTGTTCATGTCTGCTTTTGGTTTTCTTCACACATGATGGGTGTATGATGGGGGGACGTGGTGTTTGCAGGAAGGGGGTGGGAAAGCGGTGTGGGGGAAGGCAGGTGGGTGTGTAGATGTGTGTGGCAGGATGTGGGTTGGTCTGTGGGTAGGTATGTGGATAGGTGTGGGGTAATTGCTGGAGGAACTGTGGGTGTGGGGGACATTGTGGGAGGGCTGCTCATAAGGGGTGGGTCCCCTGGATCCCACAGGGTGCAGCCCCCCAACACAGCACATGGATTGCCCCCCCCACAGGGCCCCAGCTCCCCCCTGGATGGCCACGGGCTCTATCCCCCACAGGGCTCCAGCCCCCCTGCCCAGGGTCCCAAGCACACTGGAATGCTCCCCCTGCCCAGGGTCCCAGCTCCACTCTGGAGGGCCCCAGCCCCCCTGCCCAGAACCCATAACTGACCTTTCACAGCAGCAGTGGGGGAACCATGCACCAAGCCCAGCTGGGTCCTGCTGGCCCTGGGGCTGCTCCTGCCACCAGGCTGGGCTGGTCTCATGGTGGCAACATCCAGCACAGCACATGGGGACCACATGCCAGGCCCAGCCAGGTCCTACCACCCTTAGGGCTGCTCTGCCACCCAGCTGGGCTGGGCCCATGGTGACTGCCGCCCATTCCTATAGTGGCAGGACCCAGCCCAGTGCATGGAGGCCACACAATGGGCCAAGTTGGGCAGCATGAGGAGCCCAAGGCTGGCAGGACCCAGCTGGGCTCTGCCCCATGGGTCCTGATCATGCTGCCTTGCCCAGCCAGGTGGCACAAGCAGCCTCAGGGACAGCAGGACCCAGCTGGGCTCCGCACAGTCCCTGCATGCTGGGCTGTGTCAAACTGCTATAGAAGTGGCCTGGCCAGGAGGTGGAGCAGCCCCAAGAGCATCATGATCCAGCTGGGCCCGGCTTGCGGGGACTGCATGCTGAGCCAGTTCTTGCTGCCATGGGGCCAGACCAGCTGGGCAGCAGAGGGGACCCAGGACCCAGCTGGGCCCAGCACATGGTTCCCACATGCTGCACGGGATCCCCTCACCAAGGACCTGGCCTGGCCTGGTGGCAGACAGGCCCCAGAGCTGGCCACGCACTATGTCCTGCCTTTGCCCCACTGTGCCTGCAGGGGGTGAGACCTGGCTCAGCCCCATGTGGCTCTCTAGTCCAGCTTTGTACCAGAGTGGGTTGCAGGTGTGGCTCCTGTGTGCGCCTTCCAGAGCCATGCAACCTGCTCTGGTACAAAGCCAGACTAGCGAGCCGCACCTATCTGGGCCAGGTCCTCACCCTCCACAGCCCTGGGGACATCTCCCTGCCACTCCCCAAGTCTCCCCACATCTCCCTTTTACCCCTCACCCACCCACACTGATGAACACCTCCCCTACTTACCTTGGACAGCGCTGGGGGCCATGGGCAGCAGGATCACCAAAGAGATGCTCTGGCCAAACCAGAGTGTCTACTTTAGTGGACTGCCTCCCTGCTGGCTCTGGGCCTTGCTCCACTCTTCTGTGGAGTGGTTTTTTTAGACCCCTGGATATCCAGGGGTTTTTCACCCCGCGCTGCAAGTTTGCCTCTTCCCCACTTCAAAGGGGTCCATGAGTGCTCAAACAGCCATGACAGTGGCTTTGCTATGACACTGACCAATTCCTTCACCACCCTTGGATGAAGATCATCTAGGCCTGCTGACTTAAACACATTTAGACTTTCCAAGTGTCCCTTTACTAGTTTGGTGCTCACCATTTCTGGGCTGGTGTTCCTCCTGTACCTATGCATAATGAACTTGGGAGATTCATCTTGATCTATGTTCAGGAATACAGAAGCAAAAAACTCATTGAAGAATTCAGCTATGTCCCTCCTATCTGTCACCAATTGTCCTAACCCATCCTGTAGGGGTCCTATGTTACCCTGCACCTTCTTTTTGCTCCATATATACCTGAAGAAAGACTTTTTGTTGTCTTTAATTTTTGTCACCAGCTGGAGTTCCATTGCTGCTTTGGTCTTCCTAACAGACTCCCTGCAAGTCTTGATGTTAAATTAGATATTTACAATTTCAGCAGTGGAGGACTCCTGTTTCTGAGGAATTTCTATCTGAGTAGGAATGTGTTAGAGGAAAGGGTGAAATATCTGGGAGGCTACTGAATCCTTGGCTATTAACATGGTCCATAGGGAATCACAGCAATTATATCAAAAAGCATTCAGGTGGTGGCCTCCCCCTTCTGCTTTTCCAAAAATAAGCTCAGTTTGCAATACATTTTCAGTTGGTGTTAATGAGAACTGAAAGGCCTGAGAGTCAAGAGAGCCCACTTTGAAATTAAATGAGCACTCCTCATTTTATTGTGAGTGTTGTACTACTTGGACATTCCCTTAGGGTTCTCACTGCTGGAGCCAGGTATACTTCTAAGAATCTCAACTTTCACTTCATAAAAATGTAAGCTGCTGGGCTCTGTGATTATGAGGAAGAGTTTGAAGATGCAAACCCTAAAGGCTACAGCACCAGAAGGTAAAGAAAAGCCCAATATATTATATAAAAAAATTAATCTCATGATGGGGGGAGGAGGGAGGGAAAGATGGGGAGGGCTGACTTATGATGTTTAAGGGCTTTGAGTTGGCAATACCAGGAAGATGGATTTCATATG
>NW_017728914.1:14545602-14608120 GCF_001723895.1 Crocodylus porosus
TTCCAGGTCCTAGGGAAACATTAATTCTTACTTCCAATGTGCACATTACTGCACTTGTCTCATGGATCTAGTGGGTTAACATGAGTTGGTTTGAATTCATTTATTAAAGATTATGTGTAAATATATTCCGTTATGAATCAATATATGCCAAATAATAGCATTTAGTATAAGATTATATATGTAAATGCATTCATTTTGTGATCAAATTATTCCATAGAATGATATTTAGTGTTGATTAACTGGGAACCACACATTCATTTATTTGCCTATTAATTTACATTAACATTGCTACTTGAAATAATCTGCAACCTCAAGAGAGTCAAGAAAATAATAAATGTAAAAGTGACCCAAAAGAGAAATAAATTATAGATCATTTACCTATGAAAACAATACCTTTTATTAAAGCAAATGTAGTAAATGATTTTGAGGTGAGAAATATAATTTATGTGTTTCCTCTTAGTAGAGGATGTTGTCATGAGAGAGAGTCCTATTTTCTGGGGGGGTTTTAATTGAAATGCTTTGTGTCAGTAATCACTTCAAGATAAATGATAAATATCAGGAAAAAATGGTTTCAGACATGTATTTACAACCACAAAAGAAGCCCTGTATTTTACATCACCTCTGGCATTTTGTGATGTAAACAAACAAGACAAACCAAAACCACAAAAACCACAACTATGAAATTGTCATTGGCCTGAGACAGAAGATTCCCACTAAAAGAATAACACTTAATCAAAATAATTAGAGGTGTGGGATGGCTATTCCATTTTGCAAAAGATTTTGAAGTTTGGCTTGTTACACATTTTTAAAGAAACTCCAACATTTCTTTATTGTCCATGAAACAAAAATCTGAAAAACATTCATTTTGGATTAAGCAAAATATTTCATTACAATTTTGCCATTTATATTATGTTTAACATAAAAAACTACAGAAAAAATAAAGTGAAGTGATTTACAAAATTAAGATCCAAATCTTATGTTCTGATGTTGTTGGAACTGTTCCTTTACTATCTTTATACAAAACAGAATTTCGACGAATGAATACAACATTGCAAAGCACAGATTTCAAAAGAACTGTGTTCTCCAATTTAAAGAAGTTCTGATGCTGTTTATCTGCTGGAGTTTTATTTGGTGAAGATATAGCAGATCTTCTTTGAGGATCTCAAATCAAAGGTGAAAATATACCAAGCACAAGATAAAACCAAAAGGCTTGTTTCAGTGCCTCACTTCAAAGTACTTTGTAACCTACACAGAAATAACAAGGCAGTTCGGGAAGACTCTTATATTAAAGAAGTGGTGAGGTGTATTTTTAAAGATAAGAATTTACTGCCACAGTAACAAGTTGTCCACTAGTTGTATGGAAAATATTTCATATCACTTCTGCAGCAAAGTCTCCAAACAGACGTAACATAAAAGAATAAAACTTATTTTCTATAAATAAAACTTCATCCAGATATGGCAAAATACTTTGATTCATAATTAACCCAAATGACTGTAGACTCATTTTATTTCCAGGTTAGAAACCAGCTTATTTTTGCCTGACTGGACCTCCCAGTGTGTCACTTTCATAATAAAAGACGGAACCACCTGGTTTCAACAAGTTTTTCTTTACTTTTTACTCCCTCCTGAAAGTAATGTAGACCTCTTATTGCTCCTTTGGTCCATTATATTCTACCCTCAGAAATCCTGGAGCACCATATCACAGAGGAAAAAAAATATGCATATTAAAACTTTCTGTTACACTGCCGGTTAAAATATAAAGGACCTATAATTACTTCTGTGAACATCTCAACGATCATCTTAAATTCAAATTCTATCTCTTTCAGACGTAAATTCATCCAATCGTAGCAGTTTTAGAATTGCTGGGATCTTTTGCAGTGACATCTTTAAAGAGTCTACACACCATAATTAATAACATCTTCCATTGTAAGAATTATGTTCCATTTTAGTGTGGGACAGAGGTGTGCTAGCTATACTGCTACAACAATATGAGAAGCAGCTTACAACATAAATCATAGAATCATAGAAAATTAGGGTAAGAAGGAGCCTCAGGAGGTCATGTAGTCTAACTACCTGCTCAAAGCATGACCAGCCCTAACTATATCATCCCAGGCAAAATGTTGTCTACCCAGGTCTCAGAAATTCCTAAGCATGAATTCCATGACCTCTCTGGGTAGCCTGTTCCAGTACTTTACTACTGCCCTAGTGAGAGGGTTTTTCCTAATACCTAACATAAACTTCCCTTCCTGCAATTTGAGATGATTGATCCTTGTTCTGTTACCTGCAACCATTAAGAACGGTCCAGCTCCATCCACTTTGGAACCACCCTTCAGATGGTTGAAGGCTGCTTTTAAATCCCCTCTCAGTCTTCTCTTCTCTAGATTAAATAAGCCCAGTTTCCTCAGCCTCTTCTCATAGGTTATGTGCCCCAGCCGTCTTACCATTTTCATTGCCCTCCACTGGACTCTCTCCAATTTACCCACATCCTTTATGTAGTGGGAGGCCTAAAACTGGATGCAGTACTCCAGAAGGCGCCTCACCAATGCCGAATAGAGTGGAATTATCACTTCTCTTGACTTGCTAGCAACACTCCTACTAATTTCACCCAAGGCTAAGAAGCGTTTTTGGTAACAAGGGCATGCTGTTGACTCATATTCAGCTTATTGTCTATTGTAACCAGCCAATAAGTTCCCAACCTGTACTTGTGCATGGGATTGTTCCATCCTAAGTGCAGGACTTTACACTTATACTTATCGAAACTCATGAGATTTCTTTTGGTCCCATCCTCCACTTCATTGAGGTTTCTCTGAATCCTAGCCCTACCCTTCAGTGTATCTACTACTCCCCCCAGCTTGCTGTCATCTGCAGACTTGCTGAGGGTGTACTGTATGCCATCTTCCAAGTCATTGAGGGAGATGTTGAACAAAACTGGCTCCAGGACTGACCCCTGGGGCACTCCACTTGATTCCAGCTGCAAACTAGACATTGAGCCATTGATAACTACCCTCTCAACCTGATGATCCAAACAGCTTTCTATTCAGCTCACAGTCCATTCATCAAATCCATGCTTTCTTAGCTTCCATGTGAGAATGTTGTGGGAGATTATGTCAAAAGCCTTGCTCAAGTTAGGATATATCATGTCCACTGCTATTCCCACAGAGCCAGTCACATCATCATAGAAGGCAATCAGGTTGCAGGCATGACTTGCCCTTGATGAACCCTTGCTGACTGTCACCATCTTCTCCTCCAAGGCTTAGCAATGAATTCCTTGAGGATCTGCTCCATGATTTTTCCAGGGACTGAGGTGAGGCTGACTGGTTTGTAGTTCCCCAGCTCCTCCCTTCTTCCCATTCTTAAAGATGGGCAATATATTTGCCATTTTCCAATCACCTGGGCCTCTCCCAATTGTCACAAGTTTTCAAAAATACTAGTCAGAGGGTCTGTAGTCACTTTAGCCAAGTCCCTCAGCACCCTCAGGTGCATCCCATTTTATACACATGCAGATTTTCTATATAGGCTATAACCTGTTCTTTTACCACTATTTGCTGCTCACCTCCTCCCCAAACTGTGCTACCAGGTGCAGTGGTCTGGTAGCTAACCTTTCCTGTCAATACTCAGGTAAAAAAGGTATTAAGTCTTTTCCATGTCAACTCTTACTAGGTTGCCTCCCCCATTTAGTAAGGAGCCCACAGTTTCCCTGATTTTCCTCTTTTTTCTGACATACTTGTAGAAACCTTTCTTGTTACCCTTCATGTCCCTTGCTAGCTGCAACTCCAGTTGTGCTTTGGCCTTCCTGATTTCTTCCCTGTATGCCTGAGCATGCCCTTATACTCCTCCCTAGTTGCTTGTGCAAGTTTCCACTTCTTGTAAGCTTTCTTCTTATGTTTTTGGTCACTGAAGAGTTCACTGCTTAGCTAAGCTTCATCTTCTTCTGCCATACTTGGTATTCTTCCTGCATACCAGGATGGTTCATTCCTGTGCCCTCAGTAAGGTTTCTTTAAAATACAACCAGGTCTCTTGGACCCCCTTCCCCCTCAGACTAGCCTGCCAGCAGATCCTGTCCATCAGTTCCCTCAGTGAGTCAAAGTCTGCTTTTCTGCAGTCCAAGGTCCTTACTCTGCTACTCTCTTTCCTTCCTTTCCTCAAGATCATGAACTCAATCACCACATGGTCAGAGCTGGATTAACCCTTTAATGGGCCCTAGGCAAACAACCTCATGGGTCCCATGCTGGTCTAAACTCCCTTCCCCATCCTGGTGCTGCTGCCTACAGGGAGCAGGGCTTGGAGCTGCTGCTAAGAAGCAGCTGCCATGGTGGTGAGGCCAGCAGAGGGGATGGGAATGGAACGGAGGTGGATGGGGCTGTTCATGCCACCACCACGGAAGGAAGACCAGGCTGCCCTGGAGCTCAGGGCCCTAGGCATGTGCCTAGTTTGCTTATGCACTAATCCAGCCCTGCTCATGGTAAATGCTGCCCAAGTTGCCATCCACTTCTATGTTCCCCACTAATTCTTCCCTGTTTATGAGCAGCAGGTCAAGAACAGAATGGCCCTCAGTTGGTCTCTCCAACACTTGCACCAGGAAGTTGTGCCCAGAGCTCTCCAAAAACTTTCTGGATTGCCTGTGTACTGCTGTATTGTCCTCCCAGCAGATATCAGGGTAATTGAAGGCCCCATGACAGGGCTTTTTAATCAGGAAACTTGAGCTAGTTGTTTGAAGAAAGCCTCATCCACTTCTTCCTCTTTGTCTGGTGGTCTATAGCACAAACCCACCATGACATCACCCTTGTTGCTCTCCCCTCTGACTCTTAATCCAGAGACTCTCAACAGGCCTATCTCCAGTTTCATACTGGATCTCCGAGCAATCGTATGGTTCTTTTACATAAAGTATAACTCCTCTTCTTCTCCCCTGCCTGTCCTTCCTGAACAGTTTGTAACTATTCATGGCAGTTCTTCATGCATCCAAACTCTTCTACCAGGTCTCTGGTATTCCAATCACATTATAGTTTTGTGACTGTGAGAGAACTTCCAATTCTTCCTGCTTGTTTCCTAGGCTCTGTGTATTCATGTACAGATATCTGAGGCAACTAGTTGATTGTACTCCTTTCTCAAGAAGAATGAAAAGCCCCACCCTGTTGTTCCCTCCTGCTTGTTCACCCTCCAGGTAACTCACTTCCACACTTATCTCTGGACTTTGGTCTCCATCCCCTAGCAAACTTAATTTAAAGCCTCCTCACTAGGTTAGCAAGCCTGTCTGCAAAGATGCTCTTCCATCTCTTTGTTAGGTGGATCCTGTCTCTTCCTAGCAATCCTATTTTTTGGAACAACATCCCATGGTCAAAGAAGCCCAAACTCTTCTGGCAACACCATATGCACAGCCATTTCTTGATCTGCAGTACGTGTCCACTCTTACCCAGCCCCTTCTCCTTGACCAGAAGAATTAAGGAGAGCACCATCTAAGCCCCTGTCCATTGGTATTGACATGGATGACCAGCATACTAGTAAAAGAGTCAGGTGAGTCTCGGTAATCCTTCTGTGACAAATCAGATCCAGGCTTTGGGCAAGCAGCAGACCTCCCAAGACAACATGTCAAGCCAGCAGATGGATGTCTCCTTCCTCCTGTCCTAGAAGACAGACTACCACAAGCACTTGCCACTTCCTCTTAGTGTTCTCAATCCTCCTAACCTTGGGGATGCCTGGCCTAGGATCCCCCATCAATGGAATGTGCTTCTCCTTCTCTGATGTGAGATTCAATATCTGTTTTTGAGGCCAACTGCTGGAGGTAGAGAAGAAGATTTCTGCTTGCTGCCAGAAGTCACAAGGTTCCACCTTCCTCGGAGTCCGTGCCCTTTTCCTTCTCTACTACTGCCTCTGGTACTGCAGTTGTTCCTTCACAGCCCTAAAGCTATCCTTCAGGATTGAACTGATATACTCCTTATGGTAGAGGATGCTTTGGAGCCTTGCCACCTCCTCTTATAGCTCTCTTCTCTGCTTCCTGAGAGACAGTACCAGGAGGTACTACTCACATTGCAGGAACTCCCACACTGGCTGTCACTGGAAGGAACCTGCAAGCCACAGTCCCCACAGCACCAAACTGGGA
The DNA here is from genome assembly GCF_001723895.1 of Crocodylus porosus. Lineage (NCBI taxonomy): Eukaryota > Metazoa > Chordata > Crocodylia > Crocodylidae > Crocodylus > Crocodylus porosus. The sequence goes on from NW_017728914.1 coordinate 14,551,700, forward strand.
CCTGGGTGTAAGCCTTGGTGGCGAATGGTCCTATCTGGACAGATCCCTCACAAAGGCAAGCAGAGTAAGAGCTGGCAGTGATGATGGCTGTAGTATTGTGATGCCCTCCAGTCATTCTTTAAGTCTCCTAATATGCTAACACTCTCTTCCTGCCTCTTTTTCCAAGCATACCTTCCCTAGCAAACTCCTCTATAAACTGACCTGTTCTCTGCTTCTTGGATCTGAAAGGTTTCCTTTTCCAAGCTTCCTCTTACCAAGCTTACAATGAAGAAAGGTGAGGGAGAGTCTCCAGGCAAACTCCCTAGTGATCTCCTCTCCCACCCCTCAGGACTCTCCTGAGTTTAGCTACTTACAATAAATATATGTAGGTTAGCTACTCTTAATTACAGAATGAACTTCCCTTAAAGGCTCCACTTCAAAGAGTGGAAAGCAAATTGACCTGTGAACTGACTTGCAAACTGTTTTCTGTCCCTCTTAACTTGCTCCCTGATCACTCAAGGAGCCTCTTTTTATACCCTGCTGGGCCTGGACTGGCTCTGTCCCCATCTTAGGGCTTTTGTCAGACACAGGCAGCACTCAATCATCAATCACCCAGATAACATCACTCTGAGCTGCTCAGAGCACATGCCCAAACACAGCCCACCAAACAAACACTCTACAAGCAAAACACATGGGCAGCCCTGGCTCATTTACTTTTCCAGAGCAGGAACTGGTGCCTGGCTACTCTTCCCCTTCTCCTTCCTCCTCTTGCTCATCACAGACTGCTTGCAAACTTCCCTGTTTGCTGTCCCTTTCTCTCACTCTGACAAGTTGGTTGTGTTTCCTGGCTGGTGAGGTCAGGTACATTTTGTATGAGAATTATGCTAGAACTGTATTATGGAACTGTACTATTGACTACCTAGTAAACAATATCATGGTTTGCAGAGCTGTTTGTGGTGGAAATAATAATTTCTGTCTGCATTACTTAGGAAAACCACATTATAACCTAGCTAACAAGAATCATGGAGATGGTCTCAAGCTGAAAGGCATTTTCATTACTTTCAAAACAAGCAAAAAACATTACAAAGAAAAAATCTTTAAAGTAAAAACTGCTTCTTTTCTATGTTGGTCATCTCCCAGTGATCAACTTTTTGCAAGAGGCACACAGGAGGAACTGCAATAAATTACAGGGAAGATGTAACAGATTCAGTGGCACAATCAACCAGAGAGGCAGCATAGTAGAGCTTAAATTCCTTTTGTACAATTTCTGCTTTAAATTCCACCCAGGTGTTTAAACATGGGCTAAGTACAGGTTTTCAAGAGGCCCAAGGCAGAAGTGCTCTAATTTTTGAGCTTCACTTTAAGCACTCAACTTTGTGTAGGATGTGTTTGTAAGCGTATGGGTATGGATGTGATCTAGACACCTGGTTTGTGTGGTGCGTGTATGTATCTGTGTCCTGGATGCCTAAGTTCTGTGTGTGTGCACATGTGTGTTTGTGGGTGTCTGGGTATATGTCCTAGACACTTGGATTCTGTCTGTGTGTCTATGTGTCCAGGATGCCTGGTGTGTGTATGTGTGTGTGTGTGTGTGTGTGTGTGTGTGTGTGAGTGAAATACCTGGATTGTGCATGTGTCCTATGTGCCTGGGTTCTGTGTGTGGGTTTGTGTGTGTGTGCATGCACCTCTACATACAAACACATGCATGCACACACACACACACAGACACAACTCTGGCATCAAGAACACAAACACCTGCAAACACACCCTACCACACACATCCGCACATATGCACATGTGCACACAACCTAGGTGTCCTGGCTGTGCTCTCACACACCAGAGAACATATGTGCCCAGGATGTGACTGGTCCACTGACTTTCACATGGATGATGTCAGTGTCTTGTGCAACTCCCTATTCCCTGGGCTGATGGAATGTGGGCATTATGCTCCCAGGGTACCTGGTTTCATCACTGATTTCATCATCACCCTCCTAATCCTCATGGGGAGCCTGGCCTACCCTCTTCAGCCCTAGTGCATGGGACAGCTGGACCACTGGAAGGAGCACTTCAACTACAGACTGGGCCTGGCACTGCAAGTAGACGTAGCACAGCAGTAAGGGAGAGGGCAAGTCTTCTGCCAATGTTAGTTGTTCCCAGCCTCACATAGCAGCAGTCTATCCATATCTGTGAAGTAGGACCAGAAGGCTTCAAGTGTCCCTGCCCTGGCACCAGGCCAACAGTCTCCAGTCCTGGGCTCATCAGGCCCTGTGTCACAGGTAGTGCCCACAACCCAGGCTGCCTGGGCACTGTCCCCCTTTCCCTACCCTCCTGCCTCCCCACACTCCCTCAGGGGCACACGCTAGGCTTAGGGGGAATTTTGTGTGAGGAAGAGACTTGTTTCAGTTTAAAATGTTGTGGTTGCCAAACTTTTATTGTGTTGAGTAAAGGAAACCTGTTAAACATTGCCCATGTTTCAATTTTGGTCCCTTCTCCCCATTAATACATATGAGCAAAACTTTGGAGGATGGGGGTTGGGAATTGAGAAACGGGTAACAGAACCTGAAAGTGGGATTGGGGTCAAAGGGAATACTGCAGGGCCTGAAGTCAACAAACATGAAAACTTTGGGGGGAGGCACAGGGTAGGGCCTTTTGACCTGACACCCTACTTTCAGGACCCCAGAGTCAAGATCAGGGACTTCTCTGTGTAGGAGCTCGATGTGTGATTCTGGATCCAATGCCTGTCTGAGACAGTTGCAGGTTGGGAGATGGCTTCTGGGCCAGAGCAGGAGGAGGTTGTAGGTTGAGAGGCATCACCACAGCAGGGGCTGAGAACTCCTGGCTCTCCCACATGGGACCCCCAACCCGTCAGTGATTCGGGCCATGCATCTCCCTTGAAGGACAATGGATTCACATCCCTCACCAACACACTGGGCTCATGTCAGGGAGCTGACCTGAGTTGGGGGCTGCTTATCTCCACCAAGCTATGTCCCTCCCCTGTACTAGGACCCAGGCCAGGAGTGGGGCCATGAGAAGCAGAACAGCTCCATCCTGGGCCTCCTGGATAGTTGGTGGATGAGCTGGGAGTCACCAGGCTCTTCTGCCAGAAGCTGCCCCAGGAAGCACCTGGTCCAGTGGGCTGGTGGGCTGTGCTCTCAACTTCCATTCTGAGCACTCCTGTGCCCCTTCAGGACTGGCCTGGAACAATTTAGGGGGCTAGGGCATATAGGAGGACCACCAGTGGTCCATAACCACATGCATTAACTCCTTATCCTGGTGCTGTGACTCAGTTCTGCTATGGCTCCTCCAAACAGTAGGTGGCCATTTGAAGCAACTCAGCACCCTGGGTATAAGAAGCCCACAACCTATCCATTTCCCCCCTACATCTCCCAATTCATTCCTCCTGCCAGTACTGTAGCCCCTGTTGCCAGAAATCGGCAGTGCACAATCTGAGCTCAGAATATGGCCAGAGCATGTAGCATCTCTTTGCAGCTCATATGCACATCCTTCATGTGCTCTGCACATATTCAGCTGCCCACCCTGAACCCACCACACTGGCCACCACAAACTGGCCTTCCACACACAGATGTGAAGCCTGAAGAAAAGGGGGAAGGTTTGCTTAGCTTTTAGGAGTTGGGTGAGAGTGACAGGTCTGGGGCCATCATTGCAGGAAGGAGGTTAAGGGTTGCCCTGAGGGGCTGATACAGTGAGTGCCTGTGCCATGAGAATTGGAATCAGCCAGTGCCAGATGGACTTCCCCACAGCTTGGAGGGAGGGGAGGGAAAATAAAGTGCTGTTGGACCACTTTTCAGCCTGTCTAGGTGCAGCCCCCACAGCCGCCCTGGTAGCAAAAGCCACACAGATGAGATAGATTCATAGATGTTATGGTTGGAAGGGACCTCAATAGATCATCGAGTCCGACCCCCTGCATAAACAGGAAAGACTGCTGGGTTCAGACGACCCCAACCTCCTCTTGAAGACCCCCAGGGTAGGGGAGAGGGAGAGCACCACCTCCCTTGGGAGCCCATTCCAGACCTTGGCTACTCTAACTGTGAAGAAGTTCCATGTAATGTCCAGTCTAAATCTGCATTCTGCTAGCTTATGGCCATTATTTCTTGTGACCCCCAGGGGCATCTTGGTGAGTAGAGCCCCACCAATTCCCTTCTGTGCCCCCATGATGAATTTATAGGCAGCCACAACATCGCCTGTCAACCTTCTCTTGTGGAGGCTGAAGAGGTCCAGGTGCCTTAGTGTCTCATCATAGGGCTTGGACTGTAAGCCCTTAACCATATGAGTGGCCTTTCTCTGGACCCTCTCCAGGTTATCCACATCCCTCTTGAAGTGTGGCACCCAGAACTGCATGCAGTATTCCAGCTGTGGTCTGACCAGCGCCCAATAGAGGGGAAGTATCCCCTCCTTGGTCCTGTTTGTCATGCATCTGCTGATGCATGATAAAGTACAGTTAGCTTTGCTGATGACTTCGTCACACTGACAACTCATGTTCATCTTGGAGTCCACTAGGACTCTGAGATCCCATTCCACTTCTGTGCTGCCAAGCAGGTCATTTCCTAGGCAGTAGGAGTGCTGGACATTTTTCCTCCCTAGATGCAGCACTTTGCATTTCTCCTTGTTGAACTGCATTCTGTTGCTTTCTGCCCATTTGTCCAACCTGTCCTGGTATGCCTGTAGTTGTTCCCTGCCCTCCAGTGTGTCCACTTCTCCCCACAGTTTTGTATCATCCACAAACTTGGATAGAGTACACTTCACTCCCTCGTGAAGACTATCGGTCCAAGGACCAAGCCCTGCAGGACCCCACTGCCCATGCCCTTCCAGGTTGATACCGACCCATCCACTACCATTCTCTGGGTATGACCCTCTAGCCAATTTGCCACCAACCAGACTGTGTAATCATCCAAGTCACAGCCTCTTAACTTGTTCACCAATATGGGGTGGGATACCATATCGAAGGCCTTTCTGAAGTCTAAGTAAACGATATCAACCCCTACTCCTGTGTCAAGAGACTGGATTAGTCAGGCATGATCTACCTGCTACGAACCCGTGCTGGTTTCCCCTCAGCATAATTCTTCCTACTAGGCTCTCACATACCTGAGCCTTAATAATCTTTTCAAAGACTTTGCCAAGGATGAAGGTGAGACTGACTGGCCTATAGTTGCCTGGATCCTCCTTCCTCCCCTTCTTGAAAATAGGGACCACATTGGCCCTTTTCCAGTCCTCCAGGACCTGTCCCGTGCGTCACAAGTGCTCAAATATTCTTGCCAGTTGCTGTGCAATGATATCGGCCAGTGCCTTCAGTACCCTCAGATGGAGCTCATCCAGGCCTGCCAATTTAAACACATCCAGTCCTTCCAAGTGACTCTGCAACATCTCAGGGTCAGTGCTTGGTAATCTGGTGCCCAGCTGTTGCCTCTCTACAATGTGAGACTTGTCTTGTCCCTCGTTTAGGAAGACTGAGGCAAAGAACTCATTGAGGAGTTCAGCTTTGTCCTCCCTGTCTGCCACCAATTGCTTTTGCCCATTCATTAGTGGTTGTATTCCACCCTGGGCCTTCCTTTTACTCCCTACATATCTTGAAAACAATTTTTTGTTGTCCTTAACTTGGGATGCCATCCTCCGCTCCATGGAAGCTTGGCCTTTCTAACTGCCTCCCTACAACTGCGAGCTGTGAAGGCATACTCCTCTTTAGTAAACTCTCCTTGTTTCCACTGCTTATATGCCCCACCTTTTGCCCTTAGGCTGCTCTGGAGTTCTCTGGTCATCCAAGGAAGCATCTGGGCCCCTTTCCTCCGCATCGGAATCGTCTTCCTCTGTGCCCAAAGGATCATTTCCTTGAGGCACAGCCACCCTTCCTGGGTTCCTATCTCGCCAAATCTCCTACTCTGCAGTGTGTCACTGATCAAACACCTGAGTTTGCTGAAGTCAGCCTTCCTGAAGTCTAGTACCTTTTCCACCCTACTGGTTACTTTACACACTCTACACCTTATGATGAATTCTATTATTTGGTGGTCACTGTCCCCCAGGTAACCACTGAGCTGTAGGTCCCCTGTGATGTCATCCCCTGTTACCAGTACCAGGTCCAGTAAGGCATTCCCCTTAGTGGGACCATGTACCTCCTGCGTCAGGCGGAGGTCCTGTACACAGGATAGGAACCTGTGTGAACAGTGGGAATTTGCAGTCTGCGTCTCCCAGCAGATGTCAGTGTAGTTTAGGTCCCTCATGACTACCATCTCCCTAGCCTTTATTGTTTCCGAGAGCTGCCTCAGGAGTTTCAAATCTAGTTATTTGTGTAGCAGACCCCTACCACCGAAGCCCTGTCTCCTTGACCTCCATGTATCCTAACCCATAATCCTTCTACTTTCTCCTCCTCTTATTCCATTTTGATAAGGGTCAATGTATAACACTCCTTGACATAGAGCTCAACCCCTCCCCCTCTCTTCCCCACTCTATCCTTTCTGTATAGCTTATTGCCCTCAATGTGTACCACCCAGTTGTGGGTAAAGTCCCACCTGTTCATCCTGCTTGATCCCCATGCTTCCAGCATTAGTGTATAGGCACTTGAGCCCTGTGAATGGCACCTTTGTCGCCCCCCCCCAGCTCTGATGCCCAATGGGCCCCTTACTGCTTACCTGCTTAATGCTTACTTGTGCTGTACTGCTGGATGTCCCACGGATTGCAGGTTCTTGATGTTGTTTTCCACATGAGAATCCTTCCCTTATGTGTTCCTTTCCTGGACTGAGAGAGAAGGATGTGGGGAGGGAGGTCTGGGGGTTTTTTGACAATGGGGAATTTTTCAGGTTCTTCTGTCAGACACATCGGCGTGGTATCTCCTATCCCCAACTTGGGTGCTCCCTCTGCCAAAACTGCTGTTTACTTTTGGCCTGCTGATTGATAGTTCAATAAATGCTATCAATACATTTCTGTAAGTGCTTTTGTGGGGACAGGGAGCTATCTACATGCAACTGCTTGGGGTATCTGTGCTTAGGCTCAAATCTCCCATGGACCACAGCATGGCCCTGAGAGATCCAGCAAAGACATTTCAATTACACAGATGTATGATCTCATTGAATGGGACATGCCCTCTTAAGTGACCAAGAGTAATGGGGGAAGCCTTGGCATCTTGGCTGGGTTCCAGGCTTCAGCAGGAGAGAGTGGGAGTTGGGGGGGGGTATAGAGAAAGTGGGTGATTCACCCTCCCCCTATACCCCAGCTATTCCTACCCTCATCCCTGTGCCAACTCCTTTGTGGGTTTCTTAGACATAATTGCCTGAGAAAAGACTATAACTGCAGGGGGTGGCCTGTGGTGGCTTTGTTCCCCTCCCCCACAGACTGCCCCTTAGTTTCCCCTTACTTTCCCCTCACCCCGGGGCTCCACATTTCTCCTGGGACCTGGGTCCCCTTCATGGTTACATGGAGCTATGGCAAACCTTACCATCACAGGTTGCATGCTGTCCTTGTGAGGGGCCTAAAATTCAAGAGCCCTTGAATCAAGAAATCAGTTGGCCATACCCCATGTGGTCCTGGAGGTTCCTGGGATGTCTGCTTGTCCTGGCTTGGAGGTTCAGTGACCCCCACAACCACAGCCCCTCATATGCTCTTGCAGTACAAAAACCTGTAGCTGCAGCCAAAAAAACCTTTCAGCATGCCATGGGCCCATGGTTTGGGTGCCTGATGTGTTGCCCAATCCACAGGGTTGGCTCCATGCAGTGCCAATCTCCTGGATCGTGCCACCTGGCTCCTGCTCAGGGCTGGTGCCATATTGGAGTTCATATGGCAGGGTGCCTGGCACTGGAGCTCCCTGTAATGGGTTTTTGAGTGCCAAGTTTGGGATTCCATTGGCCTGTGCCTGTACTCTGGGGATTCTCATGGGCTCTGCATCAGGTCCATGGGGTGATTCATGATGGAGTGGAGGGGGCATGGACCAGATACAAGGGTGGCCCATTGTTGGGTCTGGTGCATGGATGGTGACTCCTTAAACACCCACTCACCTCCCCCCTGCCCCTCACCACCCCACCAAGCTAGTCCTGCAATTCACAGCTGGCCATGTTCTGAATACAACAGATGAATGAATGCAGGAGTCTGTCACATGTGTCTTGTGTACTACAAAGGAAAATTTAGGTTGAGCTAAAGGGTGTTTTATGAGCAAGTTTACAAAGGATTCAAGGTTTCTGGGACTTCATGTCTGTGATCTGGACTCATGGTTTCTAGTCTGGAATTTGGTACTGAGCACAGGCAGTGTAAGTACTTCCCACACCTACATTTTTCACATACGGCCAGTTTCCCTGGACAGATTGGGAAATAGTCATGCCATATCTTAGTATGTCTGGGTGTGGTGCCATACATTTTGGGGCAGTCCATTTTAGGTGGTCCAGTTGTTAAAAGTAACAACAGAAATGGTAACAATATTGTTAGGTGATAGCAAATTGTAATATATAAAAGTTCACTCTAAAATAAACATACATGATGATAACCAGCGAGGAAGAAGAAGGGGACTCAATCTGAATTGAATGAGAATGCAGCACATGGCAGGAAACTTCTTTCTGAAAAAAAATGGGGAAAAAAAAGTGATGGTAAATAGTTAGGGCCTAACACACCCAACTTTACTTTACACCCTTTTAAAATGAAGGGATTTAATGTAGTGAATTCTATCACTAGAATGTTATGAATTTCAATTCCCAATATCATTTCCCAAATTTTATTAAATTTTATTTTTCACTTTTACTTTTTCTTTCCCCATCTTTTACTGGCACTGTACAAAGTTCCTGTCTTGAGGAGATTTCAGGGAGAAAGCACAAGGCAACATATTATCAAGTGGCTGTTTTGTATTATTATGAATTTTTTTCAATATTTAAAAAAAATCTAGATACGCAGTTTCAACATGTGAGCAAGGTAAAAAGTTGGTATGAATCATGGTGATAGATGCAATACGGAGAGGCATGACATTTTAAAAAGAAATGTATTACTAAGGAGGTATGAGACAGACATAAGGAGAAATCGCATAAGCAGAAATATTCTAGTGTTAGAACCAAAACCATATACCAAGTTCTAATCTAAGACTCTAATTCAAATACTGCACTACTCACCAAAATTGAAATTTAATATTTAAGGCTTTATCCCTTATCTAAGTGAAAGTGATTTTTAAATGCACTAGGCAAAACCAGAGAAAATTGGTTCAATATTCAGATCTAAACTAAATAACAAGCAAAAAAAAACTTGGTTTGAACAAGACACTGTTTGCACAAAGACATTACAAAATGTTTCTGAGATAGGTATTTAGTCATGTGTGTCTGAAGATAGACAAAAGGCAAGGTATATTTTCTCCTTATAGAAAAAAGTATGAAGTAAGCATTTGCTTACTGCTTCAGATGCATCCAAAATCACTCTGAAGAATGCAAGATGGAGACGATAGATATCATAGATTCTAGATACCTAACAGAAGAAAGACAATTTATTTCTATTTTGATTTTTATTACCGACAAAAGCCTTCAGATGGAGTAAGAAAGTGGAGTGCTGTTAAAATATTTCAATCAAGATTTTGCTTCCTAATTTTCACCTACATACAATACCTGACTCTTATTCTTATTTTCTTTACAGCTGTATAGGACTCATAGACTTCACCTGATAAGCCCTAGTTGGCTTCATTCACACCTGAATTTGATGTTGTCTCTCCCCCTCTCTCCAAACTGTAAGTTTTTTTAATTATTTGTAACTTCTTTATGTGATTATCCAGCTGTGGATGGGATTTTCCCCAGGGCTAGGGACAGGCATTCAAAAAGCCTGCACCTGAATGGGTTCACTCTTTACAGGTTAGTCTAAGCTGTGCAGCTTAAACTGATTAATAACTGGTCAGACATTCTCTGTTAAATCAGGAAATACAGCCACATGTCTGCAGTGGCTCAAGACAGAAGCTAGAGCACACCTGCCAGCCACTGCCAAAGGGGAGGGAAGAGAGGCACCCTCCAAGGTTCTCACCTGTTCCTGCTGGAGTGGAGGGGGCATGGCTAGGCATCAGCCAAAGCCAGCATGACACATGGGATGCCAGCCACCAGCCTGGCGGGGAGGAAGGGCAGCTGCTGCCAGACTGAGGAGTGGGGAAGGAGAAAAAAGTCCTTTCTCTGAAGCAAGCATGTACTGAGCACAGCAATTTGCAAAGCATACAACAGGGAACTACCTAAAATTGTCACCTAAACTGAGATACAGTCCAGTAAAACACAGCATATACAACTTAGTCTAACTTAAAATGAAAAAATAGGAAGACAAGAGAAAGCCTTGCATAAGTCTTACTAATCCTGAGGGCAGTGTTTCCTTACAGCAAGGCATTCAGAAAGGCTTTACGGGTTCTGCTTTATAATGTAAATGTAACTCTCTGCGTTCTTTGGTCTGCAACTTCCAGCTGGAAGCTACTTGCAACTTCCCTTAACTCCATCTCCAGCACATATGTGTGGTGATTGTCAGGTCTTTGTCAACACTTCCCACCTCTCAGTCTGGTCCTGTTCATCTTAGCTCTGGGCTCACAGTTGCAAGTCTTGCCTCTCTCCCCAACTCCAGGACCACTATGGAATTAATCCCATCCCTGGCTGCCCGCAAGCTGGACAGAGGGAGGAATTAAATCCATGTCTGCCTGGCTGCAGGAAAGCCATGGAGGTCTGCAGGGTTTGCGAGTGGGGGAAAGAGGGGACAGAGGGAGTGATTTGCCTCAGGGGCCATGACAGGTCAGTATCTGACCGTGCCCAGAGAGCAGAGGGGAGGGGCCAGCCCTGCTCTCTGGAGCAAAGCCCAGCCCAGAGAGTGTGCCAGGATGCTGAGGGTCTCTGATTTAACTTAAACCAGCAAGGGGTCTGGGACAGACCTTGCATAAACTGGTTTGAGCCAAATCAGTTAAGTCTGATACTACATTCAACCAGGTTTATCTCAACTGGTTTGGGCCATTTTCAGACTGGTTTATGTGCACTGAATGTCTGTTCTGTTACAGATTTAAACCAGTTTCTAATCACTTAAACCCGTTTATGTGTAATGTCTGTTCCTAGCCCTGGTCAGGCTATTTCTCTAATTCATCGCTAGGAGACCAAGCAAAGGTTTGCTTGAGATATACCTTATCAACTGAACAGTACAGTACAAAGACCCAATCTTGCTCATATGAAATCAAGGGAAAATTATCCCTGACTTCACTGAGTGCAGGATCAGGCTATAAATCCTTGAAAAATAGCAAGCCCACTTTCAGATTTAAATATTACTACATTTCAACAACTTACATGTGAGTGAAGAACTATACGATAAACTTAAAAAAAAAAGAAAACCCTCCCAAACTTCACTGATTTATTAAACTACTTCAGAAAACACACAGTGGGAGTGTTACTTCCCTGAGTACAAATGAACAATTTCTCTGAAAACCTTCAAAGAAGTTCTGGGTAAACAATGTATTGTTCTGGTGTGGCAGGTGGTGTGTCTGAGTGACACTGCCTGTCATTCAGACACACAATGCCTCCTACTGGCTGCTAATGATAGGGTGCCAGCTAATTAGGCAATTAAAAATGAACTGGTGGAATATTGAAACAGTACCAAATACTTTGTGATTCTAAATCATCCTTTCTGGGGCATGTGCCTACAAATGGGATACCCTGCACCCTCCACTAACTAGGAATTCAGAAGGCCACCTGTACGTCTGATGGCTTCCTAAATTCTGAACAGAGATTTCACAGACTAGGGAAACTACTGGGTTCAGAAGGGAAAACAAAATCACTTCTTTTGCAGGTAACAGATTGGGAAAACAGGGAAAGCATTTCCTCTTCTCCCATTGAAAAATGTCAGGTATTTCCTAAGGGGAACATCATTGATGCTACTATGCCCCACAGGGTTTTTTATGATTGCTGAGTGGCTGTAAGAAAGTAAAACTACATTAAGGCTAGCAAGACCATTGGATGATATTATTCATATGGCCAGGAAAAGCAACAACTGTAAAATGGTAACTAATAAAACAAACAATGTAAGAGCTTGACAAAAACAGAGTTCCTGGAGCTGGCTGCCTTACATATCTATCTGTGGGACTTCCAGCAGCATACCCCAAACTCTGTAACAGACTGCCTGAAACAGCTTTCTACCAAGTGCACATTGTTCCAAAACATCACTTGAGTGACCAGAATTATTAGAAATTGGCTTTAAGACACGAGAACAAAGAAACACACTCTGCTTTTTTATAGGCTATTGAATGTATCCAAGGTTTCCCCGTACAAGTTGGGAAATACTGATGCTACATACTAGTATGTATAGATGAGCTCCTGTACATTTTGTGCATGTTCAAGTATATTTTTATAGTAATAGGAGTTGGGGTTCCTGTCTGCACCAGGGACTCTGTAACACCATTTGAAAAGTACAATACAATCTGACAGTGTTACAGAACTGTTAAGGATCTTGGTAGAAGCTGGGGTTAGAGGGCATTTCCATCACCCAACTTATCCTGATGCCATTCTGAACCATGTTAAATAGCCAGGAGTTAAACATGATTTTTTTTTGTAAAAAGCCTTGTGTATAGTAGGGAACTTGACCATTGCTAGAAATCAGTGCAGATGAATCAAGTCTTAAGGTAGGTGAACAGTGAGCAAAAGTGTCTCTAGTTTCTCTGAGCCTAAAACAGCAGCAGAACCATATTCAAAAATTGCTCAGCTGCACCAATGGCAATAGGCAATAAGAGAAATTCAGCAATAAGCAGCTTTCTTTGTATGGATGGATCTGCGCTGACTGGCAGGAGGATGTGGGTGGGCCTGAGGACAAAGGCATTGTTCATTCTTGTCAGTGGCAACCTGGGTGTGGGGCTGGGCCAGCGCTCAGGCAGACCAGCTGAGCTCTGGCTGAGGCTAGAGCGCTGCTCTAGGGGAGGGGTGGGGTCAGCGAGGTGCAACAAAGCCCCATGTGTTTTGGGTGGAATGAAAACGAACACGTGTCATGATGGGATCTGATATAGGTGCTTATTACAACACTCTAACCTACAGCTCTGAAGTCTGATACCACATCCATTCATCTTAGAGCAGAATCCACCATTTTTACAGCTGTTCAGTTACTATACAGAGCTTTCTTTGAACCTACTGCACAATAAGTGTAATGTCTGTACCTGGCCATGAACTTCAAATATTAAAGGCTATGCTTTTTCACATCATACCAACAGATCTATAAAAATATCTTTCCTATCCCATTTATTTCTAGCATTTCTCATAATTTTCCTCTTTCCCCAGTCCACATACACATGCCTATAATGGACAATATTCTTTGTTTTTAAAACTGGGGAATGTATCTCCACAAAGCCCACTACACCTATGATGTAGAAACTGGGAATACTAACTCCTCACTATGTGAGCGCTCCCCCACAGGAAAGTGACAGGTTTGGCTCCTTCCTGAGCCTTTGTCATTACTCAGGTAAGAGAGAACCTAGCTCTGTGTATCTTTGGTGCCTTTGAAAACCCAGCCCCAAGTAAACCTCATCCCCTTTTGCAGACATGTTCCTTATGTTTGGATCTGAAAGGCAAAAAGAAGGGGAGCTGCTACAGTAGCTCTACACCAGATAAACGGGATCCTCTAATAGCTTAGGGTAAGCTATCTTAATAGCTTAGTGCAGTTCAAAGCAGCCTTAACAGATGAAAGGACTAGGGCTAAGGCTTGCTCCTAATCTTACTGAAGTCAACAGTGAATCCACTACTAACAAAAACAGAAACAGAAATAGAAATAGGGAACCTAGTGCTAATAACCTGTTCAAATAATGGCAGCAACAAGCATGAGATTGGGTTGACAACCATTTACATGCAAGTATGACCTTTATACTCAGTGGTGACATTTGTGTCCTATTAGCAAAATACTGTATTGTACTTAAGCAATAATTGCATTTTCTATGGAGACAAATGACATGTAAATCAATACATGACGAAGCTGCAGGCTGAGGACGTTATTGATTTTCTGTCGTGTTCATCTCTGAACTTAATGCTGAGAAAATACAATTTATGCTATGATTTTTTACAAGTCACATCTTTTCAGCTGAATAAAAGTTTTGTGTGATTTGTTAAAGGTTTTTTCCAACTGAGAAAAAGAGATTAAAGGGAAAAAAGAAAGAATTTAACAGCCATAATTGGAGTTGATGCAGAGTAACTCAAACGTAAATGCTGAATAAATCAATGAAGGCTCATACAACACCCTTTTATTATGGTTGATCAAATCATGCACTCACAATCATCTGTACTTAACCACAGGCTAAATGTAGATTTTTTTTTAAGTGTGCCTTATGAGAAGCAAGGGGCCTAGTTGGTTCCTTTTGCCCCTAAACAATGAGGTCAGCTTGGTTCAATATCACATCAAAGCATAGTCTACCACTTTAGGGGGATGAGACACATTGAGAATTGTTTTTTTCTGAAACATTAATGTCTAGATTCAGATTTCTTTGTGGTTGTGTGGTTCACTGTCTCAACTACACCTTTTTGAAATTCCAAAGTATATATTGAGAAAAGAATGGAACAACTTTCTGTGTCTTCGTCTACATTATATAAATCAAACAGAGTCTGGAACTAGATTTTCAAGAACTCAAAATAGGCACCAGAATTCCAAAAGAATGAAGTTTTGATATAGGCAACTAGTAAAAAGACACATTTTCAGAATCATGCAATGAGTTGTGAAAAATTAGACAACTTATTTTTGCATATAAATTGGAGCTGTGGTCTTTTGGGGAAAAAAAGGCTTTTATGGGAACAAGTTGCGTAGCAAGGTAGCTTGTATTACCTCTACTTTGGAACTTGTAAAGGGAAGAACGACCTTGAGTACTGCTAGAAATTTGCAAATCTTTTTATAAGAATATAAAATACAAAAATATAAAATATAAATATAAAATATAAATTATATAAATTATATTTTATATATAAAATATAAAAATATAGAACACACATTTTAGTGCCTTGTATTCCTTATAATCAGAATCAGGAAAAATTCTTCTTCCCAGAATTTTTTTTTGTGTGAGTGCCATGATTTAAGATTACACTATTTTCAAGTTCTTTACTTTGGCTTGAGTAAACTATCATGTGGAGGAAAAACATATTAAATTATGGCCATAAATGCCAAAAAGCATAGCTCAGCCATTTCTCTTATATAAGGAATAATGTTGCAATATTCTTTTATCCTGACCAGATCTGTCTACAAATTTGTGGTAGGAAAAGACTCTCATCTTTCTGGGGTTTCCCCCCCGCCTCAACTTTCTCCTTCTTTTCTTGCTTTAGAATTACTATTTTTTTCACAGGAATAATACATTGTGTGTATTAGCTAGCAATTGTAGGATACTCAGAAATGTCTGTATGAACATGAAAACTCCACAAACTCCCATACTGAAGCCACTGTTTTAAGAAACTTTGAACCTGACTGCGCTAAATCCTAGATATGCTAGCCTTTTCATTTGTGTATATATACATCTATGTACATACATACATACATACTCAAATATATATATATATATATATATATATATCACTCAAATAGGAGTCTGCAAATATAAGATCTTATAGCATGAGTAAGAAATTTGCCCAAGGCCTGTGGTACAAGTTGCATTTATTGTGCAATTAACTGGCTATTTGAACCATTCATATAGACATGCTACACATGCAATTGTAATTATTGCACAATAAAAATGGCCAACCAGCCACAGATATGTTGCTTGGAAAATGTAGAAAAAAGTTGTAGTTGGTTCTTACCAGGCTTTAACTTAAATGTGTGTCATGTCTCAGATAGGGTAATAGAGTTTGGCCAGGTCTTCCATCATGGCAGGGTAGACTGATTTCTCTTCCCACCCCCACTCTGCAAGGGACATGGCTAGGACCCTCTCCAGCCCTGATCACTAGCTTGATTGCCCTCCCACCCACATGGAAGCAGCTAGCCAGCTGGCTGTTTCCTTGAACTCTTTGCCTCCTCCCTGTGGCAATATAGGGGCATGACACTTAATCCTCATAGAAGTTCCCTAAATTGCTCAAATTTAGAGTGCCCTTATTTACTACCTCATATAAAGAGGGTTACTTTTCGGATAATTGGCCATTTAAAAAGTGCTCTGCAGCTGTGTTTGTGTGTTATGCCATTGCTGCAAAGAGCTTTTTGGGGTGAAATTGCATGAAAAATCTCACTTCTCTCTGTGTCCCCTGTGCTTCACGCTGAACTCTGCCACCCCAAAGTGCTTCATCAGGAAATGTCATAAATAACTGCCCTTCCTCCCTTTCCCCAACAAGCTTTCAAAGCTGCTTCTTTAAGGAGCCATTAGTACCTTTGAGAAGCAAAATGTAAAGAGGTATTATGTCATGTTTTACCTACAAACAGTAGTAATTTGAGAGATGGAGAAAGAATCTGTTTGGAAAGCTGTGGTTCCTGATGGGGAAGTAAGAAAAGCACACGCACATGCACATGCACATGCACCTCACAAGGTGCTCCAGGAGAGTTTGGCCTCTGACCTTAGGGGACCAGCTCCTCAAGGGAAGGTTCAGACCTCACTTCTCTTTAGCAGCCGGGGGCAGATCCAGGGAGTGTGCGCCGGTGCATTTGAACCCTGCCTCTGATGCCTGCTCCACCCAAAGTCTAAAATCAACTGTCTGGCAGTGGTAGCAGCATTTCTAGTCGGTCAGTGCTAAGGAAGTCAAATGACTTTGCAGCTCATTATAATCTACCTGATCCCTGTGAATGTCTTCATTCCCCAGGTGTTAACCACTTTTTCTGCTTGTACTGGTCCTGATGTCCCACCAATCAAGCTATCCTTTGTTATGTAATTCTGCTTTGTATTAGTTGCACCTAGAAATGAAGCTCCTACTTCACAGCCCTGCAGATTGTTTTAGTGCATTCCAATGAAGTGATATTTGTTTTTGCTTCAATTTTAAACTGAATAATACAGCCTTAGGTCCCTATCATATTAGTAAAGCTTCTAGTGTATTTTTAGAGAAAATATGTGTTGTTTTATACGTGATAATGCGCCTGACCATCTGCATCCCCGCTTTCAATTTTCTAGATCCTCCCATGTTAGCAGCACAGCTAAAGGTGTGAGAAGAAGGCTGACTGCCCTTGCCAAAAATTTGCCACCTGCGCTTTCTATCAAGTGCTGGCAGAATAAGTTCCCTCCAGATAGCTTGGCCTGTGAACGTGAAAAGGTCACATGGTGCAGCAGTTTCCATCAAGCAACATTACCTGTTGCATCATGGAAATAATCTCTGCCAGAGGCCTGATAAGTTTAATTTTCAACAAATACAGTAATCCTACAGAATTCCTACAGTAATCCATTGATTCTAAATTTACTGCTCTATAGCGGATTATTTAAACTATATTTTTGTTTGGGGCGTTATAGTACACATTCTGTCTATTCCTGTACCTCATGTATTATGCCATGGGTAATATATGCATATATCTTGTGAATAAGATAATATTCTTTCTTCTCTATTGCTTTCATACTGTATTTCCAATTCTGATATAAGGTAAAGTCTCTGAGTCACCAAAAAGGATTTAGAATAAATCAATTATAAAAATAACACGGTAATTTATTTATAATGCTAGCATAATTTTAATACTATTATCTACAGTAGACTGATTTGTGTTCAGTAAAAAATAAAGAAACGAAAAAAGCCCAAGAAAAAAATAGCAATATATTAAAGAAAACTTTCAAAAATGCTCACTGATCTATGGGTCCTAAGTGCTTACATCACTTATAAAATGAAATGTTTGCTCCTAACTCGCATAGGAGACTCAATTGAAAGCAGACTTGTCAAGGATGTTATGCCTCAACTACTGTTCCTGAATACCAGGAATAGAGGCACTTTTAAACAATGTTCCTTGACAATACAAACCCTGAAACCAAATGCACTGTCCATACAGCAGGTTCTTCTGTTCCAAATAATATGCATTTTTAAAGAACACTGCTCACCTGGAAGTAACACTTATACTAACAAAATTAAATTTTTGGGGGCTTTTTCTGTGGGTTTTTTTGAGCAAACTGGAACAAAAATATTATTTTGTATAAGTCCCAAATTGTGTTTAACCTGAATGTTTAGTAGGGGTCAAAAAACAAGACACAAAAACAAATTATTCACACCAATGAAACAGAATCAGAAGCTGTGGGGACTCAGAAGGCAGGAGCTGAGTTCCCACAAATGCTAGGGGAAAATGCTTAAGTTCATCAGTGGGAGACTACTAACTTATTTCAATGGCAACTGGGTTTTTACTGTAATCATTTTCTTAGGGAAAAAGTTTCCTTAACTTAGCAGCACAATCCAGTCTTCAGGTCTCAGATCTATCTTGTTAAGTAACATGGAACCTGGAGTAATATTTAGCTTATATTCACATATAGGTTCTAGTAATGACACACACCAAAGGCCCAGTGACATCATTCTAGAAGAAGGGAACTCATCTGAGTGAAAGTTATCCAGCCTGTGCCTTGTTAAAAATGGAAAATCATAAGTGCTAAGCAGAGGATAACATAATGCTGCTCACAGCTAAAGAAGAACCCCAAGAGATCAGTACAAAGGGAAGAAAAAAACTGAGAGAATTCTGTAACATGAATCCTGGCTCCCATGTCTGCTAATCCATTTTTCTCCACAGTAATATTAACTGTGACCCAAATAAAAGCCATTTCTAATGGGCAGAAAGCTTATTAGCTATCCTTCTGAGTGTATGAGCTGGGGTTAGAGAAACTCACAAGAATGGACAGCATTTTTACAAAAAGAGAGCCTGCAAATCTCAAAATAAAAAATAAAAATTAAACTAAAACTTTAAGTTGACTGTCTGGTATGTGGTGTTTCTCAGCTGAAAATTTCAAAGCATGCTGGTTGGATAATTATAGCATAACCAAGTTATCCAGTTCTAACTGCTCTAAAATTTAACTTTTTCCTTCCAGGGTAACAGATTCCATACAAAACTATCAGATTTTAAATTCTAAAGACCATATCACAAGCAAATATAGCATGACCAAAGTTGTATTGACAAGCAGTAGTAGTCTAAATCATCCTTAATATTTAATGCTCATATTTTGTTGGGCATAGTGAGAGAAAAGAAGGCTATAAGCTGCCAAAAGTCAAACTCTAATGCCCTCTATTTAGAAACAAGAAAGTCTAAAATTCAATAAATACACAACATCAGCAAGTAATTCATAAATGAAATGAGATGAGAAACAGTGACAATCACAGAAAGTATAAGACCTACAGAAGGACTGAGAAGATCCTTGCTCTCCCCATACTTGTAGGTACAAAGGCAGAAATTGTGCTGTTGGTTATCCCTATGACAGAGAGAAGTAGCGGACACTGAGCAAACAGAGCAAGCAGGAATGTGAAGGAACTCCATTTGGAAAGTCGATCCCAAATGAACTGCCAGGTTTAAAGAAAGCCTAACACCCGTTCCACAAACACTGCAGGGACACACCTGTAAGTGAAACGCCTCAAGATTTTGTCTCTATTAGTTCATTTCCAGGAGTAAATTACCAGGCCTTCAGTTTTTCCTTTTACCTAACAGGTGCTTGTTCTTTAAGGTTCAGCTTCCCAAGGTATTTAGGTACAGAATTCCAACTGTAAATAATAAGCATTCGGTGCCTAAATACATATGAGAATTTGGCCTAATACCCCAATCAGTCAGAAGGCTTCCTCTAACTTCAGCTTCAAGAAGAGTTGAGAAAATTATAAAGAGGAAGAAAATTAAAAATCACAACTTTAATCCAAATATGCCCCCATGTTTTATGAGAGAATATTTCCTTTCCTTTGGGAAGTGACCCACCATGCTGTAGCTATAGAACATGGTTTGCATGTTTAGTTTTCTTTTTGACCATATAGATTTATTACTGCCATAGGAAAATGGGAACAATCAATACAACTACAAATTGAAGATGGTGTCAAAGTCACACAAAGCCCCTTGATGGCCACTCTTCTAGGGATTTGGTCCCTTGGTGATATGCTTGGCCTTGGCAGCCAGACAATTCACTTTCCTGGTATACTAGACTATTTCTTTAAGCATATTGCTTTGTTACATAAAGGGCTGTCAGCTGCTGTCTGAGTCACCCAAAGGCACCTGAATTCAATAGGGGTCATTCCATTCTTTTCAATAAGCTTTAAATCAGATTTCGCATAGTCACCTCTCAGTGACTTCCCTGGCTTCTGCTCCCTCTTTCTGCCTCCATTTTTCTTCTCATTTAATAATAAGAAAATCACCACTCTTGTCTCCTACTACTTTTCTCAGCATCCCTTTCTGGTGCCTACCTTCTCCAGACAGTGTCTCTGGATTCTGGTAACACTTGAATGCTTTCTCCTCTTCAACAAAATCAGTCTTGGTACAAGAGGATGCAACTTCCTAATTAACTCCACTAACTCTTCCAGATGATAATTCATTTAAAAATGCATTTTATTATTGGCAAATATGACAACAAGCAACAATCACCTGAAAAAAAAACCAACTGTAAAAACAAATTTTAGCTAAATATACTTGAAACCTTTTCACCTTCCATTGATACAAATTAACCAACATTAGCTAACGTTTAGAAATGAGCCAAAGCATTTGTATTGAACATCACAATACGCTACTCTTTTTTCTGCTTTAAGTCTTTAATTGATTGCCAGTTGCCAGACCCCTTGTTTTGCTAAAGGAATGGGGTATGTCCCGCTGCAGGTGATTTTATGAAATATTTAAGGAAGCTCAGCTGAGTAGACTGCATTATTTCCTAATGCTGTTAAGTTTCATGAGATTTTATTTCAGTACAAACTGTTTCCTTCTTGTTAAAAGCATGTCATACATAGTAGGGGTGGATGTGTTACAGTTATGGAATTAATTTATTCATATCCTACTGTGTAAGAGCCACTCTTATCCAGACCTCATGCCTATGATAAATCTCTTTGGGAATCCAGCTTCTAAAATAGAAAACATTTGAAAAAGGTAAAGCTGATAACATATCTGGAGTACACAGAATGGGCTTTTTCCTTTAAGCATTTATAATTAAAGGATTGAATTCCATGCTTTTTAATGCATTAGACATACTGAGAACATATAATACTCACTTAATGAAGGCAATGTGAACGGAAGAAAAATGAAGGCTTTACTGAGGATCTTGGAAGGGGACTGGCTTGTATTGTGCATCTGTACAGTGAGTTGCCTTCTGTGGACATGGCTGGAGAGAAAGACGCTGACAATGGTAAAAAAAAAATGCCGTTTTGTAAGAGATTTATTACATCTGAAAGCTGTTATTATGTATGACCGCTATGAATATTAAATATGTTACATTAAACCAAGAGGTTGGATTGGTTCAGTAGACATAGTCCAACATTTTCAAGTCTTGGTGTCTATACACAGGCAGCTAAATTCAGATTTCAGCACTTAAAAAGCAACTCATCCTTGGGAATTGAGAACCTAAAAAATGCCCTAGAAAGTACAATAAGACCCCCAAATATTATTATTTTAGCATGGTCACAAACCTTGTACTTTATGCAATTTCAAAATTAGTTATAAAGATATCAGGAAGATATCATATTGGTCACTTTCTGTGATTGGCTGAACTATTTTATCACTTTTTCTTCATTTTTTGTTTGCTTGGTCCTCTTACTGAACAATTGAAATTCTGGAACTGAAACAGACACAGCAGTGGTCAACTCAATTTACAGAAAACAGAGCAAGTGTTTTCACAATCCGAAACAATACTGCTATTATCTATTAATATAAAATTTCTCTCTTTGAAAAATATCCTTTTAAATTTCAGACCTGAAGACAAGGGGTTAACAGAACAATATTTGTATTCAGTTTCTGGCACTTTCATTATGCTGGCAATTATTACAGTGCCATGTTCTAATAGAAATTTCATCATGCATTCAAATTGGTGAGTGGAATCATTTAGCAGTTACAACAAATTGAGCTCAGCAGGCTTTATTTCAAGAACTTCAGTGGTGTCAAGTGGTCAGTCCTTCATTTTTAATTTCTGGATATATGAGATGCAAATTGCCTGGTCTCTCATCCCAGCAGCCAGTCATGGCAAATGGTTCCAATTACATTCTCACATACTTTTAACTCCGAGGTAAATAACATTATCAAGCTTGGATGGGGCAGGTTGGATCACAAAGAAAAGATTAATTATCTTGTAGAAGTATTTTATTATCTTAATTGTCTGCATCAGTCATGTTTCCCTAATTAGAAAAGTAAATACCAGCATATATTGTATGTGCCCTGGTACAACACAGAGAGATTCAACATTTGCATGAATTACACTTTTTCACATCTGCAAGCTTGAGAAGAACAAGCGGTCTGTATTATAACTTGCTTTCTGTGTATCTTGTCATTAGATTTGATTGCATACTAAGTGAATTGTTCAAAGGTGAAGCACAATGGCATACTACACAGAGCATAATCCTGCTCAAATATGATGACATTTGCTAAATGCTACTACACACTGATCACAGTTATCTACAACTCTGTATGGAAGTGGAAAAAAGATGATAATCTTAGATACTACTTTTTAGCAACTGTTGCTGATGCTGATTTTAGAATGGCAGCCACTGTAGTTGGAACATAAATCAGATTTCAAGTGTGTGAACATTTCTGCTACTGAACTCACAGGAATTATGACCACTTTAGAGACTGGCTCAAGCCTATTGAAGTTAATTGAAAGACTCCTACTGACATTGATGAACATTAGCTCAGAGCCTAAGTAAGGGAACAGCTGGTGCTTTCCAATAAGAGATGTAAAGCAGAAATTGTTCCATTGTTCTTCAGTTATTCTCTTTACTGACCATTATACTTATTTGATGCCCTACAAAACGGTAAACATTGCATTTATACTTTTGGTCTGTGAAAAAGTTGCTCTTAATTTTATTTTTATTTTTAGTGACTTCATTTAACTTTTCTATTTCTATCAGAAATTTGAGTAATTTTTATAAAGAGAATTTAGTATATTATAATTCATCCCTTTCCTGAATGGATGAATTAAATTGTAATAACTCACTCACTTGGTACAAATGCTGATGCTGCAATGTTGTATTTTTCTTTTTTGAGAGTGTTCAACTATGCACACTTAATGCTGGTTTCTGTGGTGACCTTGTCAATACAGTTATATCACAGTGGCGTTTGTGCAAATCAAACAAAGAAAAAGCTATTCAGATATGACCAACATGAATTATTTTAAATTGTGATCAAATAGGAATATTTTCAGAACTTTTGTTACACTATTTGCCTGGCACTAACAAGTATATGTTAAATTATTTTATAGTCTGACTGAGATACATAGACAACAGGTTTGAAATGAAGCAGAAAACAGGTGTAGTCTTTATCGATGTTACTGTTATCTATGTCTATGATATTGCATGGCATCGAGGCCTCAAATATAAATTGCACTTTGTGGTACCTGACCACAAACTATGTGCTTTAATTAAGAACATGATGATCTCCAGCAGATCATTCCAACTCACTATCAGTCAAGGAGAAAAAAGCAGAGAATGAATTCAAAAGACTAGAACCCCCCAAGGGTCAATGTATATACGTTATGCTTCCTGTAGACAACACTGAAGTGATACATGTATGCTGACAATGTCACCATAATAGTCCAAGGAATACACATGACAGAAGTGGAAACGGCACTGTGTATGGACAAGGAACTCATTGCTGACTATCTCCACAAGTGGTGCTTACAGTTGAGCATCAATAAATCTGTATCATCACCCTTCCACCTGGACAATCACTGAGCCAATTGAAGTGCCCCACCTCCCTGAGTACCTCTATAAATGTCCCTAGATAGGAATGGGCCAAAAGAAATCTCATGAGTTTCAAGAACGTCAAGTGCAAAGTCCTGCACTTCGGACAGAAGAATTCCATGCATTGCTATAGGCTTAGGACCAACTTCGCAAGTAGCAGCTCTGTAGAAAAGGACCTGGGGGTTACAGTGGACAATACTAAGCAGGATATGAGTCAACAGTGTGCCCTTGTTGCCATGCTAACAGCATGCTGTGCTGCATTGGTAGAAGTGTTGCCAGCAGATTGAAGGAAGCAATTTTTTCACTCTATTATGCATTGTTGATGCCACATCTGGAATACTGTGTCTAGTTTTGGTCCCCCCACTACAGAAAGGATGTGGACAAGTTGGAGAGAATCCAGGGCAGAGCAATGAAAATGTTAGGGGCCTGAGACACATGACTTATGGGGAAAGGCTGCAGGAACTGGACTTATTTAGTCTCCACAAGAGAAGACTGAGAGGGGATTTGATAGCAGCCCTTAACTACCTGAAGGGCAGTTCCAAAAAGGATAGAACTAGACTGTTCTCAGTCATGGCAGATGACAGAACAAGGAACAATGGTATCAAGTTGCAATGGTCCAAAATTGTAAACTTCTTGTATATGAAGCCCACTAACTCATCAGGTGAGGTGGATCAGGTGAGAAACTGGACATTCACAAGACCACAGGCCCAGACTTAATGCACCCAAGAATCTTGAAAGAGCTGGAAGACATCATTGCATCCCCCTTGGCAGGAATATTTGAAAAATCGTGGCACTTGGGTGAGGTCGCAGATGACTGGAAAAGAGCCAACGTGGTCCCTTGTCTACAAGAAAGGGAGGAGGGATGACCCGGGGAACTATAGGCCAATCAGTCTGAAGTCTGTCCCTGGAAAAATCCTGGAGAAAATTGTCAAGGGATCCATCAACACCAGGCTAACAAAAGACAAGCTTTTCAATGCCAGCCAACATGGCTTTGTGACTGGCAGTTCTTGCCTGACCAACCTCATCTCTTTCTATGACCAAGTAACGTGTGCCCTGGACAAGGAGATGATGTGGACATCATATATCTGGACTTCAAGAAGGCCTTTGACTTAGTTCCCCATTATGACCTCATGGTTAAGCTGGGGACCTGTGGCTTTGAACATCATACAGTCTGATGGCTAGGCAACTGGCTACAGGGTCAAACCCAAAGAGTACTAGCTGAATCAATTATCTGGACTTGGGAGTCAGATGTGAACTGACCAAGTTCGCAGATGATACCAAATTATAAGGGAGGGCAGTCACACTGCAGGACAGGCTAGGAATACAGGCTGACTTTGACACACCCCCATGGTGGGACGACCAAAACCTGATGGTCTTCAATGCAGAAAAGTCCAAGGTGCTGCACCTCAGTAGGAAGAACCCCCAGCATACTTACAGACTTGGTAGTGCTACACTCAATAGCACCATGACTGAAAGGAAGTTTGGGGTCTTGATAAACCACAAGATGAATATGAGCCACCAATGTGATGCTGTGGCTGGCAAAGATAACCAAACTCTGGCGTGCATCTACCAGTGCATCTCAAGCAAAACCAAGGAAGTCATCCTCCCAGTTTCCTTGACCCTGGTGAGACTGAAGCTGGAGTACTGCATCTAGTATTGGCCCCCCACTTCAGGAAGGATGTGGGGAAGCTTGAAAGAGTCCAGAGGAGAGCCACTCATATGTTCCAAGGCCTGGAGAGAAGGCCATGTGAGGAGAGGCAGAGACATGGGACTCTTCAGTCTGGAGAAGAGAAGGCTCAGGGGAGGTCTTGGTAGCAGCCTACAATTACATAAGATGGGTACGTCAGGACCTGGGAGAACACTTGTTCACCAGAGGTCCCCAAGGGATAACAAGGTCTAACAGCCATAAACTCCAAGAAAGCCAATTAAACTAAACATAAGAAAAAAAGCTCTTTATAGTGCATGTGTCCAGGGTCTGGAACCTCCTGCCCCCCCCCCCGGTTGTGCAAGCACCTACTCTGGATTCCTTAAAAAACAGGTGTGTTTATTTCTTGCTGGGGTCACTTGCTCCCAGCTAACTTTCTGCCTATGGTGGGTGTGCTGGGCAGGATAATCTCATGAGGTCCCTTCCAGCACCTAATGTTGTTTTCCAGACCCTATGAAAAAAATCTATGAACTCCTGGAAGACCTTGAGGAAAGTGAAATAAATGTATGGGCCGCAGTAGAGTGGAACGACCATTGGGAAAGGTCAAATTTTTCCCACAGCATTTTATACCAACACAAACCAGTCCCCCATCAGGTACAACTTTGACAGAGAAGCATGGGTCAAGCTGAACAGACTGAGGTCTGGATATCAACAGTTCTAAACAACATTTCATAAGATGAGCATTTTGGACAGTCCCCTGGGTGAATGTGGTTTCCAACAAACAGCACAACACTTAATTGAAAGTTGCAACCTTTACAGATCTCCAGATACCATAGATGTTATCCACCCACTGAACAACAATACCAAACAGTGGCTCATAGATTTATTAGTTGACATCTGATGCCATATAGAAAAAGAAGAGATACATCCCTGCTAGGCATATCCCTAAGGCACACCATTTTGTAAAGTATTGATGAACTGTAAACTCTTATTTCTACTGCTAGTTCACCAAGCTTTTAATCCATGGCACTTTATTTCAAGCTGTTTTCCATTTGACAGAAAACCTTGAAGCAAATAGGCACCTTAAAACGTAGCATTTTACAAGTTGGGAGGTGGAGATGAGCTTTCTTCCTAGTTGAACTAGATTTTGTAAATGTAAAACTGATTGGTAGACAAGGTAAGAATGGACAGCCAATCCACCATAGGTCTCCACCCCAATACTGTTTGTACAGATTAGTGAAGAATTGTACAGACTGCCTTGAATGGTAGCTGCTAGGTCTGTGCAAATGGGGAACTATTTGATTCGGATACAGATTCAGCTGATTTGGATGCCAGAAATTCGATTCAGAGATCCAAATCATTTTTCTGATTCAATTCAGCCAAATCACTTTGGAAGATTCGGAGCTGATTTGGAGCCGATTCAGAGATTCAGCCATAGAGTATAATGGGGAATCAATAAAATATCTATAACATTCTTGTTTTTTGGCTGCTTCAGATAAAATATGCTGGGATGGTAGCCTCTGGTAGGAGCATAAAGCTTCAAGGTAATAGGTGCAGGGATTTCAGGGAAACCCCACCTCAAATCCTGACAGCAAAACTCATGTCACCTGTGTGTGTTAAGCCACAGCGGAGTGAAAACGGAAAGGATGGTAGCTCCTACAGAGGCCACAAAGTCTGCCAAGTTTGAAGGAGATATGTGCAGGTGTTTCTGGGAAACTGCACCTCAAACTTCTGACAAGGAAAACTCATGACATAGGTGACACTGCGTGTGTGTTAAGGTGCAGCAGGGTGAAAACTGCAGGCCTGTTAGGCCCTGATGTGTACACAAATCCTGCCAGCTCTCAAGAAGATAGGTGCGGGTGGGGGGTCAGGTTCTTTGGCCCTGCACCTCTGGCTGCTAACAGGCAAAACTCGTGATATGGGTGCTTTTGTGACTGTGTCTCCCTTAGAGCGCAGGGGGGTGAAAAAAACTACTGCAGGGCTGCCAGGCCCTGCGGCAACCATGAAGCCTGCCAGCTGTCAAGGAGATAGGTGCAGGGGAAGTCTGGGTTCTGGGGCCCTGCACCTCTGGCCACAGGCAGGCAAAACTTGTGACATGGGCGGGTGACACACTGCATTTTCAGGTGAGCCCTTCCTGCTGCTGGGGCCTCTGCACATGGTAGTGTGCCCCAGTGAGGCCTTCTCCTCCTCTATAGCCTGTAAATGATGGCAAGTCAAAATAACTTTGCTGGCTCCACACCAATAGCACCAGAATCATCAAAGGTATCCATACTGAACATTCACGCCCTTCTTTCCTTTCAAGTCATTGCACCTAGTGCATGTCTGTTATGTGCACCTTCACTATGCAACTTTGGGGGGGGCGGTATTTGCGTTCGGCTGCACCCTTCCTGGCACTGGGGCCTCTGCATAACATGGCAGTGTGCCCCTGTGAGGCATCCTCCTCCCCTACATCCTGGGTCCAGTCTACTACTATAAACAATGGCAGGTGAAAATAACTGTGCATCAGGATCTGGGGGAACATCTGTTCACCAGAGTGCCCCAAGGGATAACAAGGACCAATGGTCATAAATTCCTCCAAGACCATTTTAGGCTGGACATAAGAAAAAAGTTCTTTACTGTCCAAGCCTACAAAGCCTGGAATAGACTCCCTCCAGAAGTGGTGCAGGCATCTACTCTGAACTCCTTCAGGAAACGTTTGGATGCTTATCTTGCTGGGATCCTTTGACCCTAGCTGACTTCCTGCCCCTAGGGCAGGGGGCAGGACTTGATGATCTTCAAGGTCCCTTCCAGTCTATGAAATCTATGAAATCCATTAACTTAGCTGGCTCAACACCGGTAGCATCAGCAGCAGTATAAAAGGTAGCCGAACAAAACATTCAGGCCCTTCTTTCCTCTCAAGTAGGAGTACCTACTAGGTGTCTGTTAGGTGCGCCCGCTCTGTGCGATGATGTGTGCGTGTGTGTGTATTTGTGTTCAGATGCACCCTTCCTGGCAAAACCTGTAACATTGGCGCTTGTGGGACTGTGCATGTGTTCAGGTGCACCTTTCCTGGTGCTGGGGCCTCTGCACAACATGGCAGTGTGCCCCACTGAGGTCTCCTCCTCTCCTACAGCCTTGGTCAGTCCATCACTGTAAACAATGGCAGATAAAAATAACTTTGCTGGCTCAACACCAGCCGCATCAAAGGTACCCAGACAGAACTGTCAGAGCCTTTCTTTTTATAAAGGAATTGACAGCAAGAAGTAAAGATGTTGTGTTGGATATATGTTACTCGTGGTGTATGATGGCTTATCTTGTGTTTTTATGTCTATATGTTTATTATGAAAAAAGAGTAATACTTAAAGAAATATATCTTAGGAAGCTTTCAGGCTGAAAAACCCTTTATCAGGCCAAGGAAGTACCTGCAATTTGTGTCTCCTGGTCCTGGATGTAAGGAATAGTAAAAAAGCCAGAGCTTGGCCTGGCACACAATGCAGGCAAGAAAACCACACAGTGAAAACGGCAAGAGTTTCTGTACCTACTACCTAGGAGGCCGATGAAGTGCAGTTCATTGGCCCAGCTCCAAAAAGTGGTTTGTACACTCAAACAAGCACCTAATCTCATCATCAGAACTGAAGCCAACTTCCTACAGCTCAAAACACAAAACCTGACAACTATCTCTAGTACCCCCACAAATACACACCAGAATCTATCAAAGACAAAAATAACGCAACTACCTGTGGAGGCACATGCCTCACCAAAAAAACAGTCTGCCTCCAGTCTCTTGGGTGTGGTCCTGAGGGAACAAATTACAAACCACTTTTCACAGCTGGGCCTATGAACTGCACTTCATCAGTCTCCTAGGTACAGAAACTCATGGAGTCAATATAGATCAGGCAGTGGAATTCTGATACACTGCGACCTGCCGGACATCTGACTCGGGTCCATTTCCATTTTCACTGACTGGTTTTCTTGCCTGCATTGCATGCCAGGCCAGCCTCTGGCTTCTTTACTATTCCTTCCATCCAGGTCCAGGAGACACACCAGCTGCACATATTTCCTCAGCCTGACTAAGAATTTTTCAAACTGAAAGTTTCCTAAGATGTATTTTTCTAACTATTTTGGTTTTTTTCATAATAAACATTAAAACACAAGACAAGCCATCACACACCATAAGTAACATAGATCCAACACAACATCTTTACTTCTTGCTGTCAATTCCTTTATAAAAAGAAAGGCTCTCTGACAGTTCTGTCTGGGTACCTTTGATGTGGCTGGTGTTGAGCCAGCTAAGTTATTTTGACCCGTCATAGGTTGCAGTGGTGGACTGAAGTGAGGCTATAGGGGAGGAGGAGACCTCACGGGGGCACACTGCTGTGTTGTGCAGAGGCCCCAGCACTAGGAAAGGCGCACCTGAACACATGCACAGTCCCACAAGCACCAATGTTATACGTTTTGCCTGCCTGCAGCCAGAGGTGCAGGGTCCCAGAACCCAGGCTCCCCTGGCACCTATCTCCTTGACAGCTGGCAGGCTTTGTGGCTGCAGCAGGCCATAGCAGGCCTGCAGTTTTCAGCCGCCTGTGCCTTAACACACACACAATGTCACCTATGTCATGAGTTTTGCTTGTCAGAAGTTTGAGGTGCAGTTTCCCAGAAACCCGTGCACCTATCTTCTTCAAACTTGGCAGACTTAGCTCTCAGGAAGAGCTACCATCCCTTCAGTTTTCACTCCACTGTGGCTTAACACACACACACACTGTGGCTTAACACACACACGTGACAGGACTTTGAGGTGCGGTTTCCCTGAAATCCCTGCACCTATTACCTTGAAGCTTGGCAGGCTTTATGCTTCTACCAGAGGCTACCATCCCTGCATATTTCATATGAAGCAGCCAAAAGACAACAAAGTTATGGATATTTCATTGATTCCCCATTATACCCTATGGCCGAATCTCTGACTCGCCAAATCTTTTCTGAATCGATTCAGAAGCTCTGAATCGATTCAGAAAGCCTAAAGCTTCTAGTGATTTGATTTGAATTAGCAGATTCAGCCTCCAAACCATCTAAATTATCTCCAAATCTGAATCGCAATCCGAAGCTTTGCACAGCCCTAGTAGCTACTGTACTTGTGTCCTAGCTAAGTAGGTACCCAGACCTGGTGCCTCCATTGCTCACCCCTTGTTACACTACTGTGGCACAACCTCAAATTCTTGTAGTCCAAACCACCTCCCCCTGGGATGTGTGTGGAAGAAAGAAAATAAAACTCCACTGTTACTGTCCTTGGACATATCTTTTGGACCATTTACACATTTCTTTCCTCCATTTGTGAAAGAAGCAACTGACATTTTTGTCTCTGTCTTTTGTGTTATTGAAGTGTGGCTGAAAGCCACTCACCTAACCTTCATACTACTAAAATGTCCCTGAATACATTCTGTTTAACACCATGACAAAGATTTCATGGCTAATTCATGCAGTATAAACATGAAAGCTCAACTCCACCCATATTGTGGATAAATTACAGATGATGGAAAGAATTTCAATTGGTTGCCCAAGGGAAGCTGAATATTTATTTCAACAATGCACCAATTTCTAAATAGTCCTAACTAAGCTAGTTGTCAACACAGTAAGATTATATTGCTGGTTCATTGCTATTCTGGCAGATGGTGAGGACTTGTTAAAGCAGAATGCACTGCCACTTTGTTGTTCCAGCAAATTAAAACTGAAGTCTGGAAAAGTGAATTCAATCAACAGGAACAACAACAAAAACCTGAAGTTTAGACCTTTGATAAGTTAAAAAAATAGTATTTGGGGGTACTTATTCTGTTCTTTGAGAGACATAGAGAAGTAAGGAGACAGTTTCTCTCCATGAAGGAGGTTTTGTTTTTATACATAATTTAGATTTCTAGTCATAGTTCATTTACCATTTCAATATTAAATAATTATAGCTACAAACATCTCTACAAGTTCTGGCATGACACTCAAAAGCAGCACAAAAGGCTTCCAACACAAACATTCAATGGATTGTAAACACCTAATTAAGAATAATAGCCAATCTTGCATATAAAAGTGTTGTGTTTGGATGTGTTGTATTATTATGCATCTCTGTGGATTTCTTTTCCCTTCCTATCCCTGCTTCGCCTGAACCTCAGGAACATCAAAAGCCAGTAAGGATATGTGATATCCTCATACTTTGTCTGTCTCTATGGCAGTAAATAGTATCTTTGGCCTTAATCCTGTGACGGATTATGCTTTGGTGGAACATGGGGTCACACAGAGCCCCACTGAAGTACCCTAATAATGGCCTTTGCTCAGTCTCTGGACCCTGGGGTTTTGTTTTTTTTTCTTTTGCTGGATTGCCATTCCTATGTTATCCCTTTAAAACGCCTCTGTTCTACTTAGTGACACAACAGTGTTTGAGTGTCTCACAGCTGTTTGTGAATTTATCATCATAACAGCTCTATTACCCCCATTCTGTAATTAGGACTGAGGGCCAGGAAGACTAAAAACTCCTTGACAGTGTTGCAAGTGTTCCAGTGATTCATTAGATAACTAAACCATATTTTTAAAGTTATATAGGCATTTAAGAACCTAAAAGTCACTGAAAGTAAAGGAGACTTAGATCTTCTTAAAGATAATGATGCTCTGTTCAGTGTTGGAAGCCCTAAACTCTATTCCCAGAAGTGACTGAAGCATTAAAAGGCTAAAATGACTTGTACCAAGGTATACAGAAAATCAGTGGCAGAGCAGAAGCCTAAACTGAGGTCTCTAAAGTCCAAGCTAGAAAAAGTGGATGATCGTTCCTTTCACTCATTCTATGCATTGTTTCTCAATCTTAGGGTCTCTTCAAACCTTATTCTGCTTTGCCCTTTCCCACTTGCCTCCTCTCAAGTTCTCCCCCTTTCTTTTTCACCCCTCCTTCTCCTGAACAGCCCAGCACTTCCTAACTTGAAGTTTTTATAATATTCTTGAATACAAGCATTCAACATGACATATTTGCAGCAGTTTCCCATCTCCCAATAACTTCACCAATAATTGCCATTCACATTTCTACCCTGTCTCATTTCATAGTTTATATGCTGTTTGGGATGGGAACTGCTGCTTGCCATTGTGTTTACACAGATTCAGTCTACAAAATGGTGCCCTGACCTTGAATGAGGTTTTTGTTACTATGACAGCAAAAACTGATAATACTAAACCAAAGACAGTAATGACTGAAATTGGGCAGATTAAGGAAAATGTGTCTTATATAATAAATTGATGCCATACTGTCTAGACCCTTTGACCTCAAGGTAATAAATTATTGTTTCTTCATATGATAATTTAAAGAAGAAAGAGATGGATTAAAAAAAATCTCTGATGCCTGCTGTATAACTCCATTGAATATCCAAGTTAAAATTTGATTGATGGACAAAATGGGCATGGAAAAGAAACTTATGTTTTCCATAAGAATAGAAAGTTTTCTCAAAGAGATGCTGTACCCGAAGCTCAGCTGAGCTGTTATTCCATGATATAATGTATACAGAGCATATTAAGATATAGCAAGTATTACATTAATAGGAACCTTGGACTAGAAAGTGTTGCCTGGGCATTGAATCCAGGCCTCATGCAGGTAATAGTTTGTTCAAAAGTACACAGAAGACAGCCCCTCTAATTCTTCTTGTATGGCATAGCCACAAAGCCCCTAACAATGAAAAAAATATAATGTGCCACATGAAGAGAGAAAATGTGGACACCAATCACACAAGCTCCTCTACAAGAGACACCAGTCTTTATTAACAATAAACACATTGACCTCCTAACAGAATTTTTTTTCTCCTTAGATTCCACCCTTCTTTGTCTTTGTTTTTCCCCCCATAATTTCCAGTCTGGATCTCTTCCTCCCCCACCTCCCACTTCACTATCTAGTAGGATTCCTCCTAGAGAAAGGATTAAACTACATCACTATAAGGTTGAATGCCTTCTCTTTCTGCTTGTGTCCTTAATTCAATACAGTGCAGCTTTCTCCAGTGCTACGAATGTAATCCCATAGTAACAGGCTGTGCTGGAGAAAAACCTGTTGGGTGCATACAAACGTTCACTGTACCCAGTCTACAATCATGCAGAGCTGCCTTAAACTATGTGCTCATAGACCGGGAGTGGCAAATACAGACATTCACTGGGACCAGGAGTCCTGTGGAGAACCTGAAGTAAGTAACTCAGGGTTGAAGATAGGTGGGTACACCCATGGAGAGGAAGTGGTGGGTTGGAGGGGTAGGGGGGTAGGGGATCAGGGGAGACCTGATGGGTCTGCAGGGGAGGTAGGTCCATGGTGGGGGAGTTATTGTCTATCTGGGGATGGGATGTTATGGGGTAGAGAGAGAACAGCCCCAAAGCTGGGGTGAATAGTTGGGCTTTCCCAGCCCTGGGGCTAAGCTCTCAATATGTGGAAATGTTCACTTGATCAGATTAATTTATTCTTAATCTGTTAGTTCACCTGGATAGGTGAATTTGGGAGATATAAATCGGCCCACTATTTTTGGCCTGATTTAAATCCGCTGAACATCTGCACATATTGGCATTTAGACTGACCTAACACTAATTAGGTCAGCCTAAATGTAAGGTCTGAATGTACCCACTATGTATGTGCTAGTAGGCCAGGGAGACCAGGACTAGGAGTGTGGGTAGCCTGCAGTGGGTGAAAGGGAGACAAGCAGAAACTTTCGCTGATGGATGATGCCGTTCAGATGACCTACTTCCATTCCAAGGACACCTGAAGGTTCCTTGCTATGTAGTGACCAGGGCACTAGGTGAGCTAACAAGGTGTTGTAATACTTCACCAAAAATATATTGCATTCTACTAGCTTACTTCCCTCCATCCCACTCCCTCCACCCTGGAAAAAGATTACTAGCTGCATTTGTAAACAGGAATGAAGCATGGTTGATTGAGTGCTATACAACAAACTGTTTAGCATTGCAGAGCAATATTATACAACAGTTTAGGGGAGAAAATGATAATGAATATCACATCCAAATGAAACTGCCAGTGGATTGGAATTTAAGTAGCAGAATATAATTACCTGAGCTGGAATCTGTCCAGAACACTGGGATATCAAAAAGTACTGTGAATTAGTTAAATGAACACAAGCTTGTCTCAGGAACGGAGATTTTTTCCTGGAGGCCCAATACATACATGTATACATATACATATATATATACATACACACACATATACACGCGCACACACACACACACACACACACACACACACACACACGGTACTTTAGAAATGCTACAGCTTGAAGTATTTCAGTGGTGTTCATTTGCTTTTTTGACAGTATAAATTTCCTCAATGTGTTTAAGTAAGTGTCAAAAAAGTGCATAAGTTTTATTTAATCCTTATCTTTTAAATGGATTATAACATGAAATAACATTTTAAATGGAAATCATATATCCTTGTAATTTCTGAGACCCAAAACATCTTTTCTAAACATTCTCCTTTCCTCTTTCAGTTCCCTCCTCAAAATCAATTATTCTGTATTAAATTAAAAATGTAATTCATCTCTGATAAGCAGTGCCTTTGCATTAGCTTCAAGACAAAGAGAAACATATTTAAAAGTTGAATGATTAAAAAGTGCTGGTTTTGGAAAGGCAGAAAAAGCAGAGAAATAGAATATAATCTGTAACCAAATCCACACATATTCATTCACTGACACATGAATGAATTTGTATGTCAGTGAATGAATTTTATGCATACATAAAATTACAGGAAAACAAATAGATGAACGTGTAACATACACATATCAAGAAAGGCTTTGAAACAATTATTTCAAACAGGCAGTTTCACAAGGTGTACTTGGAATTTCAGACATGCATCCACAGTACATGTACATATTTCAGATTCATGAGGAAGATTATGCCACATTGGAAAATATATGTATGCCCAGCCAAAACCGCAAAACATTTTAAAGATCAGTTCTGCAGCAATGGTTTTTTGCACAAGCGTATGAATAAACCAAATAATCTGTGCATATGTACTGTGTATATTTTAATCATAAAATACTCAGTGCAAATATACAAAGTCATGTGCAGGAGTTAGATATTCAATTCCTATTTCTTTTAACAAAGAAGTGTGTTAAAATCCCTGCTGCAGCTTCTAAATATCTGTTATAACAGGCAAAATAAGGACAAACATAGCTGGATGCAGAAAAAAAAAGTTTTGGTAGGATTACTTTCTCTCTATCACATCTATCTTTGTGGCCTGGTCAGAGATTTCAATAATCTATGTAATAAATTTACAGTGTGATCTTGCTCATGAAGTTGTTACTTGTTTGTGTTGTCACTGCAACTTCTTTAAAAGCTAAATCCAACATGTGAGGCTGCGTTTCCAAACCTCTGAGTGTTGTATAAGTAATCTCAGCCAAGTTCACATTTGAACAGCATGCTACTGCTTCAGCCACAGTATATCTTCTGTTTTCATGAGGATAATGACCAAAAGTCAATACCAACCGAGTGCATGATATCTATTTCTAATGTGCTTCTAGTCATCTGTGTGTATCTAGATATCTCTTATGACAAACTTCAAGGAAAATTCAAATCTATCCCTAAGCGTCAAAACTCTTCTCTTCCTCTTTCTCCTCTCAAGCCAAACTCATTTAAATGAATTGTATCTTTATGGAAGTGCACTCAGTTTGAAAATTTCAGGGAGAGAGAGAGACAAAAATCCAAAAAATAGTTTTCAGGGACAAAAACTCATTTTGCTCTCAAAACCTATTTTTTCAGCACACGCGTTTCATTCTTGTCTATGCCAGATTCACATGAAGATTCATGATGTTTCTCTGTATATGCAACTGCCTCTAACAGCTGCATTTGCTGGTGGAAATGGTGTAATTTCACCATCTGTCTATTTCACAAATACGGCAAGAGTATTTTGCATGTCAATATTCATAAGGTGCAAATTAGTGGTTTCACAGCTTTGCTCTCTATTTTTTCCAGCAAGCTGCTACAGTAAATGATCCCAGATAAATGCAATTCAATTAATGGAATTCCAGCTAAATGTAATCTGATTCAGTCCTTTGATCTTACATGCCCCCCTCCCACCGTGACTTACATTCCTTTTTATTTTTATATTTTTAATGTACCTGAAACATAACAGAAACATATGTTTGTACTGAATGACCACGCAAAAAGCCGACTTAGAAATTCAAAATCATGTTATATGTATAGGCAACGGGATTATTATACTGAATATTGTATCTGCAAAACAAAAGAGGGCTCTGCATGCTTCCATCAAGAGAATTCAAAACAATTTTCCCCGGTTCTTTTTTGTTAGCAAACCTTACCTGTTTAAAGCAAAAATGAGAATGAGCTGGTCATGATCACTGTATCTATGTTCTGCTAGGGAAAAAAATAGGTTTGACCTAGTTTATAGTCTTTTTCCTGAAACAAAACTTTAAAAAAAGTGTGTAGGAAATGAGTATGGATGCACCCAGCCAAAGTTTATGCACACAATATGCCTGCATTTTGAGAAAGTAGGTTCCCATCCATACTTTCTCATCCCCCTTCTCTCTTTTATTTGTCAGTTGTTTTCTCTCCGATTTAATGTCATTACTACTGAGATACAGATATAAAATACTCTGTCTAACTCCATGCATCCAGTGAGAATCTGATGACAATTTCAGTGAAATTTTGCCTGCCTAATTCACTTTCACTTTTCAGTGAATCACAGATTGAAATATTTTTCTATAAATAACACGATAGTGTAGTTTTAAGAACAAAACATATTTTTATGCATTCCGGCCCAAATGTCTGGATAAAGCATATTCAATTTAATTTACTAACTATATTTATTCCAATGGCTTTACCAGTGGAGTAAAATAGCAGCTGAAATTTCTCCAGGGTTAGAAAGATTATTGGATATCTTCTGTTTAACCCAAACTGAATACTGAATGAATTAGCAAATGACGTTCTGTTCTCCAAATTGGAGACATTCTCTGTGGTCTTACAGCTTACTGGTATCCAGCTCCAATCACTGGCTAAATGTAGAACGTATTATATGATCATAAATTATTTTTTAAACTAAGTTAAATGACTCATACAAAAAGTTTTCTTGAAGTGTATCTCATAGCAGTATCTCAGACATTTTGTATTTAGAAACTGCACAGAAGAGGACATAAGCAATGTTCCACAAGCATAAGCCACCAATATATTTTATGGATTGGAAGCTGAGAGGATATAGT
Source organism: Crocodylus porosus (assembly GCF_001723895.1). NCBI lineage: Eukaryota > Metazoa > Chordata > Crocodylia > Crocodylidae > Crocodylus > Crocodylus porosus. Next base: position 14,589,223 of record NW_017728914.1, read on the forward strand.
GGGGTCCACAACAGAGAATATACAGAAAACTGTATTTTAATTAAGTATAAGAGGGTGTGTCATATTCAACAAAATAGTGCTAAGTTTTTTTGTAGACTCTTTAAAATTTGTCATTCACTGGGATTTAAGAAGTCTTAAGATGGTACCCCTTTGACCATCAAATGTTGAGACAAATACTTTATCCATGCATGGCAACTAAACTAAGTAAGAATAATGGCGGAGCACAGGAGGGGGGAACCAAGAGAATGTGGAAAGACAAAGAAAAGCTACCAGAAGGGATCACTGATGCCTAGCACCTGCTTTTACGTGTTTATGAGTAAAATAAGGTTTTGAGTACTGGAGCAGTTAAATATAGCCTCTTACTACTAAAATGGCAAAGAACATTCTTACATGTTTAGGTCTTTCTGCATTATTTGCAGTAGAAGAATTACTCTATTACTTTCTGTAGTCAAAAAATGAGTAAAACTTAAGAGCTAACCCCTTTTCTGGGGGTATCTGGAGTGTAACCAGGACTGCCTTGAGTTTAGTGAGGAGTACCATGAGTTGGAAAAGGTTGATGAATGCTTTATAACCCACATTTAGTTTCAGGGTGCTTTGTGTGTCCACACACACGCACCTATACCTAAATAGCATATATAGTACATATGGCATATCATTGTGTCACTTGTTTTTTACATTAAACATAGCTAGTAGCTCACTACACTGGAATCTTACTCAATGTATATTTAAATAGATTGTTTTAATGTATGTTTGAAAAACCATTCATAATATTGCTTCACTTGAACCATTTTTTTTAGTCTGGACTCATCAGTAATTTCTTCAAGAGGCTTTTAGTTTAAATGCCTTCCTATTGAGCAGGGGATTTAGGATAATCAAATCCCCCATCCATCTTCTTTTCTCAGGACTAAATAACCTTAGCTTTCCTTATGATTCATGCTTCCAAGGGTCCTAATCATTTTTGTTTTCTTCACTTGACTCTGTTGAATATGTCCACATCCTTCTTGTGCCCCAAATTGGACAAAATACACCAGGTAAGGCCTCACCAGTGCTGAATAGAATGGAAGAATCACTTCCTTCGATTTGCAAGTACCAGTGCTGTTAATACAATCCCATATACTGTTGGACTTTTTTGCAACAAGAGCAACCTGTTGCTTCATATTTGGCTTACGGTCTTTCCTGGGGGGAAAACCCCCCAGGTCTTTCTCTGCAGTATCACAGCCTAGCCAGTCATTCCTCAATTTGTATTTGTGCATGTAATTATTTTGTCCCAAATTCAGAACTCAGTATGTGGCCTAGTTGAATTTCATCTAGTTGAATGCCAACCATTTTTCCAGTCTATTGAACTCATTCTGGATCCTTACCCTGCCTTTCAATGCATCTGTAATTCTATTCAATTTGGTATCATCCACAAATCTGCTAAGCATGCACTCAATCCCATCACCCAAATCATTAATACAGATTTTAAACAAGATACTTGAAGGATACTTGCTACAAAAAATGAACAAGAAATTCTTGTGTTTACTCCTAATGTTAAAAAACCCTATTTCCACATCTTTTAATATACAACTGGGCCTCCTAATTACAAAGAAGACAGAAGCTGTCTCACCACCGCATCTCTTTGACCCATAGAAGGAGGGAGGAATCCATCCTAGCAGGCAATTCAGTTAATCTCACAGATCCTGGCCCAGCAAGAAGTTATGGTAGGGCCATAATAGTGCCAATAACGAATGGCCACATTCTAGATGCTCAAGAAATGTTAAATGGAAAGATGTGAGGGACAGCCAGTCAGCTCTTCCAGTTGTCCTAGACTAGCCAATGAGAGATAAGGGAAGGCAGAACATCACTTCTTATTCTTTAGTTGAACATAGGAATGCATGGAAATACCTTGTCATATCAGAGCACAGGCACTCCATTTCCTTTCTTTCCTCAAGGCCCATAAGATAGCCATCAATAACATGGTCAGTGTAGTAAAATCTCCTCTCTCCCCACTTTAAATACTATGAAGAGATGAGGTTAGGCAGTATTTCTGAGTAGCACAGTCTTTCAGACAACAAAGTGTCCAGATCCAATAACTACTGAAATCAATGGAAAGACTTTCATTAACTTCAAAATTGGCTTACCATCAGGCCCATAATTCTCTGTAGAATCATAGGTAATTTGCCATCTCTTGAGCAGTGCTCAAGTCAGGTCTTATTCCAAGCCCAATCTAATTCTCTCAATGATCTTAAGGACAGATGATTTTTTTTCTTTATTTTTTTCTTCTTTGGACAGCTTGGGGAATAAGCTAATCAGAGAGCTAAAAAAAATCCCACAGTGCATAGCAAAACAGCCTGCAGAAAATTAGAAGCACAGAGAGACAGCAGGGTTTTGTGGCAGAGCCGAAACCTTGTGAAAAATAAATTATAGAAAGAACACTTTTTAATAGACATGCTTAATATTTTTATTGGTGAGAATGTTGAAAAGGCTAGCAATTCAAGTTTGCATCCAAATTGTCAAACATAATTGCTTGTGTATGTAACATAATAAAAATCTTCATTTTAAGAGTCTTAAGAACACTAAGTAATATAACACTGGCTTTTACAGCATTAAAAAGAAATAATAGACTTGTGTAGAGTTATTACGTTTAGATATACAAAAAAAGCCATAAGATTTCATTAAAGAAAGACAAATTATTAAATGGTTCTTGCTGCTTTGATCTGCACAAAAGATACAAATCATTTCTTGGGAACATTTTCCTTTCAAGCTTACTTCCTTAAAATATGCTTTTTCCAACTGTGCATTAAAATAAAAACCATATTCAAATGCAAACATTCAACTCATAATTTCTGCAAGTTGATAATTGTATTAATCGGCCAGCAATCTGTGCATCTGTGATATTGTTGTGACCTCTCCAGCTGAAAGCAACTTCTAATAGGCACTTTGAAAATTCAAGAGTCATCGACATGAGTGCAGGAATGTACTATTTACAAAGAAATGTGTTCAGCTGGTAAACAAAAAAAGGGAATTCAAGATAATCACAAAGATGAAGCAAACACAAACTGGCATCATATGAAGCATAATAAGAATATGGAGTAGCAGAAGTACTTTAAATGGCTCTCCTGCTGCCATACAAACAGTTCAATGTGGAATTTAAACATATCTCACTAAATATATTCTACTCTCTTTGAAAAGCCTTTAACCTAGCCTTTAACTTAGTGCTTCTAGAAGTTTAGGGAGGATCTGTTTTATCTGTAAAAGGCCTAGAAAATAGGTGAACTAAGGATTAATTTTGAAGGGCAACACAGTGATTAAGATAGATAGATAGATAGATTGTTTTGTAGTTTCATAGAAGTAGGGTTGGAAGGGACCTAAGTAGATCATCAAGTCTAACCCCCTGCCCTGGGCAGGAATGAATACTGGGCTCATATGACCCCTGGTAGGTTTGAGCTCATATGACCACAGGTAAGTAATTATCAAGCCTCCTTCTAAAGACCTCCAAGGTAGGAGCCAGCACCACTTCCCTTGGAAGTTGTTTCCAGATCCTAGCTGCCCTGACTGTGCAGTAGTGCCTTCTAATGTCCAGCCTGAACCTACTCTCAAACAACTTATGGCCGTTATTCCTTGTTAGTCCGAGAGGTGCTCAGGGAAAGGGGGTCTCTCCCATTCCCTGCTGGTTCCCCCTGGTAAGTTTATAAATGGCCACCAGGTCCCCTCTCAGCCTTCTCTTGTGAAGGCTGAACAGGTTCAGGTCCCATAGCCTCTCCTTGTAGGGTCTGCCCTGCTGTCCCCAGATCATGCAAGTGGCCTCCTCTGGACCCTCTCGATGCTGGCCACATCCTTCCTAAAGTGCAGAGCCCAGAACTGGATGCAGTACTCCAACTGAAGCCTGACCATTGTCTCATAGAGGGGGAGGATCACCTCCTTGACCTTGCTCATGACGCATGTCATGTGGATGCATGACAAGATGCAGTTAGCCTTATTGACTGCATCCTCACATTGGCAGCGCATGTTCATTTTGGAATTGATAATGACTCAAAGATCCCTTTCTGTCACTGTGCATATGAGAAAGGAGTTCCCCAGCCTATAGGTATGCTGCTGGTTCTTACTGCCCAAGTGCAGTACCCTGAACTTGTCAGTTTTGAATCCCATCCTATTCTCATTCGCCCACCCCTGTAAGCCATGATGAAAAAACTTAGATAGAAAAGAGCTGGACCATCTGAAACTTACTCTCTTTCTTGAAACTCATGATCAATGAACTGCCTGCTTCCAGAGGGAATCTCCACTTGCCTCTGGATGATACTTGTCAGTAGCTACCTGAGATCTAACTAGTTATATAACTTGCAGCAACCCAGATGCGTGATCAAAGGCTACCCAGCCACCCTGGTTCCTCTATGGGATTTTTCTGATATTGTTCTACCCTGTATCCTATTCCAAACCTATTCCTTGTAACCAATAAAGTTGTCCTTTGTACCTAGCATGGGAGACTTATTGGGAGTGGGTTTAGATTATGCCTTGGGGTCCCCTTCATTTGGCTGACTAAGTGAGACCACTTGAAGACGGTCAAGTACACCTAAGGTCTACTAGGCCTGTGTTTCCCAGGGGGCACAGAGCCAGGATTACTCCAGACCCTGGGTGATGGCAACATTGCCCCCAGACTAGCAGGTGTGCTCCAGGAAGGGGGTGAGCCAGATGTGAGTTGCCCCCAGGAAGGCACTCAGAGCCCGGAAGGTGGTCGGGTGCAGTGAAGTGGGTGGCTCAGCACAGGAGCACCCGCTACTGGCTCACCACATAAGGCACCTCCAGTTGTTCCATCTGGAGATGAAATCAGCCACAATATTATTCTTCCCAGGCTGATATATTATGGTGAACTTCAAGGGCCTTAAAGCCAATGCCCAGTGAACAATACATGCATTTTCAATGCGTGACTTTTGTCAGCCATTGTAAAGGTGCATGATTAGTAACGACTGTAAATTCTCACCATAATAAGTAGTATCTGAAATAATCTGTGGCCCATTTTATGGCTAGATATTTTTTCTCTATTGTGGCATATCTGCTGTCCGTGGTATTAAGTTTAGAACTCATGAATGCTACTGCTCACTCCTTGTTCCCTCATTTTTGTAGCAAAACTGCATGAAGCCTTGTCAGACACATCTGTCTGCAAAACGAAAGGGGCTGAAAAATCAGGGGTATATATTAATACATCTTAGCACAAGAAACTTTCAAATGCTCAAAGCTTCTGAGCATGTTAGGAGAACAACTAATCATTCCTGTAAGTCTCCTTTGTAAGTTGTCAGTCAATGGGGCACCCAGTTGTGCAAAATGTGGTATGAATTTTCTGTAGTAATTGATGAGTTCCAGAAATGATTGCATCTGACACCTAGTCCATGGTGGCTGGAACCAGTGTATTGTCTTCACCTTATCCATCAAGGGTTTAATAATCCCCTGCCTCACTGAGAACCCCAAATGCTTGATTTCTTTGCCCACCAACACACATTATTTTGGATTGGCTGGCATGCTGGCCATTCATAGTTCCTCTAAGACAGCCTTTATGGCTTAAATTTCTTGCAGCCAGATCCTTGTAAAAATAATAATGGCTTCAATATAAGCAGCTACATGCATTGCATGAAGTGTCAGCAGAGAATCCAGGGACTGTGTGATGGAAGTATAATCACCTGTGCTAGCATCTTCTCTAATTCTGAATGCACAGCCTCGTGCAAGTGTTGGGGAATGGGTCTCCAGTGCTCTCTGACTCAGGTGCCCGCTGAAGTCCTAATGATGTGCTTGACCCCTCAGGCCCATCCTGGCTGTTCCCTGAATATATCCTGAAAGGACTGTACCAGCCTCTCTGGCTATCTACATTGAGTATAGGAGAGTTCACCACTGAAACAGAATGGCCCCCAAGGCCTCCTCTGTGCCCACTTCCAGACATGGGAACTCTAGTACTTTGACTTCTTCCTCTTGTGTACCATCCAAACTAGGGTTGTCTCCCATTCTCTAAGGAGGTTCAGATGATAGATTTGACATTCCCTTTGGTGACCAGGTTTGAGGACCTCATAATACACTGGCCCCACTTGTCTTACAGCAAAACCCCCAAGTTTTTCTTTCTTTCTTTTTTTTACTTAGAAATAAGAAATCCCCTTTTCCCCATCATTTTTGCCTTTTTCTCTCTCCTCCTCTATTCCCTATGGGTATATATATAAGTAGTTATAAGTTAAGTTGAAAACCTGTGTACATAAGTCCCCTTTTATAGTAACCATGAGCTATTGTAATAGTGCTTTGCTGTGTGTGTTGGATTACTGTAATGTATCACACCGTCTGGTTATTGTGTCTTTGGTGTCTCTGTGTTAAAAGTGTATGATTTAGGCCTGCAATGTGGGTTGGCATGAGTGATGTCAAGTATCCATTTTGCATGTTAGGTTCCCATCTTGTTCCCATCTTGTCCCTGTGCCCTGTTGTGTAAGTATGTTGCAATTATGACTCATGTTTAAGTCTGTGACCTCTCCCATGTAACTTGCTTTTCCTTGAATGCCTGAAAAAAAAGAGTGAATAGATGAGTAAAACTCAATCATAGCAGGACCCTCTACTAAATCACCCCACCATCAAAACCAACACCTGGACCAACGACCCAGGCATTGGAACCACCCTCAGCATTCAAGAAACAAAAGATGAGTTAACCCACCATTGTGCCAAGGCTGCACATGCTCAGTATGAACATCTGGAACCCTCTGGAACAGGGCCGACCCTGCCTGGACATGCCCTCCCCATAGGAGATCATAAATAGTCTGCCCCATAAAAAGCGGTAGTGAAGACTGACTCCTTGGGATGCCATCTTCACCTGGACCAGACCTGCTCCACGTCATGCTGCCTATTAACCCAGAGGCCCTGCCAGCAACCCCCCTCTGGACAACACCTGCTGTAGAAAGACCCTAACTGGTCATCGAGGCCCCCCTCCCACCCTGGATAGGTAGCTATCACCCACATCCTCTCTTCAACCAAGGACTTGGACTCTGTTTCTTTTCCCTACCTGGACTCCAACCCTTCCAGTGAGTCTCTTTCTCCTGATATCATTGTGTGAGTGTGTGTGGGAGTGTTTGTGGGAGTGTGTGGGGGAACCAAGCTGTACAGTACAGTGCTCATTTGATAAAACTGTTATTTGAAACCCTGAGTTGGATTTTGCTTTACTACAGTTCCAGCCCTGCTCCAATCTCTGCTCCTCACCCCACTATCTTCTGTCTCATTTCTCCCACTCCTGCTTCCAGCTCACCGCCACCTCCAACACTTACCCCATACTCCTGTGGCTCCAGCCAGCCTGAGCTCCTTTCTGCCTCCAAACCACTGTTTCTTTGCTATTGCCCCATATCCACTGCCTTGTCCCCTGATCTCTGCCACTTGCTGTTTAGTTACCAAGCACCCCAAGCATAGGCACCAACACACACACTGTTACCTGAGTCAGTGTTTAACCTGTGTGTATATATGTGTGTATTGTGCATGATTTCATGTCATTATCATTAGAGCGTATATGTGCTTGAATTGGTGATAGGTTGGTAATCTTGGATGTGTATGTGCCTGAATTGATAGTGTGTGTGTATGTACCTAATTGATTTGTGTTTTTGTACACATGCAATTGTTCTCCTGCCTAACAGTGTGGTATTGAGATCCTGAGTGTTGGCCTGACCCCACAGGGCAACAGTCTGATAACTTCAAAAGAATCTTGCCATTACATTAACCGTTTACTAGTGGATGTTGGAAATCTCACCGTGGCCTTCTCCCCAGTCAAAAAATCTTCATTGTCACACCTCAGTCATACTGTAGACAATCTCATAACTCTTGCCTGTAACCTTCTGCACTGACCCTAGGTTCTACAGACTGCTCCCATTCCTTTCTAAGGACTTGCATCAGTCCTCTGGGGTTCTTTCCATACACTAACTGGAAAGGTGAGAACTGCATTGACTCCGGAGGTGCATTCCAGAGTGTGAATAGTAATAGAGTCAATAATGTGTCTCACTTGCGGGGGTCACTATGTGTACTTCTCCGGATCATCCTTTTTAGCATGCTGTTCAATCTTTCAACTAACCCATTGGTTAGTTGTTCATTGGTTAGTTGCACTATTCCTTCCCCCATTCCATTACACTTCTGGATGTGATATAGGAGACCTCTTCTTACCTCATACTGAGTGTCCCTTGATGATTGACCCTAACAGGGATCCTTCTCAGTGAGGCATTGCAGTTCAGGGTCTTCTCGTTGTGTTTGCTGAAACTGGGCAAGACTGTCAACTTGTTCTAAATTGATGTTTGTATCAGTCTCAACTGTGCTTGTAGCAGACACTTCACTGAGCAGTTGTCCTGTGGGGCCAGGCCAATTCTCAGGATCTCAAAATTGCTTTCTTAGGTAATAGGGCATGACACAATTGCACATATACACACACAAAAATCAATTAGGTGCAAACACACACTATCACCAATTCAATCTCATACACACTATACACACCAAGAATTAGACAAAATCAGCTGTCAATACCCACACACCCAATACACATACATGGATTACTAATTTGCATATGATGATATATATCATACACGACACACCTACAAATACTCACAGGTGAGTTCCTAACTTGGGTGGTGTGGTGTGCATATGTGTGCTAAGGGTACTTGGGATACCTAGGGTGCTTGGTGACTATGAGAGGTAGAATCAAGGATCAAAGATTTCCAGAAAGAGGGAAAGGAGGGAGATGGATAGGGGTTAAGATGAGAGAGGGAAAAATAAAGAGTGAATGTTCCAGGGCCCGGATTAGAACTGGCAGACTGGAGGGGAGCTTGGGTTACTTGAGGTCACTGGAGCTCAGGGTTACTTAGGGTTAATGTGCCCTGGGGTTACTCAGGGTCACCTGGTGCCAGGGTGGAAGCAAGGGAAAAGCCCAGTGGCAAGGAGGAGGCAGTCAGGAAACAGAGAGGCAGAAAGCTGGGAGATGGGGCTGAAAAGTGAGGCAGAAAACTGGGAGATCAGGCAGGGGCCAGAAACTGAAAGGCAGAAAGCTGGGAGATTGGAATCAAATAAGTGGTGGCAAGGAGGAAACAGCTAGTAACACAGGGAGGCAGAAAACTGGTAGATGGAGCTGGAAACTGAGGCAGAAAGCTGAGAGATAGCCAGGAAATCAAGGAGGAGGGCCAGGAGGTCAATAAGACAAAAACCCAACTTGGGGCTTCAAAATAATAGGTTTCTTAAACAGACAACACACTACATGGCCCCATGAAGTTATTGGTTCCTACACACAAGCACTCACATACACACCCACACAATGGTAGCAGGAGAGAAAAAGCCTTGGTGGAGGGATTGAAGTCAGGGTGTGTATGGACAGAGTCCAGATCCTTTGCTTGGGGAAGGAAGGTGGGTGATAGCTATATATCCTGGGCTGTGAGTTAATCCTCAATGGCCAGTTTGAGTCTTCTCCAGCAAAATGTTGTCTAGAGGGGATCACTGGCAGGGCCTCTGTGTGAATAGGTGGTGTGGCATGGTGCTGGTCCAGACGGAGAGGGTGTCTCACTGGGCCTCTCTTCACTACCCCTTTTTATAGGGGCAGACCTTCTATGACCCTAGTGGCAGGGACATGCCCAGGCAAGGGTCAGCCCTGATGTACTGAGCATGTACACTCCAGGCAAGGACATGCAGTTCCAGGTGTCAGTGTTGCTATAGTAGTTTGGCTGATTTCTGTAGGGTCTTTGTCTTTCAAATGCTGGGTCCATGGTTCCTGGGTTAGTCAATGGAAGGCAATGGTCTGGTCGTTGTTCTGATGGTCCAGTCATTGAGTTGATTATTCAGTAGAGGCCTGCTACCATTGTATCTCAAGCACCCTCATTCATCCCCATTCATTCAGGAACCAATTTACATGAGACTGGTTAGACATGTATCATAGGTTACACCCAGGCAGAGGACACAAGATAGAGGTTTGACATACAAAATGGAAACTTGACATAACTTGAAATTACTTATGCTAACTTATACATGTAGGCCTAAATCATACAGTATCAATAGAAAAAACAGTAAAAATCAGTAAAACACTATAAACATAATAATTATAGACTATAAAACAGTGGATCAAAGAAGGAGAAAGAGAGAAAAAAAACCCTTGTGACAAAAATACTAAAGCTTATCCTATGTCTTAACTTACTTATGCTTATCTATAGGGAATAGAGAGGGAGACAAAAAGTCAGAAATAGTTGGGTAAGGGAAGGGAATAGATATCTATATCTATCTATATATATATAGAAAAACTGGTGGTATCCCATTACACCTCTGGATATGATATAGGAGACCTCTCCTTACCTCATATTGAGTGTCCCTTGACAACTGACCCTCATGGGGATCCTCCTCAGTGAGGCACTGCAGTTCAGGGTCTTCTTGTTGTGCTTGCTGAAACTGGGCAAGGCTGACGACTTGTTCTAAATTGATGCTTGTATCAGCCTCAACCATGCTTGTAGTAGACACTTTGCCAAGCCACCCTGTCATAGTTTCTTATGTTCTTCTTTGGCTACCCCTAACACATTGTATATCAACTCCCAGTCCCTGCCGATGATCATCTCACAGGAGAGGGTGAGTGCCAACCCCACTCTCAACTCCCCCTGGTATTCCATTATGCAGAGGGGCATGTAGTAGCTCTCAAAATACATTTCCCCCATGTCATTGTGAATGTTTTGATGTGATGGATGCCAGCCATTGGTGCCAGATCAACTCGTATGAGGGAGTGTGAGCATCCAGTGTCTAAAGTAGCTTTCACCAGTCATTCCCCAATCCAGGCAGTGACAACCAGATGTTCCCAACCTCCTGCTTGGTAGAGCTTTACAAAACAGCACCATTTCACTTTGATTTGTGTTTCAGCATTTCAATGGAACAGTGTTTCATATTGAGTTTAGTTTCATTTCGAAAGCACTGTTCCATTTTGTTTCATCAAAAGAGTTTTGAAGTTTTGATGCTGTTTCAACATTTTGTCTAGGCTATAATAGGGAAGCACAAAACTGGAGGAGGATCAGCCTCCTCTGATCACAGACAGGTTGGGGCCAGCACCCCAGGGAGGAGTCTAGCAGAGCCCCACAGCCCTCCCAGGGGTGCAGGAAGGAGACTTCTGCTGCTGCCTCCCTGGGAGCTGAGCCAACTGAGGGAGGCAGAGAGCAGCCCTGGTGCTTCTTTCCACTACCCCTGACCAGGCTCAATTCCATGAAGCTGCAAGTGACAGGGAACCAAGCCAGGTAGAGGTGAAGTGCAGCTGCTAGGCTGTGCCGCCCCTCCTCCCCCCATGGGCTTCAAGCCACTGGGATCCCAGCCCTGTGCAGGTGGGTGCAGTGCAGCCCCAGAACCTGGGCACTTAAGTCCCTGAACTGTGACCCTACAGCATGTCATGAAGCTTCCAGGATGTATACATAGAACTGACACTGAGCCTAGGAGAATCCCCACATTCAGACCCACAAACCACAATCCTGGCTACTGCACACCCAGTCAGGGACCCCCATGCCCTCATGTTCAGGCACAGCCCCATGGACCCCCAACCCTGATCCCTACACACCATATATCATAGGCCAGAGCCAGGTACCCTGCCACCCTGACCACATCCCCTGAGCAGGAGGTCATGCAGATGTGTCACCTCTGATAGGGGGCAGAGTGGTAGAGACTAGAACACTAGGACCAGATCTGCATGGAAGCAATTCTGATGCTTTCACAGCTTGGGCACTGCTGGCAGGTACCTGGGCCATGTACCTCTGGTGAGCTTCAAGACTTTTTTGGCCCACAGCTACAGGGTCCTGGACTAATAAAGCAGGGGTGAGCACTGACTATCCAAGTGGGTGGGTGTCCCCAGAAAATTCAGGAGCCTGTGGGGCATGGTCAGCTGCTTCCATTTTGCAGGTAGAGGACACTGGAAATTTCCAGACTGGTGCTTAAGGCATTGGCAGAATCATAGAGTGACTCCTAGATGCCCCTGGTAAGTTTGAGGATGGTTGCTCAGTGGAGCCACAGCCACTCTGGAGCAGGGGCCACATACAGATACAGTAAGAGGGAGAGCCACATGCTGGGACCTGCCTCTATGTGCATGCACTGCTCCTTCCATCCATCCTTCCAGCCTTCCTTCCCTCCCTCACAGCTAGACCCTCACCCATCAACAGATGCTGTGACCCCATGGGCACCATCATGGACCATGGAAGACCCTATCCCATCCTGCTCCACTACCCAACCCTGATCACACAACTGAGACTATGGGGAGATGAGGGATCTCGTCACCATCTGGGGGAAAGAGGAGATCGAGAACCAGCTCCAGAATGGGCACCAGAACAGGGATGTCTTCCAGCACATTGTCCAACAGATGCAGGTGTGCGTCCACCTGCAGGGACTGGAATCAGTGCTGCACCAAGACTAAAAAGATAAAGATACAGTATAAACACAGAAGAGGGGCTGAGCAGGATACAGAGAGTCCCCCATCCCAAAAGAGGGGCTGAGTGGGGTACAGAGAGCCCTCCAGGCCAGAGGAGGGGCATATCAAATAGGGACATCAAAAGTAATTAAACCTGTGGTGTAGGGATGGATGGAGCCATGCAATTGGCCTTTTTTTGGAGAGACAGTAGAGCAAGCTCATTGAGTGGTCAGGATGGAACAAAGGCAGGAATCCAAATAACTTGAGGGTTTTATAAATCTCAGATTCATTATTAAAATGATGAGACCTCCACCTGTGGCGGAGCTCCCTTTTCATTTTACCCTAGGATAAAGCTGTGCTTGCTTAGGTCCTTGACCCTGTAAAGAATAACAACCGCATGGAAATTAGTTCATAAACATAGTTATGAGTTGCTTATTTATAATACCATTAGTCTCTAAAAAGCTGTTCTTCACTCCCCCGTGCCAGCTATTATCACCAAATGTTAACAGTGCATCTCCTGTGCTCAATCTCCCTTGATTTCCTCCCCTTCTCATACTTACCACTCCGCATCCTAAAAAATCCCCCAACAACAAAAGCCACAATTCAAGATGCAAGGCATGGTTTCAAAATCTCTTGGGGATGACACTGCAAAGAGAAAAGTATTTGGTCATAGGGAAGTAGAAAATGCAGTGACACTGTATCAGAATGCTTAGCTAGAATCCAGAAATGTTCTGTGTTTATTGTAGTACTCTCTTCAGCCAGGCTGGTCCTGGAAATATGTGAGAACTAGAATTAGTTTGGTAATATCTTTTGTTGAACTAACTATATATTTGGTAGAAAGGTTAGAGAAGTGTCCATGTACAAAATGCCCTTCCTCAGCTCTCAGGTCACCTCATCTCCATTATTTTCAATTACAAGTGCACATCAGACATCTAGCACTACCTGTAAAACAGTAATCATAAAAATGGGAGGTCAAGAAGAAGAGTCACTCCTAATCACAGAGGTTATGCTGGAAAAAAGATCTATCCATAGTCCCCCAGTGCAGGGTTATTTCCTTCTGATACATACTGTGCCTGTCATATTTTAACTACTTTAAGCAATAGGAGTTCCATTTACTTTCTTGGCTGTTTTCTACACACATAGATCTCATTACAAAGTGATTTATAAATATCAATTAACATTAGTCTTTTCTTAATTTATTCTCTTATTATTCCTGCCACATGCCAGTGAAAACAAGTCCATTTCTTCCTTTATGTTTAGGTATTTTAAATATTTGCACAAAAATATCCAATTTCCTTTACATTAACATCTCAGTCATCATTTTATCAAGCTAAATCATTTAATAAAGCACTTTCCTCACCACTCAACCTTACTATGTCATTTTTATATGATATGCTTTCTAAAATAATTTGACATATTTACAAAACAATAACCAGTCAGTCCTATCACCAGCAAATAATCTCCCATTTTGACCACCATAACAACCTTTTCCCATTTATATTTCTTGTCCATTTTTATCTGAATTTCTGTCCTTTTCCAATATTGTTTTTAAACCACGTTGCCTAAATATTCTGGATACAATTTCACCAAAAAACAGCAGAATGAATGAAATAGTGTATATGCAAAATTAACTGAACACAAAACAAATTCAACTTGGCTGTAGGAAATTCCAGATAATGCATTCCCATTTCCTACAACATGGCAAATGAAGAGAGGACTATAACAAATTGTCTATCTCCATTGTACACAATCCAGGACCCAATAAAATGACTGGGTTTAAATGCATGCAACTGAGGTCAGAATAGTGCTGATGGCTTAAGCTCCTGTTCAGCAAGTTACTGGAATGCCTCATTTGAAGTATGTGAATAATCCGATTGGAACCAACAGGACTTCTGCACAAAATTATGCACATACTTGCTCAACTAAATATATATCCTATTTTGGTACTTGATATAGTTACAAGTTGTCTAGTAAATTTACATGTTAGTATTTGTGTATCTAACATTACGGTCCAAATAACAGACTGATTCTGTGAGGGAATTAGTATTTTCTGTTTCCACCATGCTGAGGGGAATGTTCAGAACCTCACAATAGTACCTTTGAACTACCATACTTTGTAGAGCTAATTATTAAGCCGGTGTGAAGTGGCTAGTATTTGCTTGGGATTTGGCCGCTTCAGGGGGCAGTGATTCAGTCTGATCATTTGAATCACTGTCCCAAATCGATTCAGCCAGATCACACAGGCCCATCCCCCAGTCACTCTCCCAGCTCCATCAATGGCTGCCCCACCCACCCCAGCTCCCAGCACTTTGAAAAAACAGCCCCACTTACCAGCTGCTGCTGGGTGGGGGGAGATCCCCACTGCCCCTCACTGTACCACGCTGTGTGGGGGGTTCTGCACAAGCCTCTTGATCCCGCCCACTCTCCCAGCCCCCTTCTGTGGCTGCCCCACCCACCCCAGTTCCAGCCCTTGAGAAAAAAAAAAACCCTGGACTTGCCAGGTCCTGCCTGGTGGAGGGTGATCCCCGCTACCCCCCACTTCCCCGTGCTACATGTTGGGGGGCTGTGTTACACACATTGCCAGTTGCTTAAATCACGAGCAAGACTTTATAAAGGGAGATAAGGCAAGGTGCCACGTTTATTGATTACATGAGTTAGACATAGAGGTTCAGGCACACTGTTCATACAGACACACACAAATCATCATGCACATCATTACACACAGGCATACACATACACAAAACAACCATTTCATCCACACATACACCACATATAGTTATCAGCAATAGTTGCTCAATATCAGCCCAGGGTGGCCAACCCGGGCTTATTGAGTAGATGATGATGATTTGAAGATAGCAGATTTAAAGATAACAGCTGGAGTGGGGTAAACAGATGCATCTGTGCTCTGATGAAACAGCAGTAGAGAAAGAGACTCACCCAACTTGGCATTTTCAGAGTGTTCTTTTATAGGGATTGGCATCCTTTGTTTCAGTGCTTTGGGGTTTTTCATACCCAGCTTCTGTTTTTGCAGTTGTTCTTCTTTTGTCTTCAGCTTATCTTAGCCTTGGAGTGTTTTTGTTGCCCATCTGGCAGAATTTCTTCCTCCTTTATCTCCTTTGTGCCTTCGAGCTTCAAAGGGATTCTTCAGCCATTTGTTAGTTAGTGGTTGGTAACTTACATTTGTCGCCTTGTTGCTTACATAAACAGTTGAATCTTCTCCCATCCCTATGCCATTCTCTCACCATTCACCCTTTTACACACACTCATGCATAAAGGCTATGCAGAGTTCATTCACTTACGTCAAGCAGAAGGATACAATATGGAGTTTTCAAGTTGCTTACAGGACAAGACTAACATAGTTACATTTCACTATTATTACACTCTATGTTAACATCAGCTACATTAGTTCAGTTCATGCTACAGCTCTACATGAGCCCCCAGAAGCCTTGAAATCACTGCAGGAGCCAGTGAGTCTGGGGGAGGGGGTTGTTTTTTTTTTTTTAAAGGGCCAGAGCTGAGGTGGGTGGAGCAGCCATGAGGGGGCTCGGAGAGCGGGTGGAGGTCAGGAAGTTCATGGAAGAGGCCCCCACGCAGCGTGTGTCAGTGGGGGGTAGTGGGGATTGCCCCCCTGCCAGGCAGAAGCCAGTGATTGGGGGCTTTTTTTTAAATGGCCAGGAGCTGGGGCTGGGTGGGACAGCCACAGGGGGGCCTGGGAGAGTGGGCAGGGCTCAGAGGCACTCATGGGGGCTGGAGGAGCAGGCAGGGGATAGGGTCTGGCAGGGGTCTCCCTATGGTCCCCTCCTCCCTCCTCCAGTCCCCCCTCCCCCGCTCCCTACTTACCAGCTCCGAGTCCAGCTCCAGCTCCCTGCTAAAGTGACTGGGGACTGCCCAAATTGTCGAAGCTCTCCAAATCTTTTCTGAATTGATTTGTAGAGCTTCAAATAGATTCAGACATTTGTATTGGTCCCCTGACTTGATTTGGAGTTGAAGATTTGGTCACCAAATTGAGCCAAATCTCCTCTGAATCAAATCAGCACCTGAAGCTTCTCACAGCCCTATTATTTATATGTACATCATTAGCTCAACCTATACGTGTCATTAATGTATTCTTAAACAGAACAATAAAAACCTGGAAAGTGGAATAAAATGGGCAGAATCTAACCTGTCCCTTCAAAATCAGTAAATTACATGGAATCTAAGTATATGAAAGCTATAGTCTGCCCTGCTAATACATGAACTACTTAAGAAAAGCTAAAGAACCCCAGCCATGTCCTAAAGCTGTTTACCCCTAAGCTGGATAAACATGAGTTTTCTTTTCACTTTGTTGTTACACAATAGTCCAGTGGATTATGGAAAAAGATAGATAAAAAAATCAAGGTTTTAACAAGAAGAGTAAAAAAGAAGTAATAAAAATTAACTCAGGCAGAAAGTGAAATTGGAAAGACAAGGAAATGAAACATAAAAAGGAGATTCAAAACTACAATGCAATGCAGCTTTAGGTACAAAAACAGTGTAAAATGACCATCTACATGCTGATGAGCAGAAATATCATTAATCTTTTGTGACAAGTTACTTGAGAGAAACAATATTGTGGTAAACCTGGAACCCTGTAATTTTTCTACTACTGAAGGCCACTGCCATGTACAGAAATTGTTGCAGCTCAAATTTCAAATGGGGGTAAATCCTTACAAGAAAGCAGTGAAATTACTTTCAAAAACTGCCATCAAAAAAATGAATTGGCGAAGAAAGAAGAGAGAATGTGGGTGGGATTTATTTTTCACATTATTAAGCTTGATGGCACAAATCTTCAGTTGATGTTAAGCTGTCATAGCCGCATTGAAGTCAATGGAGAATATGTCCTGATATATTTTTCTACATGTTTTTAGTTCAGACTCTGTTTCAGGCTAAACAGACAACTTGCTTGCTTTTCCTTTTGTACAGGAAAAGGGTGCCATTTGCTAATGTCCAGCAATGCCATGTTTCTTATATCCATTTAGCTATAGTTACTATATCATGAAAACAGATCTGCAACCATAATATAAGGGGATGACAGAGACATGCCACACTTCTGATGTACACATGGAGAAAATGGGTGTGAATTTTCTCTTTCTAGTACAAAAAGGAGATTCAGATGTTTCCTTGGTATGCGCCCCTCTCTCACTTCTTCTGAAACCTAATAAGAATACTCCATGGATCACATGGGAGGAGGCAGCAACGAAATGGGCTGATGAGAAAAGCTTAGGTGTATAGGTCAAGGGACCTCTTTCCCTCGACCTATACTCAGTGGGTGTGTCTACATGTGCACTTTACTGTGCTTTAAAGCATCACAAAAAAGCCATGTGCTTTCACTAATATGTATTAAAATAGGCTAATGAGCCTTTTTCTAGTACCTCACAGTGAAGGTACTAAATTTAATGCACATCAGCAAAAGCATATTAATGAAGGTATAGATGCACCCAGACAGTAGAAATTGGACAGGAAATGTTGAAAGAAGGTTGACCTTCAGTTATATCATTAGACCAGGACTCTGAGTTTATATCTAAGTCCTGCCTGACTTGACAAACCACTTAATATCTACAACCCTTAGGTGCCTATGCAAGACATGGAATAGGTCTGTCTTGCACTTCCCATGATCAGTAAGAAAAGGACAGCAGTGATTTTTATTGATGAGGACATAGATGACATTCTGGGTGTCAAACTGATAACAAAGATTTGTCTAAATCTAATATCTTTTTAAGTATCAGGCAGTCAGATGACTCTGAAAATGAGGAAGAAGAAAGAGAGGGATTATAAACTCAAACACTCAAGTGAGGGAAGTGGGAGGGAGATGATTTTGGGAAAGTGCCCATTATTACTATAGAGATAGGAGAGTAGCTCAAACAACAATTTAAATTCACTCTCTATCATGTTGACTCTCCTACCCCCATTACAAAAGCCCCTTGCATCCTGCTCCCTGCAGGCCCTTGCAGGCTGAAACTGTGCCTGCCTGCAAAGGGAAATGTACTGTTTCCCATTTTTTTCTGAGGTGAACAGAAAACCTGGATTCCTGCATGATACTGGGAATCCAGGACTAATGTTGTCCTGGAGTCATGCAGCCCCAGACTGAGAATTGATGTTCCCATTTCAGGATGGTCCCACCCAATTAGGGATGGGTTTCATAGTTTCATAGTTAGTAGGGTCGGAAGGGACCTGAGCAGATCATCAAGCCTGACCCTCTGCCATGGCAGGAAAGAGTACTGGGGTCAAACGACCCCAGCAAGGTGTACCTCTATCTTCCTCTTAAAGACTCCCAGGGTAGGAGCTACCACCACTTCTCTTGGAAGTTGGTTCCAGATCCTAGCCACCCTTACCGTGAAGTAGCGCCTCCTGATATCTACCCTCTGCCAGTTTGTGACTTTTATTCCTAGTCACTCCTGGTAGTGCTCGGTAGAACAGGAACTCCCCCAATGCCTGCTGGTCCCCCCTGACTAGTTTGTAATGGGCCACTAGATTCCCCCTCAGCCTTCTCTTGTGGAGGCTGAA
>NW_017728914.1:14608563-14640100 GCF_001723895.1 Crocodylus porosus
GAGGACCGAGCCCTGCAGAACCCCACTGCCCACATCCCTCCAGGTTGAAAATGACTCATCCACTACCACTTACTTGGTGCAGCCCTCCAGCCAGTTGGCAACCCATTTGACTGTGTGGGTGTTGACACCACAGTCCCCCAGCTTTTTAATTAGAACAGGGTGAGAGACAGTGTCGAAAGCCTTCCGAAAGTCCAGGAAGACTATGTCCACTGCTACCTCTGCATTTAAGGATTTGATTTGTCACCCTACCCTCTTTCTGAGGGGAGCCAGGGCCCTCAGGCCCCCATGTACTTGGTGCCTATGAACCAAGGAATACCCACAAGGCAATGGTTCTCTATACTCACCTAACTCTGGAGGTTGCAACATTGTGGTATTTTATAGAAAATACCCCACCACAAGTGGCCCCACCAAATTGCCACCAGGCTTTCCCATTGGATGTAGTTTACACTCATATCCAGGACCAGCCACAATACAAATAATACATAAAAATTTTAACATTTCCAAAAAATAAATATCGTTACTTTTCTCAGTAAAAAATCAACATTGGTTTTGTATTATTTATTTCCTCTGCTTTGGGACAAAAAACAAGTAGATTAGAACATTCTAATTGTATTCACTAGACACCATGGTCATGAGCTAACTGACCAGTGGTAATAATATGTGGGGAAAAGTCTAACTTCACTTCCAATCTCATAAATCTTGATAGTTGCACAGTTTATATTCACTCCTCAGATAAGGAACTAGATAATGAATCAATCATAAATGAACGAATACTGGAACAGGTCTGATTCCAGGCAATGGAGGGTAATGGCACAAATGCACATTATATGTTCTGCAAGGTTAAACTAATGTGAAATAAATCCCTCAAGTTATGCAAGCAAATTATAGTAATGTTGTCTGACAGCATGTATTAAATAGGATTAATTCAGTAAGCATAAAATATGCAGGAATTCTTTCCACTCCATTCACTAATAATTTCCTATATAAACTACCACACGCAACTGTGATAACGTTACATAGGGCTCTAGACCAAAAGATAGAGTCTGTGCTGTGCTGTGCTGTGCTGTGCTGTGCTTTGGAAGCTGCTATGTAAAATCTTGTTTCTGCTTCTCAGCCCACCGAAGATATACAAGGTCCCATGTATGCTCAGATGGCTCCGTAGAAGCTGATGAACTCAGTTCTAGGAAAGAAACTAAAAACAAGTCAGTACATTTCAAAGGGATTTTATTTCTCACTCTCTTTTATTCTGAAGTAAATTTTATGGGTGCATCCACACATGCAGGCATGTGCGCTTACAGCAGCTTAAATAGAAGCAGTGCAAATTTGAGCTGGGGCTTTTTGCATCAGTGCATGTGCCTGGACATGCACTTTGGTGTGGTGCAGGTTGTGCCACTTGGGGTAAAATAACCCTGCCTGGCTCCTCCCGGATCTACAGCCAGGAGGAGTTAGAGCCTGGGCCAGCACCTGTGCTGTCCCTAGCACTGTAAAAACCTGCCCTGTCCTGGCCCCATTAGTACAAAAAGCTGCCCTGGCAAGTAGCTCAGGGCTATTCACTGTCAGGAGCTTCTGGGGCCCAGCCATCTGGTACCTGGCAACACTACCTCTTGTGCCAGCTGGACTGCTGAGGCAGCCCTGAGAGTTCCCTGCACCCTCTACCCACTGCAGCAGTCTGGCAGTGGGGGCTGCTGCCTGGCTGTGACCTGCTGCTACTTGCAACAGCATGTGGCCCCAAGGCTGCACTCCTACCAGACCCAGATGGGGACTGCACAGTCAGTAGAGCCATGTGCCCTTCTGGGCCAGCTGTCAGTGGGCTGTGGCAGCTGTGAGTTGGGCAGAGGCACTACTGCCGTGTGCGCCTCTGCCGGGCTATCTGAGCAACTATCACCCGGAAGAAGTTCCCAGTGTGGTGCCCTGCTTTGAACTGCCAAATCATGTCCTCCTGGCCCCAACTGGCCAGGAAGTCAGCCACCTCCAGCTGGGTCCAAGGTACCAGCTCTAAGCAGGCTCCTCTGCCTTGGTCCTGCCACTTGCCTCCCTAGCAGGAAAACTGATGTTTCCTATTTGAAAACTGAACAATCTCTGATAAAAAAAATCCCAAAGTCACTCTGTAAAATACCCTGAAATTCATGTTCCTCCACAATTAAAACAAAAGACCACCATATAGAGAGAAAGAGCAAGAGAGCAAGACAGAGAGACAGAGACAGCAATCAGTTGGGTAATGTTTTACTGATATATTTACAGTGTTAAAGCAATTTGGAAGCCTACCAGTGTCTCTAAAATGAATTCTAAATATCTATGTTTTGCTGTTTGCCTTTGGTTTTCTTATAGAGCATGTAGAGCTCCCTTCACTAACCAGGATGTGGGTATAGCTTTCCCTGCAGCCATTGCTCCTGCCAGCAGGTCTCATCCTATCTGGCAGCTGGATACACAGGATGTGTGCTGTGGGGATGTGGGCTTGCAGGAGGGATGTGGCGGGGCATGGGGTGTGTGAGTAGGTATGAGCAGATTGTGGGAGGATTGTGAGGGGGAGCTGCTCAGGAGGAATGAGTCCCCTGCCCCTGCAGGGCACAGCCCCCATGCACACCTCATGGACTGCCCCCCAAACAAGTGCTACAGCCCCCACAACAGGGACCACATGGCCCCTGCAGAGGCTCCCACACCACCAACAGGGTCCACATGCCCCCTGCCCAGCCCCACCACTGCTTGCTCCCCCAGGCCCCTGGATTGCTGCCCTGCCCAGCCCCATCCTCCACTGGCTCCTGCAGCCCCTCCCCTGCCCCCAGTGGCTCAGCATTTTAAAAAAAAAGCCCCATATTCACCAGCTGTGGCAGCAGCTATCAGGGACGCTGGGACATCATGGCAGAGCCCCCCACCATGTGGCCTGAGAGGCTCCAAGCTGTCAGACAGTGCAGGGCACCATGCAACACCCTGCCAAGCCATGCTGCACCCACATGACCTGACAGCAGTAACATAGGTCCCAGGCAGCCAGGGCTGATCCCCATTGCCCCTGCTGCTCCACGCAGCATAGGAGGCTCCACCATGATGTCCCAGAGGCCCCAATGGCCACTGCTACAGCCAGTGAGTGTGGAGTTTGTGGGGAGGTTGTTTTTTCTTAATGCCTGGAGGCTGGGGCTGGGTGGGGCAGTCATCAGGGGAGCTTGGGGGAGTGGGTGAGGGATGGGACTGGGTGGGGCAGCCAGCAGGGGATCTGGGAAAGCAGGTGGGGGCTGGGGCTGGGCAAGGCAGTGATCCAGGTGACTGACGGAGTGGGCGAGGCATGCGGCCAGCAGGGGTCCCCCCCATGGTCCCTTCCCCTCCAGTGTCCCCCTCCACAACCTCCTACTTACTGGCATGGAGCCCGGGTCCAGTTCCCAGTGGCTGGCATGCTGCCTGCTCTGCACAGGCAGGCAGCATGCTTCAGCACTGGGGCAAGGACCAGCCATAGAGATGCTCTGGCTGGCTGCCAGAGTGGCTCTGTAGAGGATCTGAGCCTCCGTTGTCTCAGGGCATGGTCACAGCTGTTCCCCGCCCCGTTTTTTTCATCCAGGGTATTTTTTGACCCTGGATATCCAGTGGCCTAATTTTGCCCCCAGAACATTTTTTTGTCCCCGCACATGCCTCTTGCAGCATCTCAAAGAGTTTTGAGATGCTGCATGAGGCTCACACATGTTCATCTGGATATGCTCAATAAGGCTAGTATAAAAAATCTGAATTTCATTTTTCCCCTTAATTGAAAATAATATTTTTTGGAAAACAGACTTATGTTTTTAATCTCTTTCCATACTTGGTATAGTCCAATGACCTGCAACAAAACAAATTCCACAATAAATAGCATAAAAAAGATAGTTGCACCAACATGATCTACTTTATTTACCTTATTCTACAGCCTGATAAAAATAGAGTAGCTACTGTATTGGTGTAGTGCCATCAAAATCAAATAAGCTGCATTAATTAATACCACTTCAAAATCTTATAACTTAAGCCTACTGTAATTTTTTCACTGAATGTTGCACAGAATTGTTTTTAGGTGCTTATTCCTACAATTAAAATTAATCTCTATGACCACCAACCTGTGGATGACCCAAAGACAAGACTTGGCGAGATCTAACTATCTGAGGAAATTCATCTAGTAACGCTTGCATGGTATTAACTTATTCAGGGAAAACATGTATTTGGATAGTGGAAATTTAGTTCACAAATGCCTCTGAAATTAACTGGGAATTTGCCACCCAATTCCTTCAAGTAATGCGTCAATGAACTATTTTATAGCAGATTTTTTTCCATGATACTAGAATGAATGGACTTTGCTCTAGCTGTTTGTGCACAAATGTAAAAGTAAAGCAATCAACTGACAATGCAACAATCAACAAAATGACAAAGAACCATGGAAAGATAGGGTTGGAGGGGTGTTCTAGTCCAATCCCCTACATAGGATCATACATAGTCTGTCCAAATCACTCCAGACAAGCGTTTTCTAACTTTCACTTAAAATCTTCTAGTGGTGAAGATTCTACAACTTCTCTAAATAATCTGTTCTAGGGTTTAACCACCCTCATAATCCAACATTGTTTTTCAAATATTTAACTTACATCTCTAAATTTACTTACTTCTCATTCTGTCCTTTATGGGAAGCAGAAAACAGTTGATCTGTAACTACCCTTTTTGTTATAATCCATTTGTGTAATTCTGTTTTCCCATTTTCTCTTCTGTAGACTAAATATTCACAAATCCACCAACTTTTACTTAAAAGATGATTTCTAGACTTTTATTAACTTTTGTTGCTCTCTTCTGGGCATTTTACAAGATTTCCCCATATTTTTGAGGCTCAGCAGTGCTTCTCCTTCTCTGTCATAAACTGGATGGTTTTTTTTCCAGAATTGTGCACAAATGATGGCTCTTTCCAATGCTGCAGTGAGATCCTCCTTTGTACAGGTCTCACCAAGGAGTTGGCAAGTGAGAAGGTGATCCATAGTCTGCCACACACACATATATTTCACTAAAGTAGCCCCATTTGATCATGTTTGTTTTTCATCTTCCAGTTTTCATATGCAGGCAATTCAGGCCAGGCTAGATCAGCCCCTCTGGCAAGGTCCTCCTGAGCCTCAAGGTCCATTTCAGAGCACCTGTGTGTTCATAATCTTTCTTTTTATATCCTCAGTTTATGCCCTGTCAGCTGGCGTGTTCAACAGCACAACACTAGTCACAAAACTCTTTCTCCATTGAAGCCATTTAGTTACTTCTGTGTGACTATACAGTAGATGCCTGGGATCTTCCACCTGCCATTATCTTTCTTTTTGGATTGCTACTTTTCTTCTGATATCAGGTGGTACAATGCCAGCCAGTAAGTACAAGTATGGTGTTGGCTTTACACATTCTGTTACTTCATGACAGCCGTCCTTTAGAACTGGGTCTAGTTTTTTGGCATGAACTAATCATTCCCATATTGGACATGTGTACTCTGCAGTGGAGTAATGCAAGGCAACAACAGTGATTCATAATTTAACTGGGTTTTCCCCCCATTTTGAGTTGAACAACTTTGGAAGTATGTTGTTTCAGGTGCTGACTTTCCCTTCTTTACATACGCTTTGAAGGTAAGTGTTTGCAACCCCCAAGTACACAGAGTTCAGATGATTAATCAGTGGGATTCAATGCCAGGTAATGTATAATTTCTGATTTGACTTCTCTGTGGTGTAGGTGAAAAGCTGCGACCTGTGTCTTGGTTGGGTTATTATGAAGCTGTTTCTTTAAGAGGTTTTTCAGTGTGCATTTCAGTATGATCTTGACATTGATTAAGTCCCTTCCCTTGTGACACGATGCATAGAACATCACCCTATATGTAACTCCTTGTATTATTCTGTATGGATTGGTCATTGGTATATATGTTAAAAAGGATCTATGCTAGCACTCTACCTTATGGGCCATTTCATTGTCATCTCCAATGACTGTTACTTGCAGTTCTATATAAAAACTTATATTCTCTAAAAGAGATCAGATGAGCTGTACAAGGTGGTAATCATGTGTCATACTGTAGATTATGAAAAGCAGCTTTTGGTGGTTGACTGTGTCATATGCCATGGGTAGGTCTACAAACACAGGAGTAATGAACTGAGTAGAGGAATTATTTCCCATGACTTTCATCTGAAACTTGTTTTTCAACAGAATCTTCTATTACATTGTTTTGCCATGATAATGTATCTTTGGTCTATATTCAGCTTGTATAACACCCAAATCCTCTCTCTCCAGCACTAAAGCCTAACCAGTTGTTTCCCATTTTGTATTTGTCCATTTAATTGTTCTTCCTAAGTGTGGTGCTTTA
Organism: Crocodylus porosus; assembly: GCF_001723895.1. Taxonomy (NCBI): domain Eukaryota; kingdom Metazoa; phylum Chordata; order Crocodylia; family Crocodylidae; genus Crocodylus; species Crocodylus porosus. The sequence goes on from NW_017728914.1 coordinate 14,614,880, forward strand.
CACTCCTTATTGAACTTTGTCAGATCTATTTCAGACCACTTTTTCAATTTATCGGGGTAATTTTGAATTCTAATCCTCTGTTAGCATAGATGTGCTCTTACCCACAAATTTACTAGGTATACATTCAATTACATCTTCAAAGTAATTAATGAAAATATTGAACAATACTGGACCGCCAAAAGATCCTACTTGATACCTTTTCCTTCACATCCCCTTTAGCATGACACTATCCATGACTTCACTTCAAGCATAATTATCCAGTGAGTTATGTACCAAACTTATAGCAATTTTACCGTATTTCCTAAAATGTATTCTATTTTCACTAAGAACACAAACATTTAGGTATTTATTTGGTAATATGAATATGAACTTGGATAGTCTTCACAAGAAACAGAAGTTGCAAATACTAGCAAGTTGAAAAAACACTCAGGCCATAACCAAAAGTCATCGTTAGCTTGTTCCCACAACATATATACTCATTGATTATGCAGCAGCTTATTGCTGGCCGCATCTATTTGTTTTCCTTCTGTTGGCAGGAGTGACTCTATCAAGCCAAATTGCTGTGCTCTTGTTAGAAATAAATAGGTTTAATCTTACTTCTTAATCTTCATTTCAACTTTCATCTTGAATTTCCTGTTCTCAAGTATCAAGGCTAAATTGATTTGATGCTTAATGCTTGCCAAATAAATAATGAGTCTCTGAATTAGCCCACATGTGATAATGCAACAATCCCATTATTCCTAACATTCTTATAATCAGGCAGTGATTAAATTATTTCTAATGTCCTTCCTATGGATGTAAAAATATGCTAAAAGGATCCTTAACAAAGCTCCCCACCACATTTTTTATTAAATGCCCTTAATTTGAGCATTTTATCAAATGATTACAGTAGCTGGGCTGTAAGAGCTTATTTTAATGAGGATGGGAAGGGTTCAATCAGTGGGTGTCCTGGGTATCTCTTTGACATCTTTACAATCATTTACCATTTCTACAGTGATTACTTGAATAGCCACTATTGAGAAAGTTGTTTAATACTTTTTAAAATATTCCAAATCACAGGATAGCACTTAGCTTATTTCCTCAAGGGAACAGAATGAAACAAAGCTCTTGGCTGCTCTCTATTTGGGAACATAGCACAGCAGAGAAAGGGCCTCCAAGTTCAGCTTGCTGCCAGCATCACCCATATTTCAGTCTATAAAAATCAAGATTTGTACATGAAACTCAAAGATTTATCTTAATTAGCATCATGTCCATAATAGAACTGTGAGTATCATTTCAGCTAAAGAAATTATTTACTCTTTCTTCTGCAGTTTTAATTCCTGCCTTCAGGACATTGTTATTGATACCATATACCTATTACAGCACTGTGAATCAACATTAAGTGCCATTTAACATTTCTTTTAAGATTATTCTATATTCTTCCATTTAAAGAACTTGCAAAACAAAAAATAAACATTAAAGACACAGCTAAGGTATTAAAAGGTAATATTTACTGTAAACCTACATTGTCCATTAATACTGTATCTAGTTGCAATATGGTGTGCACTAGTTAGTGTTATTTTTTTTCCAGAAGAGACCGTTACAGGAAAACCAATGATCTAAAGTTCATAGGGCCAAAATCTGCCCTCGGTGCTTAGATACCATAATGGCAAGGGTATCAGAAATATATAAAACAAAACATACATGGGAGTGAAAGACATGTGCAATAACTATTGAACGTAGCAGTACCTTTTTCATACAGCGATTTGTCTCAGAAGCAAATCCTACCAAATTCACTGTCTCTGTCCTTTTCCTCTTCCTTAAGGCTGGCATCTGAGATTTTCTCCAGCTAAGGCAGCCCTTGGGTCTTAGTTCCTGTGAAATTCATACAGCACCTACCTTCATCTACTACTTCAATGTCCTACTTCTGGACATTGGCAGCACAGGAGGTGTGGCTTCCTATCTCTAGTATTTGCTGAAGATTGGAACAGTCTGTTGGGAATATTAGTGGAAAGTTCAGCAGTCCAAATGTAGGCTGATGGAGTCAGAATACTAGAGATTGGAGGCATGAAGGAGGTGGCTAAAAAACCTCTTGGTCTCATCCTCCTGAACTACATGAAGTTCATATTGCACCCAGCTCAGGCTCTGGATTCTGAAATTATCTTGCAGAAAACCTTTAGGTCCCTCACCCTCAAGCTAATACAAAATGGTATATGAAGACAAGAGGTGAAGAAGTACGCTAATATTGACTAGGAAAAACAAAGTGTAACATGTAGTAGCTATCTCCCGTCAAAAGGCATGCCATTACAGTCCACATTTTATGTGCTTAATGACACATACATAGCCACGTAAGTCATGTTTTTTGCAGTTACGCGCAATTTTTTATCCTATTACCCTCTGTTACCTCTGAAGTTCAGGCATGTAAAACTCCCTATTGCTACTGCACATGCTTAAGAGACTACATGTAGACCAGGCAGCTACAAGGCCATGTATGCATATATGCTGGGCATGTCTAGGTCACAAGATTGTGGCCACACAAAAACCCATGACTGGAAGATATTAAAATCCAGAGATGGGACAGACCTCCATGTTTTAGCCCTCAAGATCTGAGTCATTAGGGCACCCACCTAGGAAGCAGAAGATCCAGATTATAGGCTGCCCTCATCAGAGGGTTTTTGAATCTGTATCCATCTGTATCTCTGACTTCTCAGAACAGTGTCCTAACTACCACACCACTAGTTGTGCATTATCCAGTATCTTCTCCAGCTCTCCTTTTGAGGCTGACCCCCTGGTCAGCCAAGTGAGGGAGTTATGTGGGACCAGGAGGAAGAAAACAAGATAGAGGGCAGCTCAGTGATATAGCTGCTGCAGAGTCTGGGTTCTAGCTTGGCCCTTGGATCCCAATGTAGCAGAAGCTTCCTCAATACTTTCCATCCATGTTATCAAACCTTCATACTATTGGAGGTATGGTATAGTTGCATTCCAGGAACACTGGAGAAGGAAATAAATAATGCCTAATCTGTGGTGTGGGAAGATGGAGGGAACCCAGGTCTCCTGCTTCCTAACTATTCAGCTATAGGGCTAAAGCATGGGAGGTTCTCTCCTCCTGGACTAGCATACACACATACATAGCTGCATAGCTACTTGGCCAGTCCATAGCCTACTGAGCATGCTGACATATTCAGAATCACAAACTTCCTTAGTGCCAAAACATGCCACTTGCACAGCTGGGTAATTGCCATTTAGGTGCTTAACAGGTAATAGAATTGCAACCTATGTCAACACTGCAAGAAGCATCAACATACCCAACCTATTTCTGGAAGTGACAAAAATGAAGCTGTGGTATCAAGGGCTTCAGCATGTACAACACAAGCCTGCCCAGGTACGCAATTGGTAGTTGAAGCCCATCCCACTGCTGTCAGTACTCAAGCAACCTAGAATCAATTTTCAGTGCTTTTGCCCATCATATCTTTCACTGTAGCAAGGATATATCCATAAGCATGCTGCTATGTGCTGAAGTGATACAAAAAAAGCAAATCCAGCCAAGGGAGAAGTGACAAGAAATGTCCCATGAGGGATCACAGACATCGTTTCAGAGCTATGTGACCAGGTATCTTACATTCCCATCCCCTGATAATAGCCAGGGTCATAATGTGGAAGGAGATGTCCTGCACAAAGCCCAGTGTGACTAGACAGATTGCAAGTTATTATTGAGCAGTCACACAGAGCAGCTGGCACATATCTGGTTGCACAGGAAAAAACACTGATTATATCTGCTGTGTGAAGATACAAATAATATATATGTCAGTGGGGTACTACAATAGCAGATCACAGATAGAAGTCTGTAGAAGAGAGTTTATTAGCAGGTAATAGTTGTCTTAGGTGAATAGAAGTGGATGGTGAGGGAAGTGGTCTGCAGCAAACTATCCCAGCCAACTTGTGGTGGAAAAATGTATCTTTGCAGTATGCCCCTTCAGAGGCACATATCCAAAAGGAGTCAAAATACCTGGGTGAGACATCTTGTTGGATTGTGCTTGCATCCCTTTGATAAATACAAAAATAGATGGATGGAAACTTGGAAAAGCTTAACTGGAAAAAGAAAAAAGCCCTAAGAAATAAACAGAAATAAAACAATGTAAAAGAAGCAGCGTTGTGAAGAAGCTTGCTTTCTTTGTTCTGGTTTTGTGGTGGTGGTGCTGGTTTGTTTTTTCTAAGGACTATGAGAGTTTGGAGACTTTTTAAGTTTAAAGACAAAGCTTAAGATATGTGACTATGAGATTTTTTGCTGGAATGGAAATGGACTTACAAGAGTGGCAGGCAGAATATGCTGAGACAAATGCAAGGAATAGTTTTGAAAGTCTGAAAGAAATAATTTGAATGTGAAGGACAAGTAGGGAAGAGATTACATTTAATTTTAAAAAATAAACCATTGCAAACACAAACAAATTCTATGTGGGTTGTGGTGTACTCTGGTTCAGACAAAGGAAAATATAATGCACTTGACTACCGTCCATCATGCAGAAGTCAGAGACATTAGAAAGAAAACTCACCTTTCCTTGTATCTTTTCATCATTTTCAGAGAACTGCTAGCTGATATTGCTACGGAGATAAATAAATGTTTGATGGGCCTTTTATCTAAGATGACCTCATATGTCATGCAGTATTTCCAGCTCACGGCTTTATCATAGAAGTATGAGTGAAAAAGTCATTGGTTTTCCCATCAGAACTCCTTCTTACATTCTTCATCAACTAATGTCATATTGAACTAAAACTATGGAGTCCTTCCCAAAAGCATGTGTTCTCCAGCAATCATACTATGCACTTACTGCTATGTAGCAACTTTTATCTGAGGATCTCACACAGCTTTCAAAATAAGCAATACAAACCTACTGGAGCATTTTTTTCAGTGGATAAAATGTTTCTAATTATAACTAAAGGCTCAATATCTATTTTATTTTATTATTCACACTGAACAACTACATATTTTCATTTTAAGTTAGGAGAATAAAAAAAACCAACAAAGCCTTGCCACAGTAGAACCGAGGGCAAATGTTACCTTTTGTACCACTGCGCACTGAACTTCAAAAGTGCTACACTTTAAAAGTCTTGATTGTGTTTTGTGTGTGGGGATTTAAAGATGTAGTACCCAAAAGCAAAGTCAAAACAAATACACCACTCAAAGCCCTTTACAAATAGGTAAACTAAGCCACAGAAGGTGGCTACATGAGATGTTGCTTTACTGTTGATTAATTGATTAATTAGCTCCACAATAAAGCATCACCACCTATATGTGCACCTCTAAATTAATTAACTCTGCCATAGGATAGTACTGCCCAACACAAGTACTATCTTACAGTTGATTTATTTACTCTGCCTCAGCATACTTGTAGATGGTGACTGGGGTTGGCTGGGACACAGGGGTGCCCCAGTACAGGGCCTGCCTCCTAGCTGACCCTTGTGCCCCAGTCAGCCTCTCCACAGCACATTCAGCCAGGATGGAGCACAGGGTGGAGAAGGCTGACCCCCTGGGTCCCTGCCAGCCAGGGCAGCACCACCCTGGCTCAACGTGCTGTGGTCCCAGGCTCATGTGTAAACACTGTCCCCAGGAGCAATAAACTCTGGTACAAACTGCACCAGAGCTTATTGTGTTGCATTAATATCATGTGTAGACATGCCCAAAGATGCTAAATAATTTCCTATAGATCACACAACAACTTGGTAGCGGAGCCAGGTGTGGAATCCATGGTCCAGATCAAAGTATCATAAAGGGACACAGAAGGATACACTAAATGGGCAGCTGGAGATTCATCAGCTAGCCCAGGTCCTCCCATGTGCCACCTTTACAACATGGGATAGGGGACAGGAAAGGAGGCTCCCAGTACTGGAGAAGGTGGAACCAGAGCTCATTGCACTCTGCTGAGCACCACCAGTATGTATTTGAATAGCTTTTAATATGTTAAACTTATTTGCAGTGGAGAGCAGTCCTTGAGCTGAAAATGTGTAAATATAGTTATAGCTACTTTGGCCTTCTTGCTCCTCAGCTGCTTATTTTTCCTAGGCCACAAAGTAGTCCCAATACCTCAGTCTTCTGCTGTAGCCACTAGAAATAGATCAGGAGTCAGAGTTTTTTTAATGTGGCCATTTCTTCTGTCATGTGAAAGTTTCATCTGCTGCAGAACAATGGAGAGGACAAAAAGATTTTACCCCTAGGGTAAACCAAGTACAGTATCACATTCATTGAATGAGGACTACATATTCCACTAAAAACTCTACTCATTCATAAATTCTTGATAAGTGGTGTGGGAGGGAAACAACAGTTCACCTTCAGAAAACTCCAGACAAATATGTCACGTGTTAGACTTGAGAAACACACCTATGCTTCATACAACTGCCTGCAATAAATCTTTAATAAAAACACTATATAGTATGTATTTAAGTAATAAGGACAAAGGAATGGGATGCTTTTACAGGCTAATAGCCATCTGTTACATTCCACAAGTGAGGCAGCCTATTCATTTTCCCATGACAACATTGTAATGCAATTACTTCAGTTCTTCTATGCCATGTAACTGATGGAGATTACAACATTTTTATCAGAGAGATACTGGTTCAGTACAGAGACAGCTGATCTTTGTTGCATCCTGATTGTTTTATGAACAGACCAACTGGGCTGCGTTTCCCCATACTAGGCCAGTCAATGTGAAATTCCCAAACAAAAGTCTAAAACCAGCTGGGTTATCATAAAACAAAATTTATTAAGGCAGCGAAAACATGGATTAGAACAAAAGACAAAACTCCACATCAGACCCCACAACCTCCCTGTTGTGAAACTGCAAAAAACTAATCTAAACAGTCAGGCACTTCTTACAAAACAGAAAAAAAAGTCTTCCGCTCCTCCAAAGCAACCCATCCTTTCGTTAGTTTCTCTTAATGAACATAATCACTGCAGAGCTCAAAGGCTTCATTTGACTGAATGTAGTATTATGTCAGTCTAGATATAGAGAAATTGAAACACAGGTTTCAGGTCATATTATAGGTCAACAGTAGAGATAGGAATATGACCCCAGTATTTTGACTCCCAGATGTGTGTCCTCCTCTGTGGCCTGTGCTGCTTTTCCATAAAATAAATCACCTCCTGCTCCTCGGTATTTCTCAGGTTTCTTTGATCTCCCTCTTTTCCACCTCCCTACCAAAGCTATGCACCTTTGAATGGTAAAAGATCTTTCCCAATGAACCCTCCACTGCATGTTTCCTTTTGGGATGGCATATGCCACTCTGGTTTCTGTTTTTTCTGCAGCATGTCTGCAGTTTAAAGAATCTAATTGATGGTGCATGCCTGCATTTGTTTGTATGTTGCCACTTACATCTTATTTTCAAATAGCTATCCCCTTTTTAAGCTAACAGACATACATTTAATTGTCTTACTGGAGATTTCATACTAAGTTATATTCATTGTCTGCCTTTAAAATATAAGATTTGTAATTACTTATTGCTGCTTTTTAACTTTTATTTTCCTCCAGTCAGATGGGAATGACTGGCAGGTGAGCATCTCTGTCACTGTCTTCTAAATTACCAGGTATGCTTTCTTTCTTTTTTTTGGCTGAATAGAAAGGACTCTGAGGAGTGGTACTCACTGCTCTTTCTTCCCCCAGGAAGTCATTCTAGCCTTTTGAAGTCACTTTACACTGAAAGAGCCAGGGCCAGAATCTCTCCTAAGAAACCAAATGCTATTTTTGTCATCTGCATTTGAACCACTGTGCTCAAATCTGTTTTGTTGGTATTTGTATCCTCATTTTACTATGTGGTGCCCCAATGCAGAGGGAAAGCTGTTAGCAGGTTATTTCTCCTATGCAGAGCTAACTGTACATTAATTTTTGTTATCAGCAGAGGCATGCTGAACTGGCAAACTATGGACACTTACCCTTCTAGCATGCTTACAAACACTCTAAGAGCTGATAAGAGACTCACTATCCAAACTGATAGACAGTAAATGTTTATTTTTCCTATTCCTGAAGCAATAAGTTAGATAATGTTGCATTCTGTTGCGCAGTGCAGTGTCACATCACAAGAGGATATGATGAGGTATATCATAATGGCATGAGAGATGGGGAATTGTATTTGCTAGTCATTCAGATTGCAGTGAACTTTCCATGTTCTCCTCTGTTTGCCTATAGGTCTGCATACCTAGGTAAAAATCGGTCTTTCAAGCATTTAAACCAGAAATCTGTCTCACAGCTCACCATCTGACATGCTCCCCTATCTTCAGGCTCATGCACACACAGCCCAAGTCGCTTTGGCCAGGTACACACATTATACTTTTACCGGTATAAATAACCAGACGCGCGCATATATATATACATGCATATATATATAAAACCAGGTCCATATGTGTAACAGAACATAATTTTGGCCAATTAAACCAGTCTATACCCATAGGAGAGCAAACGTTTGGCACATAGACCGGTTTAAAAATGGTGGAACCAGGTCTAAGATTTGCCCCCTCTACCAGAGGGGAAATATGTGTCCAGTTCACTGCTGATCTAAACTATGCCACTTAACAGAAAACTGCAAAACTTAGACTGATTCTGCCTCAGGCTTTTTGAATGTCTGTACCTAGCTTTTATTTTTAGCCCACCATGACTACATAAATCCCATTCTAATTACTACTGCACTAATAGTAAGATACCAGCTCATTTACTTCTAACTGGGCAGGGTAGAGAAGAATATACAATAACTACTTCTCAACTGTAAATAATGAGACAGAAAGAGGCTTTGTGCCTTTTTAAAAAGTCCTTAATCAATCAAAGAAATGAGTCACCCACAGCAGTTTGAAGAAATGCAGCAAAAAAAAAAAGCTTGTTAGGTAAAATATGCTTGACAAATTTGGTATCTAACCTTTCCCCTTGGGTGCTCAAAAAGGGCTACAATTACTAGTGCATGCAGCACAGTTACAATGGTAACTGTTCAGACAGCACCCTAGCGCACAACAAATGAAGAGAAAATAAGAAATTTAATGCCATTCTGTAGGAACACAGAACAGACAGAGATAACAGAAAATGTCACTGCCAATTCAGCAAATGGTTGCCATTGCCATTATCATTTTTTTATCATCATTTAATTTGAACTATCACATAAAGCTAGTCAAAATGTCTTCCTGCCATGCTAGGTCACAAGATGAGGCTCGTTTAACTAGAAATGTTAATGTATAAAGTTCCATTTCATTTGTCATTTTCTGCCAAAGTGAAAAGAAAAAGAAATCTGTAACGTAACTAAAATTTGAATTTTCAATTAAGATCACAAAATATTCCTGCAGAGCTAACATTAAAAAAAATCCAATGAATGCCCTTTTTCTCATCATGGAAAAGAAAAATATTTACCATTCTCCAATCAGCTGTACTGTTTCTAGCCCATTACACATGCATGCAGTTCACAGACTTTTTTAGCCTGGTCATATTGTCTAAACAAAATAAGGACTAATGAGGAGGGAATGAAACATGTAAAAAAATGCAAAAATTCAACATTTCTACCACTGCCTCCAGAGCAAAGGAGTAAATGGCTTGTTTTGTTTTCATATTTTCCTTCCTGAAATATTTTTGGGGACACATTTCATTCAGCATTTAATTTTGGGTTAAGTTTATGTAGCATCAAGTAGTTCATAAAAATCAAAATTTACAAAAACTCAAATCTATCTTGTCTGATCACTAAACAAGACTCTGCCCCATACAACCAAATAGTGAGAAAATGCCCTTAAAAAAACAAACAAACCTTGAAGTATTCAATTGAGTTCTCACAAACTGGCGAAATGGCAATAGATTTCTAAACTGACAAAAGCTGGGCAAAATTTTAAAATGAAAAAGTCACAAAATTTCCAGAAATTCCTCAAACTTACTGCAAAAGTTTCTAGTAGCCAAATCTAGATATTTAGTCTAACTTGAAATAAAAAACCCTGATTGAAAGTAAAAATAGATCTTTGCTTTAAAAAGTAACTGAAGTCATTTATATTAATTTTCTGCTAAAAAAACCATGTCTGGTAGAGACAGCAAGCTTGCCCTAATGAAATAATCTGGCAGAAATCTGTACATTTGTCCATAAAATGAAGAAAGACTTCAAAACAAAGTATCCTGATTACTAGCAAATGATTCATCTCCAAAGAATTTGTATAATAATCCAGAGTTATATGTCATCAGATGAATGAGCAAATCCTTTGACTTTTTTGTCAGTTATATTTTATAACTTGAGAGAGAGAGAGAAAGAGAGGAGAAAGGGAGAAAGCAAGAGCTTACATGCTTAACACATTATCGTGACATTTAGGTTACCAATTAAACACTTCAGGACATAAAAGGGTAGTCCATTGAATTGCTACTGACCTCTAAACCCAGCTTAGGTAAAACTGCACAAAACACTATCGTCTTTTTTACATAAGGAAGCACCGCAGCACCAGGTGCTTTGAAAAGTGTCTGATGTTGTGATGCATGGAGTGGTATAAGTGGCAAAAAGTGTGTCAGCACCTTGGAGGTGCTTTAGTTCAAAACCACACCACTACCATTTTCTGTGCACTAGTGCACATTTCGCCACTTATATAACTACATGTAGCACAGCACGGTGTGCGTCGGCTTGTGTGCAGAGTAGACTCAAATCAAGTCTGCTCCAAAACGGCAGATCTCCAGTGCAACATGGGACAAAAAGGTACATGTATAAATGCCCTATAATTTCCATTCACAGTGGAATGTAATGGAATTTTCTATTTGGTGCAGCCTGGTTTTTGGAGATGACCTAGGACACTTGGATCTTCATAAATTCTGATTTCTATGGATTGCTGTATGCCACAAATAATATACCTTTTCACCTAACTTTGCTTCTTCCTTGAGATTTGCTTTGATTCACTAGGTGTGAGTGAAAACACTTTTTCATTTCAATAGAACTGCTACATAGTTCTGATCCTCCAAACTAGACCTCCACAGGATGGATATTCCATAGAATGACTCACACAGATAAAGATAAATATGTAACTATACTAATATTTATCACACAAATATGTGGGACTTGAGCTGCAAAGAAAACTAAAGTCAGAGTAGCACAAAGTAATTCATGCAATCCTACCATGATGGACAACAGGATTTATTGTGGTATTTCAGTGGTGTTCTGGTGTTAAGTGTGTTTATATTATGATATTGTGTGACTCGGTTTACCTCATTATCTCATTACCCTGTGCACAGAAAATCAAGGGTTAAGTTCTGGGGCTGGCTACCTACAGAGGAGACAAGATGGACCTTTAGCACCAACACAGTGTTGAATGGCTTTGTTCACAGTCTCCAGATTCTTCCAGTGATTTTTCCAGCCCACTCTCTCAGCCTGAGGTGGAATTGATCTAACTTACATGGTTTTCCATAGGTGGTGTAGTTTAGATCAGAAGTGAACAGAACACACATTTTCTCTTTGGGAGGCAGAGGGGGAAAAGGGCGCATATCTTGGACCAAGATCTGCCATTTTTAAATGTAAAATGTGTGCTGAACTTCTGTTCTGCTTTGGGTATAGACCAGTTTCTGGTCTCTTATACCAGTAAAAATGAAATATCTGTACCTGGCTTGATTGTCATATTTAACTCCTTTGCACACCTTCTTGGTGTTGAGTATCTCACTTTTGTTTATATGTCAGCAAAGCCATTCAAGAGATGCTTAGGGGAGCTAGAAAGACTGGAAGGGAAACAGCTGAGTATCTTTGGGGATGGTTAGAGCTGTGCAGGCTGGATTGAAGGATGCTTAACCTCTTTGGAGGGGCAGAAAACCTCTGGCTCTGCCTTTACTGAAGAGACTGTCTGCTGTGTTGCTTGTGCTCTGTCACCCCCCTCCAATAGGACCACAGCACCCCCTTGAGTCAGGGCCACAGAGAACCAGAAAAGGTAAGAGAGCGAAAAGCCAATGTCACAAAGCCATCTGTAGGGAATCCCTAGAGCTCTGAGTTTCTCCCTGCTGTACCACTGCTTGCCTCAAGGACCAGACGGAGAATTGCCTTGGGACAATTCCTTATCCCTACAAAGAGAGTTACACTGCTTGTAATAAGCAGAAGGAACTCACCCTCCTGCTAGCTAGCAAACACCCAGACCTAGTGGGGCTCATGGAAGCCTGGTGGGATTCTACCCATGACTGGGCAGTGGACATTGAAGGCTACAGGCTGTACAGGTGAGACAGAGCAGGGGAAAAAAGGGGGTGGGGTGTAATGCTTTATGTTGAAGAGTAATAAATGTCCTCAGTGGCCACGATGGGTTCAGAGGAGGGGCAAACTGAGGCACTCTGGGTAAGAATGCAAGGGAGTCATAAGGAAAGGGACTTGATAGTGGGCATCTACTACAGACTGCCTCACCAGGGGGATGAGCTGGACCTGTAATTCTCAGGTTAGCTCACAAAGGCTGTAAAGGCAAGGGATGACCTTGCCATGGGTGACCTAAACTACCCAGACATCTGCTGGGAGAAACAGTGGAAACAAGGGGCTGTCACCAAGGAGGATTATACCTCCATTGCTCATGATTGCAGGGAGGCTGTTAGGAAGGCCAAGGCAGAGATGCAGCTAAGGCTAGCAACCATAATTCGGGATAACAAAAAGTCCTTTTTCAAATACTTAGGGAGTAAGAAGAAGGCACTGGTTCTACATAGGGAGTAAGAAGAAGGCACATGAGGCCCCTACAGGACAGGCTTGGCAATCTGGTGATTGCAGCAAATGAAAAAGCTGACTGCTTTAACAAATTCTTTGCCTCCATAATACTGAACAGGGACTGGAACATTTCCCCCACTAGGATCACGGATGGACCCAGGAAAGGCACTGCCATGCCTTGGGGCAGGGATGACCTAGTTAGGGAACTTTTGGAGGGCCTGGACATCTTTAAATCAGTAGGTCCCGAGGGTGCTGAGGGAGTTGGCAGGGGTCATAGCGGGGCCCCCGGCATGGCTGTATGAGCACTCATGGGGCTTTGGCCAGGTACCAGAGGATTGGAAAAGGGCCAATGTGGTCCTCATTTACAAGAAGGAGAGAAAGGAGGACCCTGGAAATTATAAGCCAGTCAGCCTTACCTCGGTCCTTGGGAAGACCTTTGAGAAAATTATCAAGGAGTACATCTCCAAGGGCCCAGCAGGGGAGGTAATGCTTAGGGGAAACCAGCATGGGTTCACTGAGGGCAGATCCTGCCTAACTAATTTGGTTTCCTTTTATGATCAGGTCACAAAGTCCCTGGATGAGGGTGTCAGGGTGGATGTTGTCTTCTTGGACTTTAAGAAGGCCTTTGACATTGTTTCCCACCACATTCTCTTAAAAAAAAAAAATAGGTGACTGTGGCATTGATGCCTACATGGTGAGATGGGTGGCAAATTGGCCAGCTGGCTGCACCCAGAGAGCGGTGGTGGATTTTTTGACCTGGAGGGATGTGGACAGTGGAGTCCCCCAGGGCTTGGTCCTCAGACCTGTACTGTTCAACATCTTTATCAGTAATCTGGATGTGGGTGTGGGAAGCATGCTGTCCAAATTCGCTGATGACACCATGATGTGGGGTGAGGTAGGCACAGTGGAGGGGAGGGACAGAATACAACTAGTTCTAGACAGGTTACAGAGGTGGGCAGATGAGAATAGGGTGGAATTCAATAAAGACAAATGCAGGGTACTGTATCTAGGGAGAAGGAACCTGCAACACACCGATAGGCTGGGGAACACCCTTTCTGTCAAAACAGTGGCAGAAAGGATCTTGGAGTCATCGTTGACTCCAAGATGAACATGAGCCACCAATGCAAGGAAGCAGTCAGTAAAGCTAACCGCACCTTGTTGCACATCTACAGATGCATCACAAGCAAGCCCAGGGTGGTGATCCTTCCCCTCTATGTGGTGTTGGTCAGGCCACAGTTGGAGTACTGTGTCCAGCTCTGGGTCCCGCACTTCAACAGGGATGTGGCTAGCATTGAGCGGGTCCAGACGAGGGCCACTCACATGGTCAAGGGGCAGTGGGTCAGGCCCTACAAAGAGAGGCTGAAGGGCCTGACTCTATTCAGCCTCCACAAGAGAAGGCTGAGAGGAGATCTGGTGGCCATTTACAAACTCACTAGGGGGGATCAGCGGGAATTGGGTGAGGCTCTGTTCCCCCAGGCACCATAGGGGGTTACTAGGAATAATGGCCCACAAATTGTTAGAGAGAGGGTTCAGGCTGGACATCAGGAGACGTTACTTTACAGTTAGGGCTGCCAGGATCTGGAATGGACTCCCAAGGGAGGTGGTTCTCTCTCCTATCTTGGGGGTCTTCAAGAGGACACTGGACAGATATTTGGCTGGGGTGTTATGACCCCATCACTTGTTCCTGCCCAGGACAGGGGGTTGGACCTGAAGAGCTGTTCAGGTCCCGTCTGACCCTAAGCACTATGAAACTTTGAAACTGCCCTTATATGGGACCTTGCCACTGTATCAAGGGGATTTCTGGCAGCCTTAGGTGGCCTCTCCTTTAGGTTGGGAAAAAAATATTATGTCCTTCTTTCCATAAAATGAGTTAGCCTGGAATGTCACCCACCCAGAGATCATTCACCCACAGGCAATCAATAAGGACACAGAACAACAAACGGATTCATTATATACGAAAAAACAATTATACAACAACTGACCATAATTTTGCAGACAGAATAAAAAGACAAGGAAAGTTTCTTACCCTGTCATCTGGCTACACCCTCACCCTCCTGAGAGATCTTCCTGTAGCACCAAAAATCAGCCTTCTTTCTGATTTGGCCAGCCCTGGCTGGCCCCTTGGACCCTTCTCCAGCAGTGTAGGGCTGTGGTTGGGCACCCAAGGCAAAATGCAAGTGGTGACTTCTGTCTGCTGCATGATTGTAAATGGTTGCTTTTTTTCACCCCACAAGTCAGGGCCCAGAGTGGTTGCTCCCCCAGTTACATCCCTGCCCTTTTCAGCCTGGAAAAAATCCAGAGACCAAGCATATCACACTGATAGCCTCCGAAATAACTCTAAATCAGTTCCCTCCCATCAGTATTCACCAGCATCCTCCGGAAATGTCTCTTCCTGGGACACCTCACCTTCCTCTGGCTGATGGGCCATTTCTTTCATTTTTTCCCCCCAAAACAGGTGGACAATGCCACAGGTGCCCAACCTAATAATGTCTCCTTCTTGCCCTAGGGTCACAATAGTAAGAGAGATTTAACAGCTGTACCCACTTCCTGTCCTGGACTAAACCATATCCAAAACCATAAAGATAGAAACGGACAGCATAATAAATCTATACGATGATACCAGTAACATAGATGGATACAGTATAACATGGGATTTTTGATGAGACCACATGTGCCATATCACTTAAACAAAGAAAGACCCAAAAGCTTGCAAAGAAAGAAAGAAAAAAATTTGCTCCTATTTAGTTGGTCCAATAAAAGAGATCGCCTCTAGCCCAAGAGTTTTGTCTGCCTCTCCTTTTTAGACCAACACAGCTACAACCTATATCCCTGAAACATGGAAGATCTAATTAGCCATTTGGAAACATAAACGTAATTGCTAAACAGGAAAGAAGCAAAATTCAACTCCCTGCCTGATATGTGACACCTTCAGGAAAGAAGCCTGATAGAGCCTTGTCCCTGCCTTATCTGCATAGAAACAGAACAACTTTGTCACAAATGGACTTTGAAACCCAGGGGAACCCTACTATCCTTTATCTGTCCTGTGCAAGACGAAGTTTCTTTTCTGCCTGGGAGAACTTTTACAATCTTTCAGGTCTCCTCTACCTAATGAAGGGTGTTTGGACTCAAAAGCTTGCAAACAAAGAATTATGTTTTTGCTACCATTTAGTTGGTCTAATAAAAGATATTGCTTCTAGCCCAAGTGTTTTGTCTGTCTATATCAATTAAACAAAGCATTCATGACACTCTAGGGATATCCCTACCCATGGTGGGGCTTGTGACATCTGGGGGTCTCAAAGTGGGAAGGAATATGGGCTTTCCACTTTCTCTAGAAGCCAAGCCTGGACTGGCTCAGAGACTAGGCAAGGCAACACTCCCCCGGAGAGCACTCCATGACACTTGCCAAGTCAGGCTCATATTGATTTGAATATTTTCAAACACATCCCTGAAAGATCTTTATTGACAAGCCTTCATTCCAGACTTGAAATGAAGCAAGGAGCAAAGGGGTTCTACCTTTGAACCTGAAATATTTTAATCATCACTGAACCAAAGCTCTGGAAACAAATGAGATTGTTCTAGTTATCAGCATATTTTGCACTCAGACTTTCCTTAATTCGTTTCATTTATTGACATGGGCTTTTATCCACCACTAGGGTACATTTGGTAATAGACAGGTCAGTTAGTTCCTCAGTTTGAAACATGGGGGTTAATTTACTGTGTTAAACCATGGGCATTCTTGTTCCTACCTGAAAGAAAAACACAGTATTTGTCTAGGCACCTGCAATTTCTTCTCAGCCATTGTTTTACTTATCTGCAGTGTTAGTGGGTCAGAGTGTTACTTTATAAATAGAAGAAACCAGGTGCTTTTTTATATCAATCTAATTAAGCAATTTAATGAAAAATCTGTTAAGCTGAGTACATCTTTCTATGAGATGGTTGGGGGCTGAATTCAGTGTGCTTTTCTCCATGTGTGTTTGAATGCTCTCTGCTTAAATGTAACTTTGCTGTCACCAACAGGTTGCCATGTGAATTAAATGTTTTCATCTCAGTAGTTTTTCATATAACACAGTCTAAAAATAGAGGGGTTTATTCTCCCAGTATTACTCCTATAGACTGGGGCTTTAATCTATAAATAATCCCATTTCCTTTAATGCAATTACTCGCGGAGTAAGGAACTACTCATAGGGAATAAGGGAGTAAATTCTGGCCTAGTGAAGACAGATACAGTTGCAATTGTTCTGAATGTCTCAAACTAAAGAAAGGGAATATAATTAAACAATCTCTCTGGTTTCCAGAAGCTAACACAGATAGATCAGGTACTTTGTCATTTCTAGTTTCTCAGAGTTTCTTCCTCTATTCTTATAACAGAATCATCTATATCCCTGCATGAAACAATTGATTGCCTTCAAATTAACTGGATGTTTTGCCAGCCTCTCCTATGCTCCTACTCAATATGTCATGTAGAATAATGTGCTGTAAACCGGCTGGGCTGCCTGCTTGGTGTTTCTAAGCTTCCTGTCTCCATGGTATCTCAGTGCTTTCCCAAGAAATAAAACATGTAGAACATGAAGCCAAGAAAACTGTATTGAAAGAAGAACCAGAAATGTGAGGCATTAGAATAAAGAATCTGTGAGGTAGGCTGTCTCTTTAGGCACAGCTTAGAGCAAGCAGTGATGTGTAAAATGCCCTAACTGAGGAGTATTCTGGGGATGTATCATGCATAATTTTCTCCCTGTATCATGCGTAATTCTCTCCCTGCTTCCTACCTGCTTGTACCCCAGCAATCTATGGTAGTTTTAAACAGGGTCAGCTACAATATTTGGGAAGACTAGACTCAGGGATCCATCTACTCTCCACCAATTTCCTTCCCATTTACTCATAGAATAACAAACTGGATGCACATGTAGAAATTACTTCCACTTGCACATACAGACTCCAGGGCTACAGGAACAAAAAGCAGGGGCTCTTTCTCTCTCTCTAAACCCCTTTCAGTCCAAGTTAAGGTCATGGCAAAAGATGAAAACCTGAATTTGTATTTCAGAAGTGCTCATACATATCACACAAGAATCAGGACCTTTCTCACAGAATTCAAAACAAGCTATTTGTGAGGTTTAACCAAGGTAGTTATTCTCCATGATTGAAATGGAGGTGGATGCTGCATACTAATAAAGACTTGAACTGAGCAAATAAAGGCTGGGAAGAAACATAGGCTGAGTTCAGGCAGATCCCTTAACCAGATTTTGGCATACAGGTTGATATGACATGAGTTGAATCAGGCATATTTCCTCTCTGCTCCTATATGCACTGACAGAAATTGTCAAAGGAAGTGCTAAACATAAAGTATCTGGTCGTGCTTGTTATTCAGAGCATGGGCATGTGAACACTCACACACAGTGGTGCAGTATACATTGTCTGGTATAACACTGTAAATTACACTGGCATCAGAATGCACAGATGTGAACTGATGCCAGGTAGCTCACCCAGTAGAGAACTAATGTGACACCTCTATGATGCATGACAAGGGATTAAGTAATAGGTCATTTGCCCTTTATAACAGTTCTTCAGTGCTGGATGCAGCCATATGAATCATAAATAAATGTATGTTATACTGGTAGAGGTTTACCACCATATTTCATGACAGTTTTCCACCAGATTGGGCAAAATGACCTTGGTAAACTGCTCTGCACTGTTTGCCTACTACTTTGTTCACACTGCTGATTATACTGGTGTAGATTTTTTTTTCAGTTTGTTTCTGCAGCTACAAGACTTCAGTAAGACCTGGCTTACCCTCACAGTTTATGTTATGTCAGTGTGAAGTGCAGTTTTTACTTTTATCAATAGCATCATAGAAAATTAGGGATGGAAGGGACCTCTGGAGGACATCTAAGCCCCTGATTGAAGAAAGACTATTATCAGTTATACCTTCCCAGCCAAGGTTTTGTCTGCCTGGGTCTTAAAAACCTCTAAAGATGGAAAGCCCATAACTTCTCTTGGTAGTCTTTTCCAGTGCTTTCGGACCCTTCACATGAGAAAGTTCTTCCTAATATAGAGCCTAAACTTCCCTTCCTGGAATGTGAGACCATTGCTTCTTGTTCTGTCATCTATAGGAGTCAATCCAACGTGACAAAGCAGCCAGCCAAATTTGTGGGGAGACTGTAGGGCTGGCTGCCATTTTTGTGGGCTGATTGTGGTGGGGCCGCCTCATGCCTCTGATTGACTGAGAAACCCTGGTGGCCTTGCCCCTCAATGCTAATTGGTTGTGAGGGCTGCCCTTCATCTGGCCCTGCCCCTTACTGCTGACTAGTAGAGGGGAAGGGCTTCATGACAGACAGCCTTCCTTAGTGCATCAGCAGCAAGGGACAGGAGCATCAGCTAGCTTGGGTTTCCATTCATGCTAGTAGCCACCCTCCTCCCTTCTCCCCTGCTGGGCTGCAAGGCTAGGCAACAGTGCCATGAGGACTGCCATGAGGATAGCACTGGTGATGAGTAGGGGTGCACACAGGTTCACGTGCATCCCCTGAGTGTGGTGGTGCACCCTCTGTGAAAGGGCACCCCTGCCAATGTCGGCGGCACCTGTGGGTGGTTGCTACTCACCGCGCCCCGTCCTCACCCTCCCCTTGCCACTGACACCTCCAGTAGCACCTGCAGGCAGTCCATGATCGCCGCTGATGCTGCCAGCAGCGTCTGCAGATGGTCGCTGACCACTAGTCGGCACTCACCATCCCACCACATGGCATTTAGGAGAGCCAGCATTTTATTTTTAGTAAGGTGTTTTTTTTGTGTGGCTTTTGCATTCATTGCCTGATTTCGCAATCCGCATGAAATCTGAAAAGTCACGATTCTGGTAGGTCCCTAGTCATCTGCCACCACTTAGAAAAGCTCAGCTTCATCCTCTTTGTAACCACCCTTCAGATACTTGAAGGCTGTTATTAAAACCCCCTCAGTCTTCTCTTCTCCACATTAAAGAAGCCAGGTTCCCTCAGTTTCTCCTCATAAATCATGTGCCCCCACCCTCTAACCATTTTTGTTGCCTTCCACTGGACTCTCTCCAATTTCTCCATATCTTTTTTGTGTTGTGGGGGGGGGGGGAACTGGACACAGTACTCCAGATGTCACCTCATCAGTGCAGAATAGAGGGAAATAATCACTTCCCTTAATCTGCTGGTAAAGCTTCTACTAACGTAGCCCAGTATACTGTTAGCCTTTTTGGCAATAAGGGCACACTGTTCATTCATATTCAGCTTGTTGTTCACTGTAATCTTGAGGTCCTTTTTTGACGTACAGTCATTATAAACACAACTGTGAACATGAATGTAGGAATACCTATATGAAAGTGCTTTATACTGGTGCACCTTTCTCATGCAGGAACAGCCTAAAGCAGAGAAATGCTACTGTGGTCTAACTGCACGTGTTTTAGGGGCAACAGTAATGCTTGATCCATACCATTACAGTTAAGATGATGAAATGGTTTAGGCATGGTCAGCAAATTATCCGTAGCTATCCACTAAATAATCAGGGATCAGGATGAGAAGTAAGGGAACACGAAAATGCATTTCAGAGAATTGTCACAGTAAAACAGCTTTGTTCCTGCTGTACATTATGTTGCAACTTTAGTGAAGTGAATGTGCTGGGGAAACAGACAGACAAGAAAAGAAAGGAGCTTGTTCATCACCAGGTAGGTTTTCCCTAGTGTCCTAAACTGTAATGTTAACCTTGCTGTCTTTATGGATAAATATCTCAAGAATGATTTGTACACAATGCTGGAATGTTTACCTTTTGATTACAGATCTTTTACATGCTGTCCATTATTATTGAATGCCAGAATGAAAAGCAGCCTAAGGGCTAGTAAGCAGTGTTCTCTCACAAAGAAAATATAGAAAACTGATGGCAGATTCTAAAACTGGAGACATGCCAGATTAGAAAGAAACCTGAGCATGGAAACTAGTTTCAAAATATTTCTGGAGAGGTGCTGGCTTCCTACTTTACAAAACAAATGAATGCTTATCATAGTGGGTAGTGACCTCTAAAGACCAATGACGAACCTAGTGGATAGAATCCATTCAGCTACCCTTTGTGTTTTGTATCTGCTTTCCCAGAAAAAGGATAGGTAGGGTTTAATGTTATAGGGCTAGTCTTTCCACATTACTGTCTAAGACTCTGAGGGTGCATCTACACAAGATGCTTTACTGAGAAGGTGTGTAGCTTACGGTCTATATGCGCAAATGCTTATTGTGTACTAAATGCTGCTACTCACGAATAAATTTGCTACATGCAAATAAAGTAGCAAATTTACTTGTAAGTAGTTACTGTACAGTAATGCATGTGTGGATACCAACCAGGAGCAAATCTGCTCCCTGTCAGCCCCACCACTATGGGGTCAGCCTGAGACTGGCCTCCAGAACTCCAGGGCTAGGAACCTCTCCTACTCCAGGACTGGGCTGGCTCTAGACATGCCCTAACCTCAGACCCTTAAAAGCCTTCAGGTACTCAGAACCCTGGGGCACAAGCAGGAAGCCTGAGGTCATTCCAGGGTCTTGTATCCCCCTGGGTAGGCTGCAGGCCAGCTGGATCAGCCTGCCTGCACCCTGGCACTGCTGCCTGGGACCGCAGTGCCACACAGCTGTCAGGCACAGGCTGTGCAGACCTGTAGGCTGCTCCAGATTCCTGCCAAGCCTTTCTGTACCCAGTCCCATCTGCAGGAAGCTCCTGACCACCAGGGCCAGCTCCAATTGCCTGCAGCCCATGCCCAACAGCCTGCCCAGAGCCTGCAGATGCAGTGGGGCATTGCCTTGCTGTGCAGCTGCCAATCCTGTTCTGTGCCTTGCACTGGGCACTGCAGGCAATGTCCAGACCTGGAAGCAGAGGGACAGCTGTGTGGAGGCCACAGAGCCAGTACAGGAGCCCCTATGGCCTCATTACCCACACCACACCCCATCACCTGGGGCCTCAACTGGTCACAGGAAGAGACTGGTGACCTCATAGCACTGTGAGACAAGATGGAGGGGAAGTTCCAGTTTGTATGGCATGGGTGCTCCAATGTCCAGGTGTATGAGGGGCTGTCAGGCTAGATGCAGGAGCACTGGCATGACAGGTCAGTATGGCAGTGCCACATAAAGGTTAAGGCCTTGTGGGCACAGTGTGTCACCATCACTGACCACTAGTGTCATTCAGGGAGTGCTCAATAGTCCATGCTCTTTAAGCAGTAACTGACAGTGATCATTGTGTCCCGGGACCCAGGCTGCAGCTGTGCTGGGTACAGTGGCATGGGTGGCTTGCTTGAGCCCTTGTCCCAGCCTGACATCTGCAGTGATATGTTGCCAGGGGAGGGCCCCTTGGGGTGGCAGCAGCCTACCCCACTGATCTCCCCACTTGCAGCCTTCACCAGCAGCTCAGGGACCTCAGGCCAGTGCTTGCCTTGACAGGTCTGTAGACTCAGCCGCAGTCATGAGGCATTATCAGCCATCTTACCACTGGCCATCAGTAGCACTAGATCCTTGGTGTGGTGGGGGGAAGGGCGCTGCCCGGACACCCACATGCAGCAACGTGCTACCTGATGAGTCTACACAGAGCTAAACACTATTGCAACCAGCTGGGACCAACCGGAGCCACTGGCCATGCCAGCCCCAGCCACATGGTGAGCCCTACACTGAGGGGAAGGCCCTCTTTAATTGGACCCCTTCCTCTGCTCCCAGCCCCAGCCTCCTCAGCTGCTGGGAGAAGCGACATGTAGTACAGCCACAGGTAGCCACCCAGAGTTTGGTGCTGGGGTTAAATGGCAGGGTTGGGTGGGGTGCATGGACAGCTATCCAGGTGGGCTACAGCAGGAGTGCAGGAGGAGGTGGTCACCCGTCACCTCTCATACTCAGTGCCCTAGCCCTGTTGGCACATGTGCAGCTACTTGGGGCATTGGTAGAGGGGGGGTGGGGACCATAGCTGGCACTCCCACTGCCAGGCATCCTCCACCCACCATGCCTCCTTCACCCAGGCCTCAAGAAACAGTTCCTCCTGGGCCTCAAAGATGTTATGCATTACACAGGCTGCGATGATGACCCAAGGGATGTTGTTCCCAGCAAAGGTAAGTGGGCAGAGGGACCGGATGCAGCTGAGCTGGATCCAGAGGGGAAGCCCCCCAGATCCCTTTTAGCTGAGGCAGTAGGGAGCTGTGGTCTGAAGCCATGCCACGCGAAAAGAGCGCGCCGGCATTTGTGTCCGCATTCACGCCGGTGGGGGAGCAGAAAGGGCCGGCAGCAAGACTCCTGCTAGGGTAGGGCGAAGGCACCACACTAAGCCATAAACAAGCAGCAACTCCTACGATGCTGTCAACGCAGAGTGCTGCCAGGGCCCCTGCCCAGGGGGTGCAGACTACCCAGGGCTTGTCTGAGGCCTCCACTCAGACAGAGCCCGTGGGGGGGGCTGGCATCTCCCCACCCCCTGGCCTGCGGGAGTTGCCCTGCAAGGCCCAGGGGGCAGGGATTGGGGAGCTCCACACCTGTCCTGTGGGTGCCTGCCTTAGGGCCCTGGAGGCGCAGGTGAGGGAGCTCCAGGAGAAGGTTAGCAGGCTGAGGGGAATCAGGGAGGTGGAGGATGAAATTGACAGCTATTTTCTTTCCCTGCACGGGCCACACATCCAAGGAAGAAGCACCTTGGGAAGTGCCCTCCACTGCAGAGTGGCAGATGGTCACCTCCAGAACCAGGGCTGCTTGTAACACAGCAGTACCAGTTCCTCCAGTCTGGCGAGAGAACAGGTACGAGGCCCTGGCAACTCTGGAGGAGAAGGAAGGAGAGGAGGCAACTCCACACTCTCCATGATCTGAGCAGGCCAAAGGAGCTAAGCAGTCCTGGAGGAAAAAGTGTTAAGTAATTGTCATAGGCGACTCCATCCTGAGAGGTACAGAGGGCCCCATCTGTTGCCAGGACCCCTTGACACGCGAGGTCTACTGCCTACCCTGAGTGAAGATTCAGGACACGAAGGGGATGATCCAGGTTGTGATCCAGCCCACTGATTACTACCCCTTGGTTCTAATCCATGTGAGTACTAATGATGCAGCCAGTAGAAGCCCTGATCACCTGATGGCGGACTACCACGCTCTGGGGGGCGTGCTGAAGGAGAAAGGCATAAAGGTGATTTTCTCTTCTGTCCTACCAGTGAGCAGACCAGTGCCTCTACACAAATACTCATAGTATGGGAAACAAGCAAGAGGAACTTACCCTCCTGCTAGCTGACACCAACCCGGACATAGTGGAGCTCAGTGAAACATGGTGGGACCCAACACATGACTGGGCTGTGAATATCAAGGGCTATAGGCTTTACAGCAGGGATAGGACAAGGAGGAAAGGTGGGGGCGTGGAACTCTACATTAACTCTACACATCCTCATCAATTAGCAAAGAATCAGAGCAGGGGCACTCTGAAGTCCTCTGGGTTAGAATGCAAGGCAGTCGAGAGGAAAGAGATTTAACAGTGGGGGTCTACTACAGACCACCCAACCAAGGGGAAGAGCTAGATCAGGAATTCTTAAGTCAGCTCACGGACATAGTTAGGTCAAAGGATGTGGCCATCATAGGTGACTTGAAATTTCCAGACATCTGCTGGGAAGAGCAGTCAGCCAGGTCTGACCACTCACGTAGGTTCCTAGCCAGAATGCAGGACCTCCACCTAGCCCAGGAGGTGCACAGCCCAACCAAAGGAGATGCCTTGTTGGGCCTGGTGCTGGCCAAAGGTGATGACCACCTGGGCGATAGTGATCATCGCCTGCTAGAATTCACCATCCAGCGCAAGATGGCAAAGGCCTACAGCAAGGCAGCAGCCCAAGATTTCAGGAGGGTGGACTTCAATGAGCTAAGGAGACTAGTCGGGGAAGCACTGAGATTGTGGAGGGGAGGGGAACCAGGTGTCCAAGGACAGTGGTCACTCCTTAAGGAGATGATCCTCCAAGCCCAAAGGGAGGTAATCCCAACATGGATCAAAGGGATCAGGAGGGCATATAAGTCCCCATGGCTCACCCAAGGCATCCGGGAGTGTCTCCTAGCTAAAAGGGAGGCATACACCCAATGGAAGGGAGGAGCCATCACCAGGGAGGATTATACTGCAGTTGCTCGGGGATGCAGGGGGGCAGTAAGAAAGGCCAAGGCAGAGATGGAACTGGGACTAGCTTCCAGGATCAAGGACAACAAGAAGTCCTTTTTTAAATACATAGGGGGCAAAAAGAAGGTTCCGGGTAACGTGGGGCCCCTTCAGGACAAGCTAAGAAATTTGGTCATCACACCAGACAACGAAGCTAACATATTTAATGATTTCTTTGCTTCCATTTTCCTGAGCAGGGACTGGAACAGCCACCCCTCCTCTGGCCACCCCTCAGACCCCAGGGGAGGCACACCTAGGCCAGGGGTTAGTGAGGAACTAGTTAGGGCACTTCTGGAAGGACTGCATGTATTCAAATCAGCTGGTCCGGATGATCTCCACCCTAGAGTACTGAGGGAATTGGCTGAGGTCATTGCAGGACCCCTGGCATGGCTTTAGGAGCACTCATGGTGCTCTGGTGTGGTGCAGAGGACTGGAAAAGGGCCAATGTGGTTCCCATCTTCAAAAAGGGGA
>NW_017728914.1:14640424-14665436 GCF_001723895.1 Crocodylus porosus
GCAGGGCTCGGTCCTCGGGCCCGCACTGTTCAACATCATCATCAGTGATTTGGACGAGGGGTTAAAAGCACCCTGTTCAAATTTGCTGATATCACTAAGATGTGGGGGGATGTGGGTATGCTAGAAGGGAGGAATAGGCTGCAATCGGACTTAGACAGGGTAAAGGGGTGGGCGGATGAGTTCAGGATTTTATTCAACACTGACAAGTGCAAGGTGCTGCACCTGGGGAGAAAGAACCAGCACCATACATACAGGTTGGGGAACTCCCTTCTTATCAGTACAGAGGCAGAAAAGTATCTTGGAGTCATCATTGATGCCAAGATTAATATGGGCCAGCAGTGTGGGGATGCAGTTAGGAAGACCAACCACACCTTGTCATGCATCCACAGATGCTTCTCAAGCAGGTCCAAGGAGGTGATCCTCCCCTTCTATGCGGCACTGGTCAGGCCACAGTTGGAGTACTGCGTCCAGTTCTGGGAGCTGAACTTCAAGAAGGATGTGGACAAGGTGGAGAGGGTCCAGAGGAGGCCACTCGCATGATCAGAGGGCAGCAGGGCAGGCCTTACGAGGAGTGGCTACGGGACCTGACCCTGTTCAGCCTCCACAAAAGAAGGCTGAAGGGGGATCTAGTGGCCTGTTACAAACTAATCAGAGGGGACCAGCAGGCACTGAAGGGGCCTCTGTTCCCCCAAGCACTACCAGGAGTGACTAGGAATAACAGTCACAAACTGGCAGAGGGTAGATATCAGGAGGCGCTACTTCATAGTCAGGGTGGCTCGGATCTGGAACCAACTTCCAAGAGAAGTAGTGCTGGCTCCTATCCTGGGGGTCTTTAAGAGGAGGCTAGATGAACACCTTGCTGGGGTTGTTTGATCTGAGTACTCTTTCCTGCCATGGCAGGGGATCGGACTTGATGATCTGCTCAGGTCTCTTCTGACCCTACAAACTATGAAACTTGAGAGTGGTGGTGAAGGTTCACTGGTTAAAGTGAACCTGGTGGGGATCCTGCTGATTGAAGTAGAGCTGCATGACCCAGGGCAGGAGTAGGTAGGCAGGGTCCCCATTGAAGAGAGGCAGGACCACCACAGCACCCAACTGCAGGTCTGGTACTATAAAGGAAAAGAAGACCTGGACGGACGTGGGCAGTGGGGTACCCCAGGGCTCAGTCCTTGGGCCCAGACTATTTAACATCTTCATCAGTGACTTGGATGAGGGGGTAAAAAGCACCCTGTTCAAATTTCCAGATGACACTAAGATGTGGGGAGAGGTGGGCATGCTAGAAGGGAGGGACAGGCTACAACTAGATATGGACAGGTTACAGAGGTGGGCAGATGAGAATGGGATGGGATTCAGTACTGACAAGTGCAAGGTACTGCACCTAGGGAGAAGTAACCAGCAGCATACCTATAAGCTGGGGAATTCCCTTCTCATCATCACAGAGGCAGAAAAGTATCATGGAGTCATTATTGATTCCAAGATGAACATGGGCCACCAATGTGAGGACATAGTCAGTAAGGCTAACTGCACCTTGTCCTGCATCCATCATGAGCAGGTCCAAGGAGGTGATCCTCCCGCTCTATGTGACATTGGTCGGGCTGCAGTTGGAGTACTGCGTCCATTTCTGGGCACCGCAATTCAGGAGCTATGTGAACAAAATTGAGAGGGTCCAAAGGCTAGACATCAGGAAGCACTGCTTCACAATCAGGGGTGCTAGGATCTGGAACCAACTTCCAAGGGAAGTGGTGCTTGCTTCTACTTCGGGGGTCTTCAAAAGGAGGCTAGATGACCTATCCATGGTCATTTGACCTCAGCATTCTTTCCTGCCCATGGCAGGGGGTCAGACTTGGTGATCTGCTTAGGTCCCTTCTGACCCTACCAACTATGAAACTATGAAGAAACACCAGTGGCAGAGAGTAAGACACCAGGGTTGGAAAGGTGCTTGCAAGCCAAAGCTACACAGAGCCACACAGGGATCCTTCTTCTCGCAGTGTTACCAGAGAGGAGGAGGAGGGAATGTGAGCTCCACTATAAAGAGAGACTCAGATCAGACAAAGGGGGAACAATCAGAACTGGAAGTTCCTGAATACAGTAAAGTGAGCATGGGAACAGCTGAAGGCATCCAGGAGGCTGCAAAGAAGGCTCTTCAGGGAGTCAGCTCTAGTGAGAGAGCTGATAGGGAAGAAAACAAAACAGGTAACCTGAAGACTCAGCACAGCAGCCCGGCAAGAAGGACTGAGAAAGAGGCACCATAGAGACCTGAATAGAAGGACTGAAAAGGAGGTACCATAAAAGCCTGAACAGAAGGACAGATATAAGTTAACTTTGTTTTCTCCACCTGGGAATTGGGGAAGAACCCCCCTAGACACAGAATGATAGTGAAGAGTAACTACCTGCACATTAGCTGAGAGGCTGCTTAAACACACATCAGTTCATTTTCTAATGCCCTGGTGAAGGCTAACCAGGACTAAGTTGTTGGTGACTTGTTTGAGTCAGAGGCATAGGAAGGACTCTGATAGACTCTGGCAGATTTTATGGACTATAAGTTAACACCCGGTGGAATGGAAAAGGGTATAGGGATTGGTGGAGCCCTCACTATACTAAGGTGGACATAAGGACCAGTTGTGCAAGGAGCTACGGACTCAGACATTTCTTCTTTTCTCCCTTATCAGCAAGTCGCAGTAGGAGACAGTGTGGGTGTGCAGAATATTGTATCAAGAAAGGTCCTGGCAGTCATCAGCCAGCTGGCTGAAGAGCAACAACTGCCTTACTAGAGAAAAAAAAAGGAAAACCTTGCAGAGAAGGTGATAACCATCTGAGACTAATTGATTACTTAAATTGAGGCAAGACTGACATCAATTACACTTTAGTGTTCATCAAGAATGGACAGGCACTCCCAGCACAAAGCAGCCACTGTGCATCAGGCCTGGCAGGGTGAATTTGTAAAACACACAGGAGTCATGAGCACTGTGCCTGCCCAGCTAGTGCTCACATTGGTGAAGGCACTGCAGTGGTTGATGATGGCCTGGAGCACAAGAGAGTGAAAGCCTCTATAGCTGTATCAAGGGGAATTCCAGGGCATAGAACCCCACTACCACTGCCAGGGGATTGTGCACCCAGAGCACCATGTGCCCCAGCATGTCCTGGAGGATGCTGCATACTTCCAAGACAACCTCCCTGGCAGTGGCATGTGCCCACATAGAGGAGGCTGGTAGGCTGGCCAGCTTGAGCAGGGATAGGGGCCAGCTGGATGTCTGTGGGGAAGGGCCTCCACATGGTGGTATCCTGCCACTCTAGGTGTGGGTGCAGCTGCTACAGGAGGTCCAGGAAGTGGACTGGGTTATCTTGAATGCCTCCAGCCACTTCTCATTATCCCAGGTCTGCTGAATGATATGCAGCCACCAGTCCTGGCTGGCTCAGTGTCCCCAGAGGTGGCAGGGCTGGAGGCCCAGGAGGGTGAGGGCATTCATCAGCCCATCATTCATGTCCCTGCTGGGGGCCCAGCCTGCAGGATGGGAACCAGGAGGCAGCTGTGTGGTGGCGGCAGCCGTGGAGAGGTACAGGGTGGCCAGGCAGGTGGGCGCTGAATGTGGGGGAGCAGGTAGAGCCCAGATGGCCATGGGCCTGCTGGCATGGTGGGCCAGCAAGAACCCAGGGTGCTGCTGCCAGGGCCAGAGGCAGAAGCAGCCACAGGACAGGGAGGCAGAGGCAGTGATGAGAGAGCTGCCACATGTTGACCCTCCACTGTGCATGCTGGTGCTGGCCAGGGTAGTGGCTAGCCAGGGAGCAGAGAGCGGGGCTGCCTTTCCAAGATGGCTGCCAGCTTCTGGCAGCTATGGCCAGAGCCTTGAGCTCTCCCTGCCTGTGGCAGGGGCCCACTGCAGGGCCACAGGAAGTGGGAGCTCTGCATGGTAGACACCAGCCCGGGAGTATTTACTCATGAGTAGTTTACTCACAACTAAACTGATCTCAGATCAAATGCATGTGTAGACCGACCCTGAAACAACCAAATTCTTTGCTCAAAGGATCTTTGTACTGAACACGGTGCATGCTGAAAAGGCTATTGAGAGTTTAGCCAGTTCCATATTCATAATTGAGGGAAATAGCCCTATACTCTTTGATCCACCTTCTGAAATGAATAGAAAAAACTAATTCCTTGGGCTTTTGGATCAGATCCAGAGCTAAATTTTATTGACTGTTCTGAAGACTATGGTCAAGCTGAGTTTTTCTTAAGCATTTTGCAAAGATATTCAAGATATGATGGAGGAATTTGAGATTCAAGTTTGACCTTGATATGCAGTGAAAATCTTATGTATTTGTTTACATTTTATCTTAATTATTGGAAGCTTGCAGGTAAGTAAAATATACCTAGAAAGCACCAGTCAGGATATTTCTAGTCCTGCATGGTTATAGCAGAGGGAACAGATTTTCTGTTCAGAACCAAGAGGAATAATGCCATGTTGAAATATTTTAAACCACATCCATAATTTTTAAATTCATTTTAAGCTCAATAGCTATTTTATCTATACAAATTTTTCCAGCACTGAAATCTGTGCAGTGCAGCGAGGGGAAATGCTGATGTGGCGCACAGCTTGGGGTAGTCCATGACTCACCCAAGTGAGACTCACACAGAGTGAGGCCCCCACTGATATGGCCTGAGGGGTATGTGGGCCCCAGCCACTAAGACATTTGATAGCCCCAGTCTAAAATATCATAACACCATGTGATACTATGCATCAGACAAAGTTAAAATTTTAATGCTAAATCTTATTCTATGTTTTGCATGTAAAAGTGGCATCCAGGTTCCTAAGGATGCAAGTGTGGTCTTATTCTAGCCTTCATAAGTCCTTGAATACCTATTCACTTTTGTAATATACTTTCAGCTTAGCCCTATGGCTGACTCAAAAAGGAGCAAGGAGGAGGAACATTCACCCACATTTTGTGTTAACATTTTTTCAAGGACTTGAACAGGATAGAATAGGATTTCACTTGGATCCACAGTAGGTAAAATAGGATTGA
Source organism: Crocodylus porosus (assembly GCF_001723895.1). NCBI lineage: Eukaryota > Metazoa > Chordata > Crocodylia > Crocodylidae > Crocodylus > Crocodylus porosus. Next base: position 14,645,441 of record NW_017728914.1, read on the forward strand.
GCCTTTCATCCTTGACTATGGAAATAGGCATGATTGCTCTTAGACTTAACTGTAGGAGAACAGGCAGTGATAATTTTTCATCATATGGCATTACGTTAGCTTTAATTTTTATTAATAAGATACAAGAGTCATTAACACTATTAAAAATCTAATTATGTTACCAATTTTCTATCATGTCATATGAGCCGTTTACATATTAGAATTTGCTTTTCCTAATGGGATTCAAAAGTCTAATTAAAAGTCTCTTTTGTGGTTAAATTGAATGAATCTTTATGAAAAGCAGGACACTTATTAGCTGATGACAGCCTTTTCCCTTATATAACATGTTTTGCAGTCAATCCTGTTATCTGCAAAGTAAGTGACCAACTAAAGAATAGGTAGATGCCAGGGGAACAAGTAAGCTTACTAGCTGACCCAAGATAATTGAAGAAAACATGTTCCTCCGTCCTCTTTCACTGCTATTTAATCAGTCTCAAGAACTGGAAAATAGAGAGTTAGGCCAAGAAACTATTTCTGGTATGATACTATGGGGTAGATAATGATTATATATATATATCTGCAAAAGCTCTAGTGTTAAAGCAGTTATACTAGCAAGAAAAATGCTTATGTTTTTGCTGGTATAACTTTTTCTTTCAGGGAATTGCTATAAGCTACACCAGCAAAAGTATGTCTTTGCTGGTATAATCTTCACCTGCACCAGGAGGGTTTGTTGATATGTTATATCCAGATAGCTATCAGTGAACATTTCAACTTTTAGACTAAACCTCAGGGCCAAAACATTAGCCACCTCTCCCTGCCAGTATGTCCCTTGTTTATCGGCTTTATAGGTTATTTTATAATCTGTTAATACTGCTGCTTTTTTCCTCACTTTGCTGCAGTATGAGTGTAGTGCAAAAAAAAAAAAAAAAAATCAGGGGCCTTGATACAAAATAGGTCTAAAATGCTGCACAGCATGCAGGCTTTCCCTTAGTTCACACATACAGATCAATGACAGGTTAATGCTTAGTTAACATTTATTAAGAGCAACGTGTTTTCTAAAAACTTCAAATCCAAGGTGTCAGTTAGATGACAGAACCTCCATGAAAGATGAAAGAATGCCTATGTTGTGCAGATACACTGATGCTTTGCTGTTGGTGATTTATTAGTGATGAGGTACTAAATGCCTAAGCATATCAGTAGGAAGAGAAGCAAGTGTGAACCAATGGTTATTGTTGTTGGTTATTTATTGTAAAGTCTGTCTCTCACCAGAACCCATCACCACACCCACTGTACTGCAGATTCTTATGATCTTACACCTTTAATTATATTTATAAAGAAAATTCTAGCATTAGGATACCCAGATGAAAGTGTAACAGAGCTGTGTGTAAAAGCACACTATTAGCCAAGTTTCACCACGGCCAGACAATGGACTAGATTCTCCACTGCCTTATATGTTGGTGCATTCACTCACACCTGTCTGATATAAATTTATATTAGGTGTAAGTTGCTACCAAAATTAGAATGGGAGCTACCTGCATCCCCTGTGCAAAAGGATAAATGGCTGCTTAAACATACAGGTCCTGATTCTCTACTGCCTCATAAGTCACCTGTCTGTGCAAAGAAACTGCATGTGAAATACATAGAAATGCATAGATAGCCAGAGTGTACACAATTGTAGCAGTGCAATAATCTTAAAGGGCTCTTAGTTGCCTCTCTCTTTCAGGAAAGGAGCATCAGTTTACCACCTCCGTCTGGTGTGTTTGGAGCCGGGGGGAAGGGGGGAACAGGCAGACAAAGCCATAATTTCCTATTATCTTAAAAGAGGTAGCTGCCAGCTGTTGCTCACTGCTATTTGCCGTAATGAAGCCACTCCCTGCTGCAGTACATGCTCTGAGCAAGTGAATGTGAACAGTTTCAGCTCACCCCCATGGCCACATATCAAGCAGGAAACCAGAAGCGAAGCCATGTGTCCAACCTCAGCCAACCACCACAACTCAGAATGCTAATACATCTTATATATATAAGAGGTGGTCCTATTTTGCAAGCAAACATTTTTCCCCACCATCAAAAGCGAACTTTTTAAAATCTAAAACTGCATATTGTACAGAATTACCATAGGATACACTCTGGAAAAACATATAAAGAAGGATGCCTTTGGAAATGAGCTAAGTTCAGTTCATTTCTGGAGTAAATTACAACAAAGACTAGCTTAATCAGTAGCAATATTTCCAGTGTAAATATTGATTTTTTTTATATCTGAACAGAATTTGACCTTGTGATGTAGGTAGTCTGATCATTTAGAAGACTCTGGGGGATTAAATGATCACACATCGACACTAGTAATATTAATGAGGAATACAGTTAAATTGCATTGTTTCTATTCTCTTTAGAAGAAGCTACTGGCACCATCTTGCAGGTTGTAGCTTCAAGCTACAACCATGAAGTCTCATCTCAGAAACATTTAGGAAATCATGCTTGTAGTAAATGAATCACATTGTTTGTGATAGGGTGTACAAAGATAGAAGAAAAATAAGCAAGGTTAACTCTTCTCATTGTTTCAATCAGCAATGTACTAGAAGGGACTGTTTACATTTTGTAACAATGCCTATTAAATCTCCTTTTTTGCAAGTTTTCACCTTCTATCTGGGTACCAGTAAACCCCATGCCAGAAGCAATTCTTATCCCTGAGGTGCCTATAGAAACAGTTGAGAATAGCATACCTTTTTGCCTTTGAATTCACCAGATGATACATCAAGTGTCAGATACTTTCTACAAAAGTTTCCCCTGAGCGGATCACAAAACCTACTGGGATCAAACTCTCTGTAACATGCTATTCTTTTTATTCTGAATTTGACACTTTATCCCTGTCCTTTGTCTCTGGTCTAAAAGCACCTGCTATAAAAGTGCAGTTGCTCAGTGTTTTGTTGCTGATCACACTTTCTGGCTTCTCCCTTCGCACAGTATCCACATCTCCCACAGACACACAACACTTACATCCTTTTGTTCACCACACACACCTAACTAAAATCATATTCCACAGAAAAGTAACACTGGGCATATCTACACATGCCCCTATGGTGCTGTTGTTACTGGAAGTACTAAATGATGGCACAGTGACCACCTGTACTGTGCTGAGTGTGCCACACTGTTATTTTTAGCTGCTGTGTCTTCCTAGTGAAGCACTATACTGAGAGAGAGAGTCGCTACGGTGACGTAGCTGCAGCATCATGGGCTATGTTGTAGCCAGTCTACATGTGTAGATGTACCAACTATAATCTTATTTTTATTGTATGTTTATTTCATCATAAACGTCAATGGCCATCTGTCAATCTGGAATTTTCAACCCTGTGAAGCAATGGGGAACATTCTGTGGGGTGGAAAGAGAGAAGGACTGACATAACCAATAGGTCTTTTCTGTATTCCATGGTATAAATTTAACCATTCCCTTCAAAAGGTCTCTCTCAGGATCATTCTTTCTGCACAACCTACAGCTGAAATAGCTACCACTTTCCAATGATGCAAAATTGTAGTATCATGTCAGCATACCTGACTACAAATTAAAAAGAAATAGATCATTTACTTATTTTGATCATAAATAAAATGTTATCTGTTTCTTTGGTAAATAAGGCAAATTGCATTCTAGGAAATGGGATAAATACAAAAAAGGCAGGCCTGAAAATGTGGAGCTTGGGGACAATTTGCTGCAACGTTACATTAATACAATGCAAGGGTTCAAGGAGGCGCATCTACATTTCAAATAAAAAATTGCTGTAACTGTAGCTGGAAAACTGAAAGTGGCAATGCTCATATCATAATTTATCTGATGAGTTTACTCCTTTTTTTCTGTTTTGGAATTGCCACCAAATGTGGCTTTTTATAAATTTGATTAGTGTGGACTTTATCTGAAGCCCTCTGAGGTCTCACGTTTACTTCAGTGGTTTTGGAGCAGGCTCAGAAGGCAATTTTTTGGCTAACAATAGCTGGGGTGCCTCATTCCTGAGCAATAAATAGGTGGGTGGTGCCACATGTGACCCCTGCAGTCCTAAGGTAGTAGAATTTGGCCTGAATCAGACAGCCGCATTTTTGGATGCTTGAAGGACTGCAAGGCCTTTTGTCACATTACACTTCAATGCTGCAAAACAAAATATCACAAAATGATACCTGATTCTCCTGGGGTCATTTTTGGCACACCTTGGCCTTTTTTAAATGTTTGAATAGGAATACAAACCTCTGTACTTGCCTTTTGTAACATTTTAAAGGCTTTTGAAAAAGATCAAATGGTACACCTGTAAAACTTACTGGTTAAGTACAGAGAGTCAAAAAGCTGTGGCTAAATCAGTTCACAGGTTAGTCTCAGCTGCACAGATTGAACTGGTAAGCAAGTGAACAGATATTCACTTTTGATTCCAGAAATGCAGCCACATGCCTGCAGCAGCCCAGGCCAGAAGCTGGGTGGCACTAGAGCACACCTTCCTGCTCAGCTGAAGCAGAGAGCTTGGGCCAAGGCTAGACCTCCCACCCTGTGACAGGGGGTTTGTGTGGGAAGTGCAAGGCATACTGGGATGCTGAGGGACTGAGTTAAATTTGAATCTGAAGGGGATCTGGGACAGAAGTTCAAAAAATTGATTTAGCCTGAATCAATTAAGTCTGATACTATATCTATCCAGATTTATCTTAAACCAGTTTTGACCATTTTGCAAGTGGTTTATGTGGATGGAATTTCTGTTGTGTTACAAATTTGAACTGGTTTCTGATCACTTGTACAGGTTTATGTGTAATTTTTCTCCCTAGCCACTGGGTCTAACTGGGAAATTAGTTCTTTTTGCGGAATTAGGCAAAGTTTATTATAATTTACCAGTGGGCTAATGTAAAAAAGGACCATTTAAAAGGCCACGACACTGGAGGCTGTAAAAGGTATTCCATATAGGTAAAAGCTGTTATTGCTAAAAAATATGTATGTGCTCTAAGATGTGCATGTAGAATGTGCATGTTAAATGAAACACAAATGGCTTTCCATAAGAGGCCTCTGCACTTAATTAACTAATCAATTTTCAAGGGTATGAATAAATGTTAATAGCAAAAGTTTAATGCCAGTGCATAATAAATAAACTTAAATATCACTGGCATATATTTTGCAACATCAAAGGAATCAGAAGAAAAAAGGAATTGTACAAGTGAACAGTTTGAAAGAAAATGAAGTTTAGGTGACCTAATTAAAGGCTTTTCCTCAGCAACAGAAAGACATCAAAGTGCAGCTTCTGATGTTCTTTCACCAAACCAACAGCCTCAAATTAAAAGATTGCATTAATTTCAAGGAATGAGTCAGAGAACTACTACTGTAGGAGCCTTCAATCCCTCTGTTTCTGTGGCAACATAGAGAACATTATGGCTCGTTTATAATCAAAATGCTCCATTTATGCAAGAGAAATTTATTTTTCATTTTCACTTATTCAGAGATGCAAGAAAGAAAACCTCTTGGAAATTAATGATGCATTTCCCAAGACTGACAGCTGGAGGTTGTGGGTCGGACAATGTAGCTGCTTGTTTTATATTATTCTTCCTTAATGACTCTACTATAAAAACAGAAGAGTGGAAATCTTCTGTAAGACCATGATTCAGAATAACCCAGTGATTTCTCTCTCTCTGATTGCATGGCCAGATTCTGGTTCTTTGGCCATTGATAACTTGGAAATAGAGCTGAAAGTCACCACCCTAGGGAGAGTTCATGAGAATATTGTGCCTGATGCCAACATGATTGGCCAGGCTCTTACACGGTATAAAGGAGCTTAGTTTCTATTAAAGCCAGTGGAACATTGCTACTTTACAACATTTGAGGCTCTATTACCATGATGTTGAGCACTGTGACAATGGAGCCATACGTTTGGAGAACGTGCAGTATGTACCCCTTCTCAAAAGGAGGCCAGCTCTATTAATGGACTGAAATCACAGGGACTTGAGGCTGTCCTCACCTCCTGCCCTCACTAATTCCCCAAAACACTTTCCTGAAGTTACTTCCAACTCCCCAACTCTTGTAAATCTACACTGAACAGGAGCAACTTTGTGCACAATATTCATTTTAAAAGATTTAATATGGGAGAGTGAAATAGTCTAGAAACCCATCAGAATGGATGAACCCTTCATCTCCTTCACTCAGCATATCCCTCAAGCTGAACATTTTAATGTTACTGCAAGGAATATACACTAAATAGTTCTTAACATATACTGCAATATTTACCTCAACTATTCCTAGATAGTTAATCAGATCAAGTCCTACCTTTCTGGAAATAGCAACATGCCTTTTCATCCCGGGCTTGTTATGAATATTCTAAATTGAAGAAATGCATAAACATAAAGAAGATCATTTACATTGCTAAAATTAATCAGTTTTCTTATACGTTTTGTGCATCTGCATGTATTTTCATCAGTATTGCATAAATATGTTTTCTTCACCTTATTCAATATGCATATGTACACACACTTCACCCTCTGCCTTTATTTTTATTTTTTTCTAAATTTCTATAAAGTTATCTTGGACAAGAAAAATGCAGTAGGGTATGGAAAGGAAAAGCAACTGCTTTATACCAAATTTCTCTGACAAACGTATGCCACCAGTTACATCACTACTGAATCTATCCTTCTGCACCTTAGTTTCCCTATGGATAATGTGGGAATGCTTGAGTCTTATTAAAAAAAGGTGGATAAACTGACACATGGCCTGAGAAAACACAATTCATTTGAAGTAAATGGGTCTGTACTTATCTATGCCAGATCCAAATTCTGCATACCTTTTAGTAAATTAGTGTTTGCAAAGTACTCAGAGATCCATGGATAAAAAGCAACTCCCTCCCCCCAGCCCACAATAGGGCTGTGCAAAGCTTCAGTAGCCATTTTGATATGGAGGAGATTCGGTTTGATTTGGCAGCTGAATCTGCAAATCCGAATCAAATCAGGAGACCCATTAAAAGGTCCAAATTGGGGACACACGCCCACTCCAATGCCCTCCCAGACTGGTGGGCTATGGTGGCACACAGTGGTCGGAGCCCCCTCCCTGAGTCTTGCCCCAACCCTCCGCCCTGACTGGGCAGCTTGTCCCAGCCCCAGGCCCAATCCCTCCCTCACTGTGGAGGCATTTATCTGCCTGCCCCCATGCTCCTTCCCTCTTCCCACCACAACAGACTTACCAGCTAGAGGCAGCTGTGTCCAGCATGGTCGAGGACTGCTGCCTGTTTAGTCTATGGCTGAATCTCTGAATTGGCACAGAATCTTTTAATCCAATTTGGCCGAATCGAATCGGGACAGTGACTCAAATTACCAAATTGAATCACTGTCCCTCCAACTTGGCCAAATCTGAATCAAATACTTGCTGCTTCGCACAGGCCTAGCCCACAACAAAGTTGATCCAAAATGAGGAAGGCTCTTACATATTCCTAGGTCCACATTAACTGCACAGTACTGTTACTAATTCCTCTTCAGATACTTCTGAATGACAGCAAATAAATAAACATCCAGCCTAATTCTTCTCCAGCCTCCACCCTGATTCTTCTCCACCTTATCCCAGTATAACGCTCTATAAACTTCTGATTTACAGTGGGGCAAGTCAGATGATAATTAGGCACCCTCACAAATAAAATCTTTAGTTGTTTTCTCAGAACTCAGAAGTGTTAGAAACCAGGACCCAAATCCTACTTTTCTTTACACCAGGCTAAGTCTAGATGGACTCCAGTGAAGTCAATAACATGTTTATATTTGTGTAATTCAGATCAGAATTTGATGCCGTATGTTTAATATACATTTCATTTATTATTTAGAAACCAATAAAAAAATAGTCCTGTTTTTGGAACTCAAGCACAGAAGCTAGTTGAAGGGACTTTAGATCAGTGAAGCTGCTATTAAAGCACCATCAAAGCATTTTTGACTCTGTAGAATTAATCATGAAATCTGTTCCTGCCAGCTCACTTATCATATCCGAAATATTAATTTTGAGCAAAATTAAATCGGACACCCACCGACAGCAACATTTTGCCCTTCAGAACTCCCCTTCATATTGATTTATTAACAGCTGCCAGAACAGTGTACCAGAGCAATTTATTACTACTTTCTGGGTGTTTCTCTATGCTTACAAATAGACCTCAAGAGTGAGAAGTGTTATCTGACAGCATTCTGACAAGGGTGCATTTTTCAATTTGCATAATGTTCTTTGGAGTTATTAGATTGTAGGGAAAGGAATTTTGTTTTATTATCAGTAGGAACACCTGAAAACATTAGGAAAGTTTCACTCTGAAAATTCTCTGCATTGTTACTTTAAAATAGAGCAAACCTAGCATTTTCATTAAGAGCGGGTACAATTTCTGACAGAACAGCTAGCAAATTGTTTTGTGTTATGCATCAGCAACACTTTCTTTGCATGCCAGACAGTCAGAGAGATTTGTGTTGAGTACTGCAGGGAATCAATGCTGACTATCCAGAGTTGGCCAAAACAGAACCAGCAGATTTTAAGGTATTGGCTTACTTGCATGTATATATCATTGCTTCCTGAAGAAGGGAATGTCAGGCACATTCTTTATTAGTTGAGACAGAGAAAGTTTTCCTTTAACTTACTGAGTAGTGAGTAGAGGTGTCTGCTACTGAAGTTATAAATAGGGTGGGTTCTTTTAAAAAATGATATAAGAATCTAGCGCTAAGAGGTTTATGCCCCATGGTGACTTTATATATGCAGCCATGAAACATCACTGTCCTAATGTCTATTTCAGAACATCTACCTCTAAGCCTGTTCTGAATGCCTATGTGAGTCCTTTGGCTAGCTAAGTAACAAAGGTAACAGCAGGAAAAAAGGCTTTGTAATTGAGTAGCACTTGTTCCTCCTTCAGTGACATCATGCTTTAATGTTAACCTGCACTGCAAATATAATACACTGGCTTGTTTTGATATTGACTTCTTTCAAGTGGCAGCTCCCCCTAGAATTTAGCTGCATCGCATTTAAAATCTTGACAAGCCAAATCCAACTGTCACTTCTGGTGGTACTTGGATCAGGGCCTCTGTTCTTCACCACAGTTTCTTATCCTCAGTGTATTTAGCAAATGTAGACTCAGAACAATTCAGATCTGAAAACTGCAAATGGTTCCTTTTTTGAAAGTGTCATGGCAATCTTTGAAGATTGGTTTTTCCTCGATGCTTGGATTCCAGTTCTCATTTGAGGCCTGTATCTATCACTACTTTTATCTCTTTCTCATTGTTTTGCTCAGTGTTCCTTACTTTCACCCACTTCATAAAGTACGCTGGCCACTTATTTAGATACCATCTCGCCACTTGCTTCATCTATGCAATATCTCTCACCTATTAGAATTCCAAGTCCCAATTCACTAAAGTACATGCTTACATTTTAACATGTTTAGCACTTTGCTAGATTGACCCCTCTGTGTCCTGGCACAGCTGATCTGCTTCACTGGGCAACACAGATGTGGCCCATTGTTTCGAGTCAACGCACAAAAACATGACATACACACCTCAGGAATCCCCTGTCAGAGGATTCCCAAGGCAAACTTCTACAAGCGTAGAATCCCAGGCAGGTGTTCCAAGAGCTTCAAATGTGCAGAATCAAGCTCTCAGAGCCCCAGGAGTGCCTTCCCAGAGCCGCTGGAGAGCATTTGCAGCTCTAGGCTGCCTTTGCTCTCCCGCTAAAATGGAAATGTCAGCCACAAAAAAGCGGCAAAACCCTTTGCCGCCTATTCTTGTGGCCACAATTTTGGGCATTTGTGGCATCCCAAGGAGCATGGACATCTGCTTGCTTTGACTTTGTGCTGCCATAAAAATGTTCATGGTGGCACATAGGCAACATCTGTTTGAAGCCTCCATGTACCTCTTCTGTCTTCTTTGGCTGAGCAAAATGTCCTTCCTAATCATTACACATCCAACATGTCTTCCTTTACCTGTGGAATTTCTGTTTAAAAATATACGCGCATGAAGGCAGTAGTAGGCTATTTGACACCTTTAATGGCAATTGTGATTATAATGAAAGAGAGAAAACACTCCACAGAGCACAGAAAGGCATGTCAGCATGCTGAGTGAATGTACATAACAGCAGAAGTAATTGACAGGAAGAGCACAAATAGGAGGTTTCCTAATTTTGATGAAAAATTACAGTTTATACATACTCAGATGTATACATGGGGGTTTTTTATGACCAGGTCACAAAATGCTTAGACACAGGAGTAGAAGTGGATGTCGATTTCCTGGATTTTAGGAAGGCCTTTGATACGATATCTCACCTCATTCTCATAAATAAATTAGGAGGCATCTTAATATATATCTAAATATTAGATATTTGCACAGTTTGGTGGGTGGCAAATTGGCTTGAGGGTCACACACAGAAAGTGGTTGTAGATGGGTCAGTATCAACCTGGAAGGATGTGAGTAGTGGGGTCCCTCAGGGCTCGGCCCTTGGACCTGTACTCTTCAATGTCTTCACCAGTGACTTGGATGTGTGTGTGAAGTGTGCGGATTGATACTGAATTGTGGGGTAAAGTGCTCATCCAGAGGAGGGTCCAGAGAAGGGCCACTCGTATGGTTAAGGGTTTGCAGGCCAAGCCCTATGAAGAGAGACTAAGGGAACTGGACCTTTTTAGCCTCCGCAAGAGAAGGTTGAGAGGCGATCTTGTAGCCTCCTACAAATTCATTAGGGGGGGCACAGCAAGGAATCAGAGATTCTCTGTTCATCAGGGTGCCTCTTGGGGCAACAAGGAATAATGGTCACAAACTGACAGAGAGCAGATTCAGGCTAGACATCAGGAAAAACTTCTTCATGGTAAGGGTGGCCAAAACTTGAAATGGGCTTCCAAGGGAGGTGGTGCTCTCACCTACCTTGGGGGTCTTTAAGAGAAGGCTGGATAGGCATCTGGCTGGGTCATATGATCCCAGCACTCTTTCCTGTCCAAGCAAGGGTCAGGCTCAATGGTCTGTTGAGGTCCCTTCTGACCCTAGCATCTATAAATCAATGAATCTATGAATCAGAACCAGTGAGACGCTTTAGATTTAGTCAGATACAAACATCAACCTCTCAGTCAGAAATATAATCATGATTTCAAACATAATCTTGAATACAAATAGCTGATGTCCAAGAGCAGTTAGGGGAAAAAAGAGAGACATACAGAATTTTAAAATAATAATAAGTGTACCTTTTTATTCAGGGCCAACAATTCCATATCTATTGGAAACTGAATGTAGTAGCTACCTTGACAGTCCACAAGACAACTTGAGCACCCAAAGGAAACTCCCCACCCTACTTAGACACCTTGTATTGCTCTGATTTTGAGCTGGCAATTGCCATTATTTGAAGCACACTGATTTCCTCCCCTAGCTGCCTGAAAAATAAAGAGGATACTAGATTTGTTTTCCAATCTTTCCATCAGTCTCCTAAGCAGCAGTCAGTAGAGCTTTTTTAGTAGCAGAATTAGCTTTACCACAGCAGGTATTTTAGTACAAGTCTCCAGCTGTTAGATATTTTTCTCCATTTTCCACTTGAGATGGGAAACGATGGAAAAATACATCACACATATACCACATATTGTTAAATACTAAGGCCAGAAGGCTAGTAAAGGCTACAAAGGGTGGGCCTTTGTTTTCCACTTGACATCCTCCTTCTCCTTTTACAAAACAGGGCAGAAATTCTATTTCTCTCTTTCTGAAGGATGCCTATCAATTGCACTACTCAATAAAACTTGCATTGAGTCAAGATGCCCAATTTCATTTGCACAAGATCTCTACCAAACCTGTCTTGACTGATCATTTGTCCAAGTCTGTTGCCAACATGTGCTATCTTGTAGCTGCCAATATGGTAGCCTACACTGAATGGGATAAAGTGCTTTCTTTCCTCACTGTCACAGTTCTAGCACAAGGATTGGCAAGTAAGAAAGGGAGGAAAGATAGCGAATTTGAAATTACTTATCGTGAGCTCATTTATGTGGCCACACAGGGGATCCTTGGTTCTACCCCCTACTCCCTCTATGTGCCAGCCAGAACAGCTGTGCTGGCACATAGAGGAAAGTAATCTGTGCCAGGAAGGGGGATGGCACAATTTATATCCTCCATACAGCTATTTGCAGTTCTCTGTGTCATAATTTATTCTCATTTTGACTCTAGGGAGAACACATCTATGTTTTCCTCCCTCCTCAGGACAGATTAAAATCATATCAGAAAGTTAAAAGAATTGCTATCTTCCTCCCAATTAAACTATGTAGCTTTCTGAGCACATTGCAAAGCAGAGTGGAGTATCTATGTTTATTGTGATAGTTCTCTTTTCTAATCTCCTGAACTGACTCTCTTTCAAGACTATTTCTTACTAAAGATTTCAAAGCATGGCTCTAAGAAATAACTTCCTGCTGGTACCATAGTACTGACTGCTGGCCTATTATTATATTCATCAACAAGACTATTCATTTTGAATTTTGCTTTGCTCTTAGAAAAAAAGTCAAGTATTTCAATAAAAAGGGATGGTAATTAGCAAAGTGTGAGCCTCAAAAGCTTCAGAGCATCAGAGTCATAGGAATTAGAAATAGAAAGAACCTTATTGAGTTCATCTCCATATTCATACCAAATGATTTCATTCCATGTGTTCTGCAGTGCCTAGTTTTAGTGCCAGTCATTCCCTTGCTTCCCTGGGGAGTCCATTCCACAGTCTAAAAAAGACTTCACTCTTCCCCTTGGATATAACACATTTTCTTTTCTTGCTTTCTTTTCTTCTTTTTTGGTCTTTTTTTTTTTTTGGTATTCAGTCAAAATTTTTCATTGCCTAATGTCATCCCATTATTTCCAGTTACTCCCTCAAACGACATACACTTTCAGAATGTGTATTCATAGATAGCTATTGTATACCCACTTAGTCAACATGTTGGCAAGGCACAATGTTTTCCCTAAATTATTCTTTCTAGTTCAATAAACCTTGTTAATCCATGCTGACCTACCTTTGTCAACTGCCTAGAGCTGAGGAGAAGAGTACCCTGACCTAATATATTCAAAATTCACAAGTCAAGACACAAATTATCAGACTAACTTAAAATTACAAGGCTTTGTTTTGATTTGGTTTGAACTTCTGAGTTTCCATTTTTCAGTTTTTCTTTGGAATTATGGGATCCAGAAACTTTAAACATTAAGAAGGTAAGACTCTCATAATCATGGGACTTCAGGAGCATCAAATGTTATGAGATTTGCAATAAAACTGCAAGCTTTGCTAGCACTAAAAAAATATTCCAGCGATGGCATCTTCACTGCCAATATGTCCCTGGTTTATGAGGAGATATTTCTATGAATATTTCCCAAAAGCCATAAGTTTCCTGCACACACACCATTTTGCATCATAAAAATCACACTTATTTTGCTCTCTTCCCATCCCAGTTCTCTTTAAATATTGCTGTCTTCCTTCCCACTAAGTATCTCCTCATATGCATTTGCTTGCATGCTCTCAGACTGAATTTTTTTTTCCTATCATATTTCTATCTTCTCTAAGTTCCTTTATGTTATTATCTGACCTCACAGGTATTCATAGCTCTTCCAAAATGTAATGCTATCTGTGAATTTATTTAGCATCTTGTTTACCTTCTCTTACAGATTATTAAGGTATTAAATAAGTCCAGGACTAATGATGATCTACTGGACACCTTCCCATAACTCAGTACATATATTTGCCAAACCTATGTGATAGATAATGTTCTGTCTATCTAAGTTAGTTTAAAGTATCCCAGCCCCTCTGCTTCTCAGACAAATTTAGTTCTCAGTTCTCCAGATGCACTGGGAAACTACATTGATTTTAAATGGCATGGCACCAGTGTATACCATAAGGAGAATGTAGCCTGCTAAATAAGGACTACGGGTTTATTTTAGCTACTGCACTTTCTTATGTTACTAATCTTTGTAGAGAAAAGTTAAGTGTGCACATACACAAACAAAAAAGGAAACCTGTTTTATGTGGCATGATTTCTCTTGAACCAACCCATGAGACTCATTGCTCCTGAATCTGTTAGACATTCCAAACTGATCAAAGCAACATACCTATCAAACATACCAGAGTGTAATACCAAAATTGCAATATGCACATTTAACACATCAGAAAGAAAAGCCAACAGGGCCCAGATGTACAAACATCAAACAACTGGCAAAGGAGCAAACACAATAACAATCTGGGAAGCCAACAAGCAGAAGGAATCAATTCCCAAAGGCTTAAATTAAATTGAAACAGGAAGGAGAGCACTCACTGTAGCAGCCCTGAAGGAAGCGAGCTCCCCAAAGCCAGGGAGAAGAGAAGAGGCCCTTGATATTTCCTGATCACCCATTTCCCCTTACTTTAGGCCTTGCCTCAAGTCATATTATCTTGTGCTTTAATCCTATTTAACATGTGCAACAAACTGAAACATAGTCAGTATAGGATTACATCGGGAGGGGTTAAAGTAGCAGGGGATAGTATCTCTGTTGATAAGAGATGCAAAGCTTCCTTCTGGCCCCTGGTTTGGTGTGACAAAATCTCCCCATCCTGTTTCAATGTATTTTAAGCTTATGGCTCTGAGTTACGTAAAGAGACAAACCTGGCATGTTCTTTTCTGATCAACTCAGAAAGAAAAACAGTAATGACTAATTTATTTCTATTTTGCCTTCTTTAAGAAACACAATTTTAACTAGAGAAGTGTTCTTTCAGCAGGAGTTGAGTAGTGCAACAGTGACATCCAATGGTTGGCAATGTTAGTCTCCCCAAATGCTTTCCCTACATGCCAGAGCTGCCCTCTGCCTTGTTTAAGAAGGGTGATGTGAACTGAACATTAAGTGCTCTCCGTGTATTTTATTCATTGCATCTCTACATCAAAACTACCTGAACAGTAGCATATATCCTCCAGAACACTTTTCCAATGCATTGGGAATTGTCTTGCTACACAGTTGTAAGCACATAGACATATGAGATTTCATTGCATGGCTTACTAGCAAGCAAGTCTTGTTAGCCATATACAGATAGGCCAGAATAATTTTCCTTTCTTATTTACAGAAGGACAGGATGGGCAAGTGAATCATCTGCTGTGATGGACACAGGCCTCTGGAAGTTGCTGTGTTCTTCCTATATCACAATGGGAACTACATTTTGCAGTTTCAAGTGTGCATACTGCAGCACTTTGTATGAGCAAGGAGTGGAAAGGTTATGAGAAATGTTAAAAATAGAATTATTATTTAGTTTAAAGAGAAGCAGTTTATATTTCCCAAACCAGAGACTACTCAAGCATCAAGGCTCGGGCAAGCTAAGTAAATCTATGCTTTTAATGTTGTGAAGTATGAACTCTAAAGGCGTATTAACAGTGGAAGTGAATAACAGGCTTCTCTGGTGTGATGACAGCAGGTGTAAACTTTATGATATGCTTAGCTTAATGTAACTTTCCACCAGAACGTTCCTGGGAGTAACCAAGTTTTGACTTAGAACTTCTTTTTTCATTTAAGTGTCCTGTTCTGAGGCCCAAGACCCCTGTAAGTCATACTTGCTGTATTTGCTAACTAGAAATAGAATGAAAACACCAGATTTTTCATACATGCTTTATGCTGCAGCACAGCACATTTCTTTAATATGTCCAAAAAGGAGATAGAGTAGGAGAGATAATCTAAAAGGTGAGGGAAGAGCTAAACAGGGACAGAAAATTGAAAGGAGTTAGTATTGATCCAGTAATAGGACAAAAAGTTGAAAGATGCACTTGAGCCTAGAAGCATACATGGCTAGCATGAGGCACTCCAATTACTGTAGCCAACAGCATGTAAAGAAGTGATGTAGCCTATATCCTACCTGGGCACCTTTGATTCCCTGAATGATGAGGTACCCATTTAACAGCTGAGTTCTCTGGAGAAAGCCTTCAGCACTAGGCTTTCAAACCTCGTGCCATTAAGAATATCAGCAAGATGCTTCGACAGCTCTGCCATCCCAAAAAATAACGCACCTGCTTGAAATGCCCAGCCTATTTTTAATAAATTAAGACAGGATTTCTAACAAGCCTAATTTCTCTGTAGGTTTTCCACCTTTCGGATGAAATTGAAAACTGAAAGCCCCCTTTCCCAAACTGACAAACCTGAAAAGTGAAACTCTGTTGTTTCAACTATTTTTTTTTTAAATACTTTCCATTTTTGGGCCAGCTCTAACTATGACTTTGTCTTCTTCAAGGCTGTGGGAACTTGAGAGACAAATTCTGCCTGCTATTCTGGCTGAAAAGCAGCCAAAGGCAAAGGTAACTCTGCTGACTCATGGGATCTCTCAGGGAATTGCTGGGTACAGTAGCAGCTCCTGTGCTGCACATGCCAAGACTGAAGTGTACAGGTTGGTTGGGGCTCATCCCTAGCTGCCAGAATGTCTCCTAGGATCTGCTCTTTGTTACAGTAAAGGCTAGGCTCTAGTCTGTCCTGGATCAGAGAATTGTAAAGATAGTTTAAAGCTACTTTTGCTTCCTTCATGTCCCATCCTCTGCTGAATACCGCTTGGTTGCATCAGAGAATCTAGCCCAAAGCTGTCCCAGGATATCTTTAAAGCTCCAAACATATGCTAATAGTAGCTGAGACTCAAGTAGGGAAGACGTAGCAATTGTCCCCCGAGTCATTACTTTGTCTCTACAGATGCAAATAATTCAGACTGGGAACCGAGTGAGTTTACCATCAAAGCAATATGAAAATTCCTCACAGCAAGATTAATTCAACAGTATAATTGAGTGGGAACAGCCTAGATTAACCAGGCTTTACCTCACCTGGAATACTTCCACTGTGCAAAACTTCTGAGACTCCATAAGAGAAGACAGAGGAGAATTTTGTTGCCTCTTTAATAGTCACAACCTAGGACATAAGTCAGTGATTCTCAGCAAGGATGTCCCAGCATCCCTGAATGCCATGAGACCCTCTTAAGGGTGCTGCAGGCTGCCACACAATATCAGCACTGTTAGGTATGCAACCCAGAAATTGCAATTACGAATCAATTTGGTCAAATACATTCTGACCCATTGTGGTCTTTTTATGTCTGACTTCTTTTTCAAAAGAAGAATTCCTCCATTGTTTTTGCATAGTAAAAAAAAAAAAAATAGAGTGAAAGCTAAGGATTGGCATTTTCTGTGGGATGCCTTGAGTGTAAGAAGAGATGCCTTGAGTCTGAAAAGGTTGAGAATCATTGACAGGGTATTTTATGCCATAATAGAGCTGCTTTGAGATGAGATAAACAGGATCTGTGGTTAGCTATTGCTTCTCCCACTTGGTTCATATTAGGTGTACCTAAACTGTATGGTTTATAGGTTTTCCTTTAGCTCAAATGGTAGGCAGCTGAGATTTAATAGTAGAAAATCTGAGATCTTTCCCTTGGATCAATACACTGGTGTCTGGGTATGGGATTTTTAGAACTTCTTTTTATTCCATGAATCTGGGGAAATGATGTCATCAAAAGGATGATCCTTCCTACCTAACTTTCTCAAAATAAGCCATCATAGTTTTACAAAACTGCAAACTGCATGAAGCCATCCATTTTTCCTCTGCAAGCCTTCCCATGCAAAAGAAATAGTATTTCACTTATGTTTCACGGTTGAAAAAAAATGAAGTGAAAAGAGTTTTCCTTTTGAAAAATTTATTTTTGAGTTACATTTTGATGGTTTCACCAGTAAAATCTGTTTTGCACAGTTCTTATTTTGTTGGGATGAGTCAGACTGACTTGAGTTGTTAAACAGCTGGCAAAGCGCACTAACATTTAGAAGTCTGTCTGAATTCTAAATCATGATTCCTAGGAGAGAACAACATGGTGCTTTACGGTTTAATGCCTTCTTTTGAGCCGTATGTCACTTTTTCTGTTCAAATTAATTTGAATGTGAAAAGCAGGTTGGGTAGATTTTTATTAGAAGACATTATTTGAATCATGTTTTGGCAAAATGATTATGCTTGCCAGTCTGAAAACATGCAATTTCCATATTTCCTTCACATTAACCCTCTCTAATAAAAAATTATTAAAAGCTTATGCACTATTTACTCCTATTCTAAACAACCTAATAAAATATTTGTGATAAATTAAGAAATATTTGAAGCTTAGTTACAATTCTGATATAATCATAAGCTCATCATCAAAATGTGTAGCACAGCTAGCAGAGCTGTATACAGCTTTTATTATTCAGACTGCTTACTGGATAAAACGTATATTTTATTTTAATGTAAATTGTTCAGTTATATATGTATGGGAATGAGTTTTTTTTATTTCCTGAGAAGCCCAGATCCTTGAGCGCAACAATATTTTTTCTTGGCCGTGAGCCAATCTGTATTTTTTTGACAGTGTCCCTGTACCATGTCTCCAGATACAAATATTGCAATAGTTGATATACACCAGATAGAGAAAGAAAGAAAAAAAATCATGCAAATCTGTCAGGGGTACTTCTACTTTTTTTTCTCTCTATTAGCTGTTATTTTTCAGGGCCAAATTCTGTAACAGTTATTTGATGGATTTCCCATTAATTGCAGTGGTGCTGTTTTATTTGAATAGAGGGCCAAAACTGTCACAGTCAAGCTCTCAAAGTCAGGCTTCAGCACTTGAATTAGGGCACCCAACTTTTGCAATAGCAGCCAGAAATCCAAGTGTTGGACTAGGACTGAATACACTGGCTGCTATATCAACGAAAATGCTCCCTACTCCAAAAAGGTATTTCTTTCATACAATAAGTATGTTTCCCCAGTTCAGATGTATTGAACACTAGCTTCACTGAGGTTTCTGACAACTCAACACTTGGGGTGGGGGGAGTGGAGGGAAAACCTTGCCTTTTGCTTTGGAGACTAAATATGGATTTCTGAGCTAACTTCAGGCATCCAGCTTTGAACACTTTGACCTAGCTGTTTATCACTGGCAGTTAAATCTTGATTCTTTTTATTCACAGCATGTGTATTCATTAATGAGTCACATGAAATCCAAGAAGAAAATGCTATAAATGAGCAACAGGGTAGGAGAAAGCGCTTCTGAGTTCTCATAGTAATCATTGTGAGGCAGCTGCTGGGAATAAAATAGAAATTCACAAAAGCATACTGGAACATATTGCAGGATTACACAACTGGAAAAGTGAGCACATCTACTTATATTCCCATTTAAGCTTACTTTGTAGGGGGACTGCAATGCTGTGGACTTTAAAAAAAAAAAGGTAAGGGACCTGAACACATTGGTACAGGAGCAAATCTTGAAAAAAATCCAGACCCCTGCCTGGTTTCATGTTTCCACAAGATGTGAAGCATTTTCTGCACCATTGTTTGTTCCTTCTATGGAGGTAGAAGTGAAGTCTCATTATCTCCATGGGCTGCAGAAGTATCTCTAATTAGCTAGCCTCCAATGCTCTGCTAGAAGGTGTTTTGGAGTACATATATTCTAATTGTCTCTGTTGGGTGTCTACAATGATTCCATAGAAAGCTTAACCTCCATGTAGGGGGTGCCCAGTTTGGAGCCATTCTTGTCTACTCTTTTGCTCATTCACAACACTTCCAGGCTAAATGCCACATAAGGCTAAGATGGACATGCCATGATTAAAGACTGAATAAAAAAAAATGAAACTAACTAATAGACTGGTATTAAAAACTGGATGTAGCAAGAGCTTTTGCATTCTAACTTGAAAACTTCTAAGGGAAGTGCATAGCAATGTTGTACAGGTGTCTGACAATGAGAATTTTTAGAAATGTTGGCATTTGGAAAGATGCTGCCAAAATAATTTTTCCAGTTTCCCCAGGAGGTTGCTAAGAAAGAAAAGATAAATGTAGTTATTCATTTGAAATTCTAGTTGCTCCGGTTTCAGTACTTCTCAATCCACTTCTAGCTATTTGTGGTTAGATGTATAGCCTGTGGCAGAAAGCCACCTTGGTTTCTCCCCAAATGTCTGCCCTGTGACAATGAGATTAAAATAGGCCCATCACAGAGGATTCACACCTCAGCCTGTCTCTTTAGGTAACTTGAGCTGGCTGTATTCCTGAGGGAGGGGGGAAACCTGCTCCCTCTGCCTACGTGACTGGTATCAGC
>NW_017728914.1:14665921-14672812 GCF_001723895.1 Crocodylus porosus
AGACTTTACTTTTTGCCCCCTGACTTGGGGAAGTGCCCAAGTGCCTGTACTGGGTCGAGTACCCGTAGGACATTAGGCCTGTGTTTCCCCAAGGACACAGGGCCGGGAGTGAGTCCATTCTTGGGGTGGTGGCAACTACGTTACCTCCAGGCTAGCATATGTGCTCCAGGAAGGGGTCGGGCCAGACATAAGGCACCCCTAGGGAGGCATTCGGAGCCTGGCAGGTGGTCGGGTGCAGGGATGTGGGTGGCTCAACGCAGGAGAACCCCCTACTGGCCTGCCACATAGCCTATACAGAGAGACTTGGGATCATCAGCTAAATAGCAAAATACAGAGATTCAAAGCCTGGTCCTGAAAAACAGAAGCCTTTAAGATGAAAACTGAAAATATACATTAATTAATAGTAATAAAAAGCTGAACAGGTGATACTGGAGCCTTCATCCTCTTTCTAGACATCCATCAGACAGCAAGGCAATCACAAACATTATCACAATTCGATTATTTTCCGAAAGTACATCAGTGGGTGCATCTACACTAAATGTTTACTGCAGACCTGCCTAATTAGTTCTGCAGTAAAATTTCAACGTCTACACATGTTGCCCTATTAGGCCACAAGTAAACTAGTTAACTCTGACATCGGTTAATAGTAAATACAGCAGCTTTCTTTATAGTGTGCACCTCCTGTTAGCTGGGGCTGCTCTGATCTGGCTGAATGTGCCACAGTCCCGAGTGCACGTAAAAATAAGGTACACGGGAGCAGTAAACTCTGGAGTGTATTGCTTTGCATTAACGGCATGTGTAGATGGACCCAGTGATAACAACTCTCTAGCAAACACTCGTTTCCCTTCTCTAGCTCCCTTGGATCTTTATGTGAAGCCTTCCTCTATCATATTTCTTTACTAAGATTCAAGGTTGCCATAGCTGCAATTCATTCACATTTCATAGTCTCATCCAAGTCCTAAACTTTTCTTAGATGGCAAGATTAAAGCTCAGCAGTGTAGTTTTGCTAATTTATTGTATTTAATCAGAGACACTGAGAAATCATCTCCTTGTGTCCCTTCATGTCCAGAGATTTATACAAGGAATTCATCTCTTTTAAGTAAAAAACACAGCTTAATTTTTCATGAGCTAGCTTCCTAGGATCTTTCACTTGATTTTCATTTGGGTACAATACACTTTGCATTATCTGGATCTGACCTCTTGTTTACATATTTGCTTGTTTAAGGGCTTGCTCAAGTAAATGCTGAGCATATAGTATTCTTTAAGAAAAGTGGAGCTCAGGTTCAAGACTTGTCCAACTCAACCTGGATGGAAAACACCCTTTAGCAGTAGAGATTTATTCCTATAGGGTGATCTCCTGATTAATAATCAGCAGATAACACACTCACATAACAAGAGTTTTGTAGACTTTTGAATCTAATTCAGTCTCCACCAAATGTATTTTTTGGCAACTGTCAATCCTTCCAGATCATGGTATCTGCATGCAAAGTTACCCAGATCTTTGACACATATGCCTAGGAAGGAGTTTGGGTAAGTGGAGCCTGCCCAGACCTTCCATCCCACCTTTAGACTACTGAAACAAAATCCATAGGCCAGACTGAATCCAAAAATTTGGTGCTTCCATGGGTGTAGTTGTATAAGTCAGGGGTTTTCAGCCTATTTAATATGTGTATCCCTTCTCTCTCGCAGTTCCAGCTCAGGTACCCCTTCCTATTTTTTTCTTGCTTTTAAGGGGCGGGGTAGGGGTGGGGTAAATCAAGGTACCCACAGTGAGGGATAGAGTGGGGCTGGGCATGCACAGATCGAGCAGGGTGCAGGATGGAGCCACAAGTGGCTCATCCGGGGGCACGGGGGGAAGGGGGACGTGATGGCTCCTGCTGGTGCATGCACCCTGGGAGGGCATGGGGCACGTGCCCCTGAATCTGTGCATGGGGCAAGGGAAGGCTGGCTCAGCAGGGGGGAGGTAGTGCCAGCCAGGGCATGGCACAGGACTAAGCTGCATGGGGTGTACACCCCTAGGAGGGTGCAGGTGCATGTGCCCCCAATTCTGCATGGGGGAGGGCAGGCTGCCACTATGAGCTAGGGCTAGCACCAAGCTGTTGCCAGAGGGGGATGGGCCATGGTGTGCTTGAGGCAGGAAGCAGCAGCACTGGGAGGGGCCTATAATGAATTCTGGAGTGGCTGCAGCCTCAGCCCCACCCCGCAGCTCCCTCCCAGTGTCACCACCACTCACCCCAGCTCCCACAGGGAACAGCCCAGCCAGCAACAGCATCCCACCTTGCACATGCCCCCCATGCCATCTCGGGGTACACACAACAGCAGGAGTCACCCCCACATGTCTCAGTCCAGCACCCCAACCTGACTGGGCAGCCCCTGACCCAGTCTCAGCCCCACTCCCTCCCCCACTGCTGGGGCCTCCATCTGCTCCCTCTCCCCCAACCCTTTCCCTCACAACACACTTACTAGCCAAATCTGGCTTCTCTCCTGGCTACCTGCACACTGCGCTATAGCTCTGTGCACACACACAGCATTTATCGGCTACATTAGGTCTGCGTGCCCCCTATGACCTTTTAAAGTACCCCTAGGGGTATGTATACCCCTTGGTTGACAACCACTGCTGTAAGCACCTGGGAATTGAACCCAGGTTTCCTGAGTGGCAACCAACAATTCTATCAGTGATCCACAGGGGACTCCAATATCCTCCACTATATGTGGTATTTCCATTTTAAGCATTTTTTTCAAGAAAAATAATAACATTACTCAATTTTTGTGATCTAGGCTGGATTCAGCCTAGAGTATGAGAAAACAGTGGTCAGAGTGGTAGGGGCAGCTCTAGCTCTGACCCAGAGCTTGCACCAGTGGTGGTGGTGGTGGTGGTAGTGGCAGCAGCTCTGGCTCCAAACCAGGGCACTCAATAGAGCTCCAGCCCCTGTTGCATGCTCCATCCCATGATGGCAGCTCCACAATGGGACAAGGGCTGGCATCAGGGAGGAAGAACTGTGGTAGTGGTGACATGCAAGCTCACAGAAGACAACCGGGGATATGTCAGCTCCCGATTGCCCTCTTGTCACTGATCTCTGTGTTAACTGGATCCCAAGGGCCCCAGATTCTGTGGCAGTCCATTCCTACAGCCACACCTCCTAACTTCCAATGGGTCACTGGGCCAGATAATGGGCTGGATCCACCCCCGGTGCTATACAACACACAACAAACCCTGTTCTACACCATTTCCTCCTCCTGATTTCCTCTTCTGTACTGTACCTGTATAAGGAATGTAGGAAGCAAGCTGAAAGGAAGGGGTATGTCTGGAGGGCAGTGTGTTTCAGAGATCTCCAACCAGGATAACAGTCCCTAATACTCCAAGTCAAACAACCCTGAGGAATTCTTAGGGGCCAAAGTAGCCCCTGACAGTGACACAGAGCTACATGAACCTATAGCCACCTGTACCCCAACTCATCTGGGTCATGGGCCAAAACCAAAAAACAGAAAGATTACAGCATGTGAATTTCTTGTTCTTCTCCCCTCTTTGGTAAAGGTTGTTCCACTTGGGATGTACATTATTCTCTTCCTTTCCTTTTTCCCCTCCCCATTATAGAGGTTATAATAGGAAAGTTGTAATAATAATAATGCTGTAGCTAGAGTTCTAAGATAGAGTGAAAATAGCACAGGATTACTCATATTTCATCTTGAAGTGTTTAAGGCTTAGGGACTGTAATGTGACTAAATAATGCTTCAAGCAATTCAACTGCTGGTCTCTAGTTAAATATGAGATAATTGAATTCTTGTCAGTTGTGTTCCTATTAGCCTCAAGCCATTCAAAGGGATGGTTAAAAATTAAAAACAGAACAATAATAATAAAATGCTCCAGTTCACCCACACAGGCTGGTACTTTTCACGAAAAAAATCTCAGCGTTACATTCTACATTTTTAATTGAGCTAGTCAAGGAGCTGATAAGAAAAAACTAAGATAATAAAGTCTCTGCTATCTTGCCTAAATATATGCAGAACATAAAAGAACATATAACTAAGACTACAATATACTAAGGTGGCAAGGTATTGAGCAAAAAAAAAAACAATATAGATTTATTACTGACTTTTTATATAGTAAAATCAAGGATGAAAAAGGACAGACAAAGACAGGTAAAAGTGACTGTATAATTCGAACAGTCCATACTGAGAGTCACAATCCTTGCTGGTAAAACTTAAGTGAAGTCAATAAATAGCATTTCTCCAAGAAAGATTTCCTTTGCTTTGTTTGCCTTCCCTTCAAATAAAAAAAAAAATACTGCATTTCAAATCTGTTCATTTTATATTACAATACTCATGTATTTCATCAGAACATAAATTCTTGCAATATTTCCAAGCTCAATTTGTTCACTCAAGATATTTTTATAAATTCAAATGAGCATCTCAGTTCTTACCCAGGCTCCTGAACTACAGAGAATTCAGAGCCTTAAATCCAAACTTATTGAACTTTTGAAATTTGGACTCAAATTTCACAGCTTTCAACACAGAACAGGACAAGTATTTGACAAGCTGGAACATTAAGAAATAAGGATTCTGATTGTTGCAGTTCAGATGTCCAATAGCTCAGGATATGCTTATTTATAACAGGCAGTGCTACAAAACAATGAGGAATCCTCTTTTCTTGCATGGTTTCCTTCAAGGGAAAAAAAAAACGTTAAGTCAGCTACCAAACTTTTTGATTCAGGTGTATTTTTAGCTCCAATACAACCCATACTTCTGCAATCCACAAAGAAATCTCTTGCATTTTCTCACATGTTCCGGTATGCATATACAGTTCTCTTCATTACTTTTGTCAGACCTCTGGGGCCTCTGTCTCATTGTCTGTTTTCGTGCTGTAGGTTTTGTTAAGGGTTGACTTAATTTCATAAGAACGACAGGGCAAAAGTAGCTTAGCCGCAGCAACAGCTCTGTTATCTGGCCTTTCCTAATGAATACTGTTTTCGACTCCCTGTTTCAGGCTTTTAGCCAGACTCTTGACAAACACCAGTCTCTTTCAGTAGCCACAGATGAGGCACTGCAAAATGAATTCAAAAGCTACCCCCACTTTAGCCTAGCTTCCCTTAAGGAGACAGCAATTCCACCCAGCTGTTTGGCTCCAACCAGGCTTCTTTCCTTATGTGACAACTAGAAAGAAATCTTTCTCCTTAGTTCAAACTACGCTGTGCTGTTCCCTTCTAATTCCACCCTCCAGGCCTGACATCTATGCAGGTGCAGCAGGGCAGGGTTGAATGAGCCCATAGGCATCCATTAACCTCTTCGGAGCCATCATGGGGTTGTATGCCTCATCACACTCCTATTTCCTGAGGCTGGTATTGTCATCCATAACATTGAATTCTTAGTGTACCGTGCAAGGTGTTAGCTCCATAGCTCCCATTGCCTATAAGTAAAACTTATTTCTCAGGCATTAGACTGAAATTATAATTGCCCCCCTCAGAATTTAAATATTTTTAAGGCTGGCTTTCCCTCATGTAATGGCTAAGTATTCCTGGAAATTGTTCCTTTAAGTTCCTGCCCTTCCCTGTGCAGTCACCACCCCCCACTTTTTGTTCATCTTTGTCAATCTTACAGCAACTCTTAGAGACTAAGAAGCAGCAGTGCACGGAAGAGAGTCATAAAAACCAGAGACAAAATTTGGGGGACTTTTATATGAAAAGACAAAGCCCCAGAAGTTGCTAATTAACTGCAGAGATATGGCACTAGTGATTCAAAGTATAATTTGAGTAATCAGCACAATGCATTTACTTGACACATCTGAGAATTAAGTGCCCCCACCTTTTCACTAAAGCACTAAATGACACAAAATTATTGGGGAAAAGCACATTCATTAAATTCTACCATACCGTGAGATACAGACTTTAACCAAAGCATTTAGAATAAAATATTCATGCTTCAGATTATGCGGGCAGTAAATTCTGACAGCATCCAATCTTGGGGATTTTAAGTGTCTGTGCTCAAGGCCCCAAAGTAGTAATGCTAATTTTTTTTAAAAGCAGTGTTAAAAAAGAGCTTTAATTTGATCAAATGAAACATAATGAAGGTGATTTAGTCTATAAAGTTAATAATCACTTTGGTGGCATGATTTCCTTGGTTTTGGAGGCTTTCCACTTGCAGGTTGGAATGCAAACTACATTGGAAAAAGGATGTCAGTACTTCCTTGGCTATCTGTTCTACAGATAACGAAAAAGATTTAGTATCTGATTCACAGGCACCTCACTTTTTCCCAATTGCTTTATTACAAATATAATCTTCTCTCTCTCAGACTTATTTTTAGATAAGCCTGTCTTCCACATACTTTTCTGTGTACTCTTTAAGCTCCCCAGTGTATATTTCTGTGTCTTTTAACAAAAGGAAGAACTATTAAAGTTCTCATCTACTGAGTCAGCCTGATCCTAGAGCCTAATCCAAAGCCCATATTAAGTCAGTAGAAGTCTTTCCATTGACTACTGTGGACGTTGGTTACTGAGTCTTTAGAGGGTAGAAATATGGTAGAGGCAGAATATAGACTATTGACTATAGCTTTTCTTCAAGAACAAAAATGTCCACGGAAATCACACATATTGAAACTGTGTTGGAAGCCGTGTACAAATTCAACATCATACTTTAAATCCTTGTCCTGCAAAATGACTAGAAGCCAATTATTTTCTTGCTTTTCTGTACTAGAAAATGAAAACCAGTGAAACAGTCTGGGGCTAGAACGATACACAGCACCCAATGCCAATAAAGATAAATAAATGGAGAAAGACTTGTGTAGGATCATGGACACTGATTGTGAGAGATGCTGAGAATTATTTGAGAGGTACCACCACTGTCACCTCCAACTGGTTTCTGCAGTGGGCAACTGAGTGTTTTCTTGTTTGAGCACTT
>NW_017728914.1:14672912-14715202 GCF_001723895.1 Crocodylus porosus
TTTTTTTTTTTTACTCCCAGTGTAATGTCTCTGTGTGTCTCTACTAGGTATTGGAACTAAACTGAACAACAATTTGTCAGATATTTCCAAGAGCCATTACCAAATCAAATTTATCCAAGCTGACAAAATTTTCCATTTCGCACATTCATAATCCATTAATCCTAAATAAATGTTGCAAAGACTTTTTTTCTATGCACTTCAGAAGTCCTTTCTTTCTTGGAAGGTCGACATTTGGACAAATCCCATAATTCTGAAACATCCATAGCCTTGTCCAAATGAAGTATTTAATAAGGAAACAGTAATTAGAGCCACAAAGAATATTTTAAAAATGTGTTTGTAAAATAAAAGTATTTGCTCAAATATTCAAGTTAAAAATCAAATTGCAGTGTAGTATACATGAGTTATGAGTAGAAGCAGAATTCCTGGTCACATTTATGTGCAGGATAAAAAATGTTACCTGTCAGAAGAAGCCATAAAAATTTAAATACCTGTCTAACGTGAGACTTCAAGTATTGCAAATGCAGTATTCATTATCATAAATACAGTAGTATGATCTAATTATGTATTCTGTACTAAGTTTGTCAGATAACACAATTTAAAAATGGCACAACTAAATCAAATACGTTCTACTTACCTATTGAGTGATAGTGAAATTGCACATAAAAAGCTTGCTTTATAGTCAATTTTGAGATGCTACAACTTTGCAACAGATTTTATTGAATCCTGAAATCATTCTTTGCTAGGCATGCAGGTGTAATGCAAATATTGGATCATGCATTTTAGGATTTCAACATCCATTTACAAACCTATTTGAAACATTTTCAACAGCAGAGTGTCTTATCCAAACACAAAAAAGGTGTCATTATATGGATGTACTAACTTATCGACATGCACACTCATCTCACACATTGGCAAAGTGGTCTTATTTTCTGAGGGCCTTTTGTTTATCCTAAATTCTATATGAAAATATTTAAGTCTTTAACTTTGAAAGTATGGCTGAAATTGCAAAATAAACAGAGATGATTTGGTTTTAACACTATAATATCACAGTACAGGACCATCTACTTGGTCCAACTCCCATCCTGCCATGGCTGTCCCAATTACTCTGGCTACAGCAGCAGCCGTGATCTCAAGGCTCTTCCTACCTCCCCCAGTTTCTGTTACATGCCTCCACTCTAGGGGGTGGGGCAGTGTAGTGTGGCATGATCTGTGGTGCCAGTAGCTTGGAGTGCCCATGGGGCACAGTACTACAGGGGATCTCATAGTGAGCTAATGGTGAGCTAGGGTTCAACAGAACTGGAGGGAGCTCACCCATGTGCACATTATGGAGTGGGAAGGGGGAGTGCCCTCCTATGCATGCAGTGCAGTGGGAGTGGGGGAGAGTGCCCACTACTGCTGCCCCTATGATGTGGCTTCTCTGCTCCGGCTTGTAGGGCCCCTGATAGTTTTGAAGCTGGACAGCACTGTCAGAACATCAATGACAAAACCATACTGTTCAGATATACAAACCTTTGCAAATAAAAAGCTCGCCTGTTCAACTATATTCTCAGCAGAATTTAATTCTAATCAGTATTTATAGAAAAGTAAATGCAAAAAAAGTCATATATCCTGACCAAGAGACTGCTTTTGGACAATGCTTTCTTAACATCTAAGACTGGCAAAAATGTTCTTCCCAGCTTGGTGGACCTGGATCCCTCCCTGTGGAAGTGCCACATCCAAAGTTCAGTTTACACATTATGTGCATTTTAGCTTCAATACCCCATGCAAATCTCAATGCAAACCCTGGTAAAACTGGCCTGTATATTTTGAAACAGGTTTTTCCCATTCCCCTTTTACTAGCAAGTAGCTAATTGCCTGCCTGTCCATGATGTCCCCGCACACTTGCTTCAAGGTGGTTTCTGAAAGTCCACAGTGGCCAAAAGATACAATTGGGGCTGAGGCAAATGATTTGGTCTTTCAGGAAACTTTCTTCGAAACCAGAAATTGTCTCCATCATGGCTGGGCTCCAGGTAAAGATTCCAGAGGAGAAATGCTTAAACTCTCATTTTTTTAACTTTTTCTTCTTGCTACAGAGCATTAAGTAAATATGAAATGTATGTACCATTGACTGTTTCTTATCTTCTTGAGGCAAACATACAACTTGTGCTATATAAGGCTCTACAAACCTTCAGTGATTTGATTTGGAGGAGATTCAGCTCGATTTGGTGGCCAAATTTCCAAATCCGAATTGAATCAGGGGACCAATTTAAAGGTCTGAATTGATTCAAAGCTCTCCAAATCTTCGGAGAGCTTTGATGATTTGGGCAGCCCCTGGTGGCTGCACCAGGGAACTAGGGGTGGGGAAGTACTAGGGGTGGGGAAGAGAGGGCTGGGGGGCTCTGCACAAGCCCCTGAACACCCCCTCCCCTCCCTGACTCCCCCACAGGTGCCCCGCCCAGAGCAGCTCCAGACTTTTAAGAAAAAAAACCAAGAAAAGCCCTGGGACTCACTGCTCCTGCTGCAGCCGCGGGGCTTGGGGGGGGGCTCATGCAAAGCCCCCAACATTGTGTGGAGCAGCAGGGGGCAGCAGGGATTTTTTCTTTTTTTTTCTTTAAAAAAAGCTGTGGTCAGCTGGGGCAGACATGGAGCGGCTGGGACGGTGGGGGCTTTTGCAGAGCCCCGCATGCGATGTGGGGTAGTGGGGGACAGCAGGATTGCCCCACACCCATCCGCGCCCATTGAACTGGGGCATTTTTGTTGGGTTTTTTTACAAGTGCTGGGACCTAGGGTAGCCATTGTCAGGCTGGGAGAGGGGCGGGGGATGGGTCTGGCTTGACTGATTCATTTTCTTTGGGGTCTTTTTCCCCGCTGTCCCTTGCTGCCCCACACTGCATGGGGGGCTCTACACAAAATATACAATACACCTCCTGAAATAGCTTTTACGGGAAATCAAACTAGTATGAATAGAAGGGTTTTTCTAGTATTTTGTCTGTCTCAGGAAAGTCTGTAAATCAGCGCAGAGCACAGTTTTGCTTTTTTAGTTCCCCAGTATAATTATTTCAGCTGCCAGCATTAATCTCAGAAGTCATTTATTTTCCCATTTATTTACATTCTGGAGAGAGTTGGTGTATCCTAAGTTAAGTATATTTTCCTTAATTGATTCCTAGGGCTATCTTCAGCCATTTAAGGATATTGTTCATCAAGGACTGTTGGCTATGATACAGCAAAGTACTAAAATGTATGTCTATCCTTAAACGTATGATTTGTCCTATTGGATTAGATACTATACATTATCATCACCACCTCATAAAACTTTGTGTAGAGCTGAGCAAAATATTTTCAGAAAATAGTAAATTCTCCCAAAAAAAGGGATTTCCAAGGTGGCTAAAACTTTTTCAGAAATTGGGTTGAATTTGGCCAATTGTTGACTCAGAAAGGTAGCTAGAGAGAACTGAAAAATGTTTCTTTTGAAATTTTAAAAACAAAATGTTTCAAAATTTCATTTCAAAATCATGTTTTTTCTTTCAAAATTAGCCTAATTTCTGGTGGTTAAAAAAGCATAAATAATCTCTGATTCAGAGAGGGAGACAGGGTGACCCCTCACTTTCATCATTTTCCTGGGGGGAAAAATAATATAAAGCAATTTTATTTATTTTTTTCATTCACCTACTGAACCAAAACCCAAAATTAACACATCTTTATTTTTATGCCACTTTCAACAGTCCTACCTTTCATAGTTTCATAGTTTCTAGGGTAGGAAGGGACCTGAGCAGATCATCAAGTCCGACCCCCTGCCATGGCAGGAAAGAGTACTGGGGTCAAATGACCCCAGCTAGATGTTCATCTAACCTCCTCTTAAACACACCCAGGGTAGGAGCCTGCACCACTTCTCTTGGAAATAGGTTCTAGATCCTAGCCATCCTGACAGTGAAGTAGCGCCTCCTGATATCTAGCCTGAATCTACCCTCTGCCAGCTTGTGACCGTTATTCCTGGTCACTCCTGGCAATGATCGGGGGAACAGGGACTTCCCCAGTGCCTGCTGGTCTCCTCTGACTAGTTTGTAACAGGCCACTAGATCCCCCCTCAGCCTTCTCTTGTGGAAGCTGAACAGGTTCTGTTCCCATAGCCTCTCCTGGTAGGGCATGCCTTGCTGCCCCCTGATCACGCAAGTGGCACTCCTGTGGACCCTCTCCATGTTGTCCACATCCCTCTTGAATGCGGCACCGAGAACTGGACGCAGTACTCCAGCTGCGGCCTGACCAGTGCCGCATAGAGGGGGAGTATCACCTCCTTGGACCTGCTTGAGAAGCATCTGTGGATACATGATAAGGTACGGTTGGTCTTCCTGACTGCATCCCCACACTGCCGGCCCATGTTCATCTTGGAGTCAATGATGACTTCAAGATCCTTTTCCGCCTCTGCCCTGACGAGAAGGGAGTTCCCCAACCTGTAGGTATGGTGCCGGTTGTTCCTCCCCGGGTGCATCACCTTGCATTTGTCAGTGCTGAATCCCATCCTATTCTCATCTGCCCACCCACGTAACCTGTCTAGGTCCGATTGCAGACTATTCCTCCCTTCTAACGTGCCCACATCCCCCCACATCTTAGTGTCATCAGCAAATTTGAACAGGGTGCTTTTTACCCCCTCGTCCAGGTCACTGATGAAGATGTTGAACAGTACAGGCCCGAGGACTGAGCCCTGCGGAACCCCACCGCACACATCCCTTCAAGTCAAAAATGACTCATCCACCACCACTCTCTGGGTGCGGCCCTCCAGCCAGTTGGCAACCCAACTGACTATGTGGGTGTTGACACCACAGTCCCCCAGTTTCTTAATGAGAACAGGGTGAGAGACAGTGTCGAAGGCCTTCCGAAAGTCCAGGAAGACTATGTCCACTGCTACCCCTGCATCTAAGGATTTGGTGATTTGGTCATAGAAGGCCACCAGGTTGGTCTGACAGGACCTGCCGCTAATGAACCCGTGTTGGTTGCCCCTAAGCATAATCTCCCCTGCTGGCCCCTCGTGGATATGCACCAGAATAATTTTCTCAAAAAGCTTGCCCAGGATTGAGGTAAGACTAACTGGCCTATAGTTTCCCGGGTCCTTCTTCCTTCCCTTTTTAAAAATGGGAAACACATTGGCCCTCTTCCAGTCCTCTGGCACCACACCAGAGCACCAGGAGTGCTCGTAAAGCCATGCCTGGTGTCCTGCAATGACCTCAGCCAATTCCCTCAGTACTCTAGGGTGGAGATCGTCTGGACCAGCTGATTTGAATACATGCAGCCCTTCCAGAAGTGCCCTAACTAGTTCCTCACTAACCCTTGGCCTAGGTGTGCCTCTCCTGGGGTCTGAGGGGGGCCCAGAGGAGGGGTGGCTGTTCTGGTCCCTCCTCAGGAAAATGGAGGCAAAGAAATCGTTAAATATGTCAGCTTTGTCATCTGACGTGACAACCAAATTTCCTAACATGTCCTGCAGGGGCCCCACATTACCCAGAACCTTCTTTTTACCTCTTATGTATTTAAAAAAGGAGTTCTTGTTGTCCTTGATCCTGGAAGCTAGTCCCAGTTCCATCTCTGCCTTGGCCTTTCTGACCGCCCCCCTGCATCCCCGAGCAACTGCAGTATAGTCCTCCCTGGTGATGGCCCCTCCTTTCTATTGGGTGTACACCTCCCTTTTTGCTAGGAGACATTCCCGGATGCTTTTGGTGAGCCATGGGGGCTTATGTGCCTTCCCGCTTCCCCTAGATCTGTGTTGAGAATACCTCCCTTTGGGCTTGGAGGATCATCTCCTTAAGGAGTGACCACTCTCCTTGGACACCTGGCTCCCCTTCCCTCCGCAACCTCAGCGCTTCCCCAACTATTCTCCTTATCTCACTGAAGTCTGCCCTCCTGAAATCTAGGGCTGCTGCCTTGCTGTAGGCCTTTGCCACCCTGCACTTGATGGTGAATTCCAGCAGGTGATGATCACTGTCGCCCAGGTAGTCAAGCACCTGCAGCCCCCTCACCAGGTCATCTCCTGTGGCCAGCACCAGGTCCAACAAGGCATCTCCCCTGGTGGGGCTGTGCACCTCCTGGGTTAGATGGAGGTTCTGCATTCTGGCTAGGAACCTACGTGAGTGGTCAGACCTGGCTGACTGCTCTGCCCAGCAGATGTCCAGAAAGTTCAGGTCTCCCATGATGACTACATCCTTTGACTTCACTACCTCTGTGAGCTGACCTTAAGAATTCCTGGTCAAGCTCTTCCACTTGGTTGGGAGGTCTGTAGTAGACCCCGACCATTAAGTCTCTTTCCCCTTGACTGCCTAGTATTCTAACCCAAAGCACTTCAGATTGCCCCTCCTCTGATTCTTTGTTAATTGATGAGGATGTGTATTCCTCCTTAATGTAGAGTGCCACACCCCCACCTTTCCCCTCTATCCTGTCCCTCCTGTACAGCCTATAGCCCTTGACATTCACCGTCCAGTCACGCATTGAGTCCCACCACATTTCAGTGATCCCCACTATGTCCGGGTTGGAGTCGGCTAGCAGGAGGGTAAGTTCCTCTTGCTTGTTTCCCATACTTCAAGTGTTTGTGTAGAGGCATTTGAGGCCTCCTGTGGATGTGTGCACTGGCCCCTACTTTCAGCATTACCCTGGCCCCTGTCGCTTACTTGTGTATATGTTTCACTCATCGGTCTAAGCTGGGCTGTACTTGTGGATGTTTCTTGGTCTGGCAGTCCGATGTTTCCTCCACTCTCATCTTCCCCTTTCCACAATGAGCCAAGTTTAAAGCCTGCTGGAAGAGATCCACCAACCTAGAAGAAAACACACACTTACCTTTAGGGGAAAAGTGGAGCCCATCCCATCCGAGCATGTCTCTTGTTGTGATGTGTCGGTCATTGTCGAGGAAGCCAAAGCCCGCCTTGAGACACCATTCCCGAAGCCGCCAGTTGGTCTCCGCGATGCACGTTGCATGCCGTCTTCCATATCCACTCACTGGTAGGATAGAGGAGAAAACCACCTGTGCACCTATCTCCTTTCGCACGCACCCCAGAGCGTGGTAGTCTGCCATCAGGCAATCAGGGCTTCTCCTGGCTGCATCATTAGTACCCACATGGATTAGGACCATGGGGTAGTAGCCTGTGGGCTGGATCATGGCTTGGATCATCCCCTTCACATCCTGACTCTTTGCTCCAGGTAGGCAGTAGACCTCATGTGTAGAGGGGTCCTGGCGACAGATGGGACCCTCTGTACCTCTCAGGATGGAGTCGCCTATGACGATCACTCGACACTTTATCCTCCTGGCCTGCATATCTCCTTTGGCCTGCTCGGAACATGGAGAGCATTGAGTTGCCTCCTCCCTGGTTTTCTCCTCTCCTTTCTTCTCCTCCACAGTTGCCAGGGCCTCGTACCTGTTCTCCAGCTGGACTGGAGGAACTGGTACTGCTGTGTTACGAGCAGCCCTGGTTCTGATGGTGACTGTATGCTACTCTGCAGTGGAGGGCACTTCCTGAGGTGCTTCTTCCTTGGGTGCGTAACCCAGGAGGAAAAGAAAATAGCTGTCAATTTCCTCCTCTGCCTCCCTGACTCCCCTCAGCCTGCTAACCTCCTCCTGGAGCTCTCTCACCTGTACATCTAGGGCCCTAAGGAGGGCGCCTGCAGGACAGGTGTGTGCCCCCACAGGCTTTGCTGGGCAACTCCCACAGACTAGGGCATGGGGCGAAGCCAGCGCCCCCATGGGCTCTGTCTGGGTGGAGGCCTCAGACAAGCCCAGGAAGGCTGTGCCTCCCCGGGCAGGGGCCCTGGCAGCACTCCATGTCAACACCATCTTAGGAGTTCCTGCCTGTTTCTGGCTGAGTGCAGTGCCTTTGCCCCATGCTAGTAGGAGTCTCCCTCCTGGCCCTTCCTGCTCGCCCACTGGGGAAAACGCCGATGCAAATGCCGGCGCGCTCTTACAGAATGTGCCTGTTTGTGTGCTCTATTCACATGGCTCAGGGGTGCCTGCTCCCCAAGGGTTAACCCCGGGGGTGCTCCCTGGCTTGGGGGGACAGTCCCCCCTAGCCCTCCCCCTGTTTGCATGCTCTGTTCGCATGGCTCCCTACCGGCTCAGTTAAGAGGGATCCGGGGGGCTTCCCCTCCAGATCCAGCTCAGCTGCGTCGGTCCCTCTGCCCCACTTACCTTAGGAGGTTCAGCTGCTGCTGCCCCCACTGCTGCTGCATTCGCCTCTGCTCTAGGTCCAATAAGGGGGCATGCGTGAGTGTGGGACACACTCATGCCTGGATCCCTCCTCTCCCCACTGCTCCCGGCTCCTGAATTTCCATACTGTTTATTTGCTACTGAGGTATATGTTTTATATACTATGAAACAAAATGAATTCAAACTCTCTCATTCAGTTATAAACATAAACCCAATTATATTACCAATTATACCCCCATTCAAACTCATCCTACTACCCTAAAGTAAAAAAGCAATTAGGGAAATACAGAGTGCATCTACTAGTGCTATAAAGGCTTACAGCACAGTAAAATGCTCCCTGTTGGGAGCAAATCTGCACCCAGTGGGAGCAGCCCATTACAAGGCTGCTCTGATCTGGCCCCCTTCAGCCACCAGGGGGAGCTCTAGGCTCCCTTCATGTACTAGCCCAGGGGCTGGCAGGGAGCATAGGGCCAGTCTCCATATGTACAGGGCAGGAGACCTCTGCCAGATGCAGCAGCAGCTGTGTCCTTTTTCCTTAGACATTGGGAGAGGTCTTGATGTGCAGGATGGCCAGGAGACAGCTTCTGCTGCAATGCTCTCCCATCCCCCTGCACATGGGAGAAGCCCCATGCCCAATGGGGCTTCTCTGCACAGCCAGGGGCTTGCCACAAACTGTCCCTTTTGAGCCAGCTCTCAGCCAGCTCCAGGGTGAGTGGACATTCCTCAGAAGGAGGACAGTTCCCAGCCAGCCCTGGGCTGGTTAGGGAAATCCATGTGCAGCCCAGAGCTAGCTGGGAGTTGCCCCAGAATCGGGACAGTTTTAAGCCAGTCCTCAGCTGTGTGGGGATGTAGAGAGCTCTTAAGCCCCATTGCTTCTTGGCTTAAGTAGTGCTGGGACAGGGTGGGGCAGAGAGCTACCACATCCAAGCACTTCTTGGCTCCCAGCTCCTGGGGGTAAGCTGTGAGATGAGAAGTACCAGGACTGGGGGAGTTCCCTGTCCCCTCTAGCTCCCTAGTATTGGGCATGATCAGGAGCAAATTTGCTCCCAGTGAGCATCTGCACAGGTGCTTCTGCACATTATCTACTACGTAGTTAGTTTACTACCTGTATTTATGGTAGCTAATTGTGCAGTAGACTAATTTACTGTGTAGTAATGGTGCATACATGTAAACAGTGATGCTTTATACTGCACAGATTAGTCTACTGCACAGTAAAGCATCTTGTGTAGACAAACACATGATGTAGGACAACCAAAATGGTGCCTTTTGTGGAAACTGTGGCGTAAGAGTATTGCTAGGAAGGGGGAGGTAGGTGTGGGATGGACTGCAGCGTGCTTCTGATACTGCAGATAAGATAACTGAGAGAGATTGAGATTGTTATAACAGAGCCAGGCCTTCAGGGGCTTTTAAACTATTGGAAAAGATCAGTCAAAAGACCCAAGGAAAATGACTTAAAATCACCACAGCTCCTTCTCTCTTCATTCCCCATTTCCCACTTTATGTTTTGAGTTCTGTACTGCCCTACTTAGAAGGACAAAAAAAAACAAGTTTATCTTTAATATCATTCCAGGCCAACTGGAGCATAGCATCAACTGCCTTGTACTTTGGTAAAGTTATGGTGAAGTACAAAGAAATCTCAATTTGAAAATTACTATCCATTTGATCAAATATTGGTTCCTTCAGTCAACAAGTTTACAGGTACCCACAAGCTGTAACATACAGGCATCAAAAGCATTGTAGAATTCAGTCTCCTGGCTACTATACTACTATACTTCATTCTCTTGGATGTTAGTTTAAGTCTAGTAAATTAATTAATGTAAAGCAGTATGCCTTTCACTGACTAGTTGCTTACCATGTGTTTGCCAATATAAAAAAAATTACAGCATTCAAAACTGGAGTATTCATTGGCAATGACGCAATTTGTCAATACATACAGTCAAGAGAAACCATAGTTATTTCCCTAAATATTCTTGCAGTGAGAAAGGTTAATCTGTTACAAAATGCAATATTTTAAAATATATAAATATGTAACAGATGCAGTGGTTCACTGAACTATGATATTAGCACACAGAGTTTTATGGCTCTTGAGAATTGCAGTTCAGTTTTCAGTATTACCATCTGAATAGTTACATTCAAAACATTGTCAAAAGCAATATGTCTTGATTCCCCAAATAAAGGGTGTCTCCTTGATTGCCCTCTTTTGGTGGCAGGACTGTGGGGGAGGAAGCATCCAGAGGATAAGGTATTCTGAAAAACTTCATGACACTGAATAAGCAGAAGAGCCACAAAATAATTCATAACTTGGCAAAAGCCTCTTGAAACAACATAATTACTTCTCCAAGTAGAGCCAGGGCGCATCTGCACATACCCCCTACTGCGCAGGTGTTACTGCACTGTTATTTAGTACTTGCTGTAGCAGCATCTTTAGTACTTTAGAAAGTACTAAATGACTGCACAGGGACCACCATTACTGCACAGTCCTGGTGATTCTTGTTGCTTGTTGCTGCTGCACAGTAGTGTTGGTGTCACGGTTCATGCCTGCCAACTCTATGTCACAGTAGCTCATTGCTACAGCGACATACCATCTCATGTACACATGCCCACATTATCTTCATTTCCAAGGTTAAGACTAAAAACAAATAAATTAAGGATAAAGCTAAACCTTTGGATTTTCTCTTGTTGTCTCTTGCAAGCTTCCTGGTTTCAGCCCCAACAGAAACAATAGAAATACCAAAGGATGAGTATTGTTGTGGTATTTGCAGTCTATCCATAATATCTCAGTAGAGTATTAGCCCATTGAAATTTTAGAGAATGATACAGTAAAATTGTGAACACATCCCAAATTGAATAATCTCAGCTATTATTCAAACCAAAGGTACTTCATATTTTTCAGGACTAAATTATTGGATTTCCAAACCAAACCAAACAACATAAGCTCATTTAAACTGGTATGCACCTTTGAACAAATTAAGTTAAATTCTGCAGGCAGTTATACCGCATGCAATTCCATTGAAACCAACAAGAACAACATGAGACATGAAGTCAGTGTATCTGTGTCTTTGAGGTTTGTTTATCAATGCCTAAAGCATCTGTGAAATAAAAAGGAAAAACAAAACAAAAAACCAAATTTCAGAAAATAGTATAAAAAGGAAAACAAAGATAAATCACACAACTTTAATTTGTCCAGATGCACAAACAGGAAAAATTTAAAAAAGAAAAGAAAAAAGAAAAGAACAATTTAGAAAATAAACTTTGTAAATATTTCATTCAAATGAGCACCAAACATAAGTTATATTTGTCCATTAAGATCATCATCTCCCTAGAAAACCAATTAAATAAAAGGGTTTTGTCTGTTTTTAAGCACATTCTAGTATTTGAAAGACATGATTAGAGAATTAATTCCAATATTTAATTTTTTACAGTACTTAGTAATTAATATTAAGTCTCCTGTAATAACTGAGCAATGAAACACTGCAGAACCAAGATTCTGTCATTGTGCATCGAAGCATTATATTTTGCTAGACAATGATTAGATTTTTTCTACATATTCATAATGAAACAGCTCTTCTGAAATTAGTGTTATCTTTCAATTGCGTTAGTCCACTTTGTTGGAGAGCAAGTTCTATCTTTTCTTGATAACTTTTGGCTGTTCATCTCAACTGATTATTCATTTTACTTGTATCCTTCTTGAAGAGGTGTCAAGGACTTTTTTGTTATAGAAACCATTCATTTGCATTTAAAAGATGAGAATAAAGTCTTCAACTAATTATAATCAGTGGCTATGTCTGTATGCCTTTGTATATTCACAAAAGAGGGAACAGCAGTCACAGTTCTATTTTATTTCTCTCTGTTTTCACAAAAACTAGGTTTTATTATGTCTTGTCCTATGAATCTTTTTCTCATTCACTTTGCCACTTCAGCCTATATTTTTGTTTTATACTTTTGAACATTCTCTGAATTCTAGTGTTGAATAGTTTGATCCTTTTAAGTATAATTGGCTTATTGCCTTCCTATTTTGTCATTCTCTGCTTTTATTTTATGTGAGTAAAGTATGAGATAAAAGAAAATGCAAAAGTCTTTTCACATGGCTCAGTAATAAATCTAGTTTTTGGATTTTGGATGGGAGATAAATTGTACAGGTAGTGACTGACATACTTTTATATATGTATATACATTGAAATATAGGAATGGGGAAATATATGCACCTTAACAAGTAAACAGTTTAAATATTAGTAAAATGTTAACTGAGTCTCCCCCCACCCTTTTTCATAATGAATTAGCTATAAAAAGATTGCAAATGGCAATATCCCATTAATATTACTTGGATAGAAATGGAAGGATTTCATTTGGTAAACCTTGAACACCCCCAAATCCCTCAAACTTACTGAAATATGGAAAGTGCTGTAGGAGCTGAGCTCTTGCAAGGAATTAGAAGACAAAGAGATAAGACAAATAAGAGAGTACAAAAGGAATAGAAAACACAAAAGACAAAACAGTGCCAGAAATATGAGGACAATCAATTATGCAAAATAAGAAAGATAAAAAGGAGCTGGGAAGAGGGATTCTGATCCTGCTAACCCTCACTCATATTAGCTGAAACAGCTGCTGTTTATTCTCAAACTGTCTGGAATAAACAGACCATACAGGAATATAGCAGTGTGTAGCTACATTGTCACAGGCACAGATCAGAAAACAAAATGAGTCAGTTAGAATTTCTCCTGCCCCGACCTTAAACTTTTCATCAAAGCACCTTACTCTAAACTGTTGACTCAATTAGCAACACTACAAAAGATCAAGAGAGAGAGGACACAGGAGTTTATGACATCATCCAAAACTATTAAGAGAAACAGCAGATGAGATAAGGGAGAAAAGTTCCAACAAGTGCATTCATGTGGAAAAAAAGAAAGTTAAGCCCCACTCTCTCCCTGAAGTTGCTTAAAGTGAGAAATGATCCATACCTGGAATAAAGCCAAACACACACGACAGAGTTTTGTTGTTGTTGTTGTTGTTGTTTCCATATGCCATCCACATCCTCCTCACAATATTTTTATGGCACTTTTCTTTTCTGGAAATTTTTTAAAAGTAGAAACACTTATATGTTATTTTGACAACATGGTAAGATTAAGACACTTTAGCGTTGTTGGATTTTCATTTTCACTGTTTAGAATATGGGTTGAAATTTTCCATCTTGCTCCATTTGTAGGTACAGTTCTCCATTCCTCAATCACCAAGTCTAATCCAAAAATCTACTGAAGTTAATGAAAAATCTCCTACAAACCTTGTCTCAACCCCTTTCTATCTTAAGGGGATGGCAAAATTAGGATCATCATAATGCAACAGGCAAAGAATGTGACTGGCAAAGAATTAATAGGAGAGGCAAAGCATATTGTAGGTGCTATTTTTCAGTGGATGACCTGTATGATTAACATAGACTTACACAGGCTTTCAAATTCAGTGCATTCTTCTTCAGGTCAGTAATTTGGGCCTTTCAGTATTCTTAAAAATTCTAGGATCATTTTTTATGATGATTTAGTTTCTGGCTTTTATTATATAACATTATGAATAAACTCTAATACTACAATTGAGTTCATCATTTGACTCTGCCCACCCATGCAAAGTCCCAGTGAAGCATAACTACAAAATATACATCCATGTGTCTAATGTATATAACATATGCGTACATTAAAGGCAGTAAGTAAATAAAAGGGTAAATTTTAGATATCCCTAACTTGGTTAGGTTGAACTAAATGCCCAGTCATGTAGGCATTCTTCTGATCTTAATTTTTTCACCTCAGAAAGTGAACTAACTTTAGATTAAGGAAGGGGTAACTCAATCTAGGAAGGGCTAACCTGATCTGGCATTCACAAAACAACCTGGGGGCTGGAAAAACCCAGCACCCTGCCTCAGCCCTGGGGTTGTGCTGTTTCTACCCCCTCCACCAACCATGACTGCTATTTTTAGCCCCTTTGATTGCCTCCCCCTGGATGGACAACATCACCATGAACGCTGCCTGGCTCCCGAGGTTGGTTGGGGGGTACAACTATGTGGAGGCGATGGTGGGGGCATGGCAGCAGCAAGCAGGGAGCTCTTGCAGGTGGCCACCACAATGTCAGCGGTGAGAAGAGTGGGTGGCGACCACCTGCAGACACAGACGGTAGCGTCAGCAACAGCTGGCAGTGATCAGGGACCACCTGCAGATGTCATCAGCGGTGTTGCCAGCAAGGGAGGGTGTGGTAGGCAGCAACTGCCTGCCGGTGCTGCTGGCAGCATCAGCGGCACTTTTTGCAGGGGTTCACTGCCAACCTCAGGCGGTGCACATGGTGATGCATGCACCCCCTATGCATCGCCAATGAATCCCACTTCCTTCACAGACCTACCACCCTCTCCCCCATCTCCCTACAGGATTTCCAAACCCTCCTGGACCCACTCACCCTCCCCAAAAACACCAGCCCCTTCCTAAAGGCTATGCCATCCCACTTCCATTCTCCTCCCCCCTGAATACATTGGTGTAGGTATATGTCTGGTTACATTTTCCAAAAAAAGGGCAAACAAAATACCCTGATTTTTTTTTAAATCTGCCTACACAAATCAGACACAGAGCAATTGTCAATGGGAATATCACATCCAAATTTGTGAGGAGGTTTACAAATCTCTATCAAATTTACTATTCATGACAGGAAAATAATACTTATATGAACCAACTACTAAAAGTAAGTCTATGAAAATTCAGTAAGCTATACTTTTGTTCCAAAATGGTGGCGGATTTAAAAAAATCATACATGTAAAGGCTGTAAATCTTTGTATCGGACTTATGCATTGAAATTACTCCATTATTAACACCTCATAACTGGGGTTTACAGTGGAAATACTGGCAGACTATTAATTAGAACAGTGATAATAGAATTCTTGATTCTTAATACTTAAAGTTTTCCCCATGGTGATTATGATAAGAATAATAATAATGTGCAATAACAGTAATGAATCTTATTAGTTCATTATAATGATCATGGTGATTATTGCTATAGGTTGTAAATTAAGACAGAAAAATATTGTACAAGATGTTCTCTGAGCATAAATAGAGATGAAATATGTTTTCCTCAGCACAATGGACAAGACAGCAGCTGTTTCCTTGGTGCAAAATAGAGGGATGATCATCTGAAGATGCAAATGAAGTTTCTTTCACTAACCACAGTGAAGGTTGAATACTGATGGCATGAAATTTAATTTTTCTGAACATGGAGAGACATTTACAGGCTACTGTACACAGGGGAGAGTCTCTATCAGAGGCATAACTACTTACTTTGGTCTCTGCCTTCAGTGGCAGCTGCAGTAGTGGCACCAGCTGAGCCTGCAGTAGAGGCAGATGTCATTTGGCACTCCCTTTAAGTGCGCGGCTGAGGCTGAAACCTCAACTGCCTGCCCCCCATTACGTTGCTGGTTTCTCTGTTCACATGGGAAGGGGTACTAAAGGTTATGAAATGGCAAAATATATTTTGTGGATGACATTTTTATTCTTTAAATTGTATTTTCTAATAAACTGTTTTGCAACGTGACTACAAAACATATTCTATACATATGTGTATGTACATGCATGTCTGTATATAAACTGCTGCAACTTGTGGTACTGTACATACACACCTGCCTGTGAAGGTGAAATCCTTGAAAGAAATTGTAGAACTATGTGATGAATGAATTCATCAGGCATCTTATTGCCTCGCTGCCCATATAATCCGTGTTCCTCTGAGCCTTATTCTAACATTCCAATCCATTGAGCAGATTTCAGCGTCTACCATTTATTTTAAATCAATATGCCAAGGAAATGTTTCTTCCATCTCTCCTTAATGAGAATAGTTTCCCTCCTTTCTCTTCTCAGAGGCTCAGCTAAAATTCAGTCCTAATGAATTTAACAGAAAATGGTAACCAGTGCAAAGTTCTTGCAACATAAGTGTTATAGCATTGAAGTCCAATAACCTCTGGACTTGTAGCAGGGCTAGAACTAAGTGTTTTATCCCTCGAAACAGAAAATTCCTGCTTTCCATATGTGTCTAGAGCTCATTCATTCATAGTTTTGAGTGGGCCCCAACCTACTAACTTTAAAGTCTGACAAATTTTATGTATAGAAATCTATTCTAACAGAAACAACCTACTCACTAGAATGCACCTATTCACACCTTCCAGAATTCATTCTTTTAATTCTTTCTAAGAACAAAGCCAAATAACATGTCAATGAAAAGGAACAAACTGCAGAAGCTTGTCTGTTTACTGGTACAGATCAACATGAGCACAGTGCCTTATCTTCTGCTGTTTTTATTTGCTCTGCAATGAATACACTGTACACTTCAAGGCCTCTGTGGGATTGGCCTTAGGTATCTAAAGGCTTAAAACAGACAATGAGTTTGATGCAGACCTGATTAGACAAGGAGCAGGAGGAACCCCAGGGGCTACCATGGGCAGACAGCACACCACCAGCCCATTTCATCCACCCCACTGCCCTCAACCTTCAAGGTGGTTGACATCTGACATTCAAGAAAGAACCACAGAGTGAAGCTCACATACTGGCCAGGTATACCTTCCCTCTGTGAACCCTGGAACTGGTAGATAAGTAGAACCAGGGCAGTTATTTTGTTTGCTTTGCCTGGATTACTCTTATCTGCTATCACTGCATACCAATAAACATGCCTATCATCAAATGGAAGAAGTCATTGTCGGTCTATGGGTTTGGGTCCACCTAGTACAAGCTATCAGGGCTGGGTCATAAATCTAGTGTCAACACAATTCTGTGGTCCTTCGCAAACTAGACAGCCCAGCTCCTGGTGAGTCAAAGCTCAGGTAAGATTCCCCACACTGGCAGGAGGGATCCCAGGAGAAAAAGGCCAGGAGCTGCAAGTTATCTGGGGTCTGACAGACCCAGGAGGGGCCTGGTAGGAGCACAAGCACCGCTAATGTGGTGCCACACTGTGTTCCCACACACTGCTTCATGCTATGCTACATGGGCACAGCTGGAGAAG
Source organism: Crocodylus porosus (assembly GCF_001723895.1). Lineage (NCBI taxonomy): Eukaryota > Metazoa > Chordata > Crocodylia > Crocodylidae > Crocodylus > Crocodylus porosus. Next base: position 14,690,077 of record NW_017728914.1, read on the forward strand.
CTGACATGGCTCCTGCCTGAGCCCAGTGTGGTCCCTGTACGACCCCGAGTCCCCAGCATGTGACTGGGTCAGGCAGAAACCCTTTCAGCTGTGCTCTTATGGTCTGGAGTGGCACACAGGAACACAGAGCAGCACCAGCCCAGCTAGGCTGTATGCTAGGGACTCAGGGCAAGGGAGGTGCAGGAAGAAGCGGGGAAACAAAGTTTAGTTTCATCTAACCTGGGGGTGGGAATTATTTGGGCTGGAGGGCCACTTAGGGAATTTTACTGAGCTGTTGCCAGGGCAGAGGGTACTGACTCAGTCTATGATATCTTACCAAAACTCCCAAGTGGCCATCTAACCCAAATAATTACCAACCCCTGCTCTGGAGTTAAAGGTAATAGCTTGAAGAGGCAAACATGATTGTCTAGAAATGAACAATATATCCTGTAGCAAGTGAAGTTTAGGTTAGATATTAGGAAACACTCTCTCACTAGGAGGGTAGTAAAGCACTGGAACAGGTTACCCAGAAGTTGCATAGTTTCATAGTTTCATAGTTTCATAGTAGCTAGAGTCGGAAGGGACCTAGGTAGATCATCTAGTCCGACCCCCTGCCTTAGCAGGAAAGAACACCGGGGTCAGATGACTCCGGCAAGGTGCTCATCTAACTAATCTCCATCCTTGGAAGTTTTTAAGACCTGGTTAGACAAAGCCTTGGCTGGGCTGATATAGCTGGGCATGGTTCTGGTTTGAGCAATGGGTTGGACTAGGTGACCTTTTGAGGTCCCTTCCAACCCTAATTTTCAATTATTCTATTTTAGATATTTCTGTATGACAGTTTCAATTAAATGTCTAATTCAGTCCTGTAAAACATGATATTTTTATATTTCTATGTGAAAATATTTTACAATGGAACAGAGCTGTGGTTTATTGAGATATACCTCCAATCTATATATCAATTCCATTATTCTCAATCACTATTATCAGGACTACACATATGAGAGGCTAACAAGTCACCCACGAGAAAACTTATCTTTTCCCATCATTTATTTCTATGGCCTAGACCTAGGCTTTAGAAAAACTATAATATTTTCTGTTCATTTTGTGGTTTTTTATATCCCTTCAATCAGGGTTAATACTAGTTGATATGAAAAAAGTGAATCTTAAAGAGAATAAAATTATAATGTCAGCCCCCACCCCTAGAAGGATAATGGTGAGAAGACATAATTTGAAAACCTGTAAGGAAATACAGTGATAGGGTTGCACTTAAGCAGGGAACTGGCAATAGAGTTTACTCTCAAAAATAAACTCAGAGATGACAAAGTACAAAAATCAGAAAGAATGCTAATTAGGAAGAATCTACAGATTCTATGTATAGATTTTTAAAATGTGTAATTTCAGCTGAGGTCTAGCAAAAAGAATGGCGCGTCTTTGGGGTTTTTCATTAGAAAATAATGAATAATTCAATTTTAAAGAAAGGAAGCATAGGAACAACTGATTCAACCTTTCCTTTTCACAATGTACTATTTATGCTGAAATCTATCCTTACAGTTTCCTTTTAAGAAGAAGCAAAAATCTTTTTAAGAACCTGTTACTTTATGTAACAATCTCCTCTTATTTCAGGACCTCAAAGCATTTTTCAGACATGTAAAACCTATAGAATCTCTACAATGTAAGAGTAAATCATTTTCCAATATATTTTTCTATAGTTCTCCAATATGGAGCAGGAGAAAAAGAAAGAAAAAATAACATTCTGTTGAATAATGGAGAAAGATCAAAAACAAATTTAAAGAAAAGTTACAATTTTATGTTTAATTCAATAGGACTTTTCTTCAAGAGAAGGATTATTATATACACAGGACACATGGGTAAGCTGACACAGAGACAGGTTCCTGCTTCAATAATTTCCATTTTTTCCTCAGTATAACTTATTTCTTCTTAATAATCTAATCTAAGTTCACCATGTATCAATTAGTACACTACAGGGCCTGATTCTTCTTTTTGCTTTTACCTGTGAAAAGTGGGGGCGAAAAAGAAAAGTAGGAGAAATTATACTGTGATCCAGAGTTATCTTATCATAAACCTAAAATGAAAGGAGAATCAGACTCAAAATGTTACTGATAGATCTCCAGTGTCCTTCTTACAAAACAGCTTCGCTCAATGAGTTTTCCTTAGCTCCTGAAAGATGTAGCTTGCCTATACAAGAAGAACCAACAGCCTTGCCAAATCAATTAATTCATAAATCAAGTGTCCAATCAAAAAAAAAAAAAAGCCTGATTTATAAAAGTTTCAGAAGTGACACTTTTGGGGTTCTTTTTATTATCTTTTCTGAAGTTAGACTTCTCACTTTAAACTCCTTGCTGGAACCATAAGGGTGTATTTATTTATCTAATGGCAAGCTAAGATTCTTACGAAATTACAGAGTGCATCTCTGTTCAATTTATTTTTAGTTTGCATGTTTAGTTATGACTGTTTACTCTTAAATTTATGGGAGAAGCATCAAGGATATCACCCTAGTAGACCCAGAAGATTATAGTTAGAGTATTTCTCAACAAATTGTTGGTCACTGAGAGTTTACTATAATATATGCTGGAATCCGCTGGATATTCATACTTGGATACTACTTTAATAGAACATTAGTTACCATATTTCCTCAAATATAAGATAAGCCTCCCAATAATTAGATCCTATAAATGCAGAATTTATAAATTTGTTATAGTTTTACATGTATAATTATTGGAGATTTGCCTCTCTCCCACTACTACAGAAGAGGAAATAAATCTGAGGGGCCAGATAGTCCCATTGCCCTCTGTGGCCCTCCCCCCCCCACATATTTTCTCTCCGTGGCTCCTTCCCTTCCCTCCCCTCCTTACTGTCAGATCTTACTGTCCCTTAGCACAAGGAAATAATGAGGAAATTTGAAAACAAGGACCGTGAAGTAAGCATACTTGTAATCATTTCTATATAGGAAAATTATTACAGGTACCCATAGCCTTTGTTCATTCAGAATTGATGCAGTATACTTCTTTGAAACTGCCGCATGCTTTAGCACAGGTATACTATATACACACTTTTAAGCAGTACTTTGGTATGTACTTATATACTATAAACTATGCACGATATTAGTCTAAAGCCAAAAGACTCATGATTTACCATCTAGTTCATTAGGTTGAGCCCCAGCAGAATCTGTTACAAGAAGGGTGACCTGACAGTCTGCACAGCTCAGCGGGCATATCTAGACGTTCACCAGACTGCAGAGTTGTTACTGCTCAGTCATTTAGTACTTGCTTAAGCACAATAACCAGTGTTACTACACAGTCCCAACACTGCATGTTTTTTTTCCCATGCTACTGTGCAGTAGCAATGAGGTATGTCGACAAAGCTCATTGGAGTCATGGTTCATGCTTGCCAACACTACATCATTGTAGCAATGAGCTATGTCGACATAGCTTATCGGTATGATGATATACCATCTTGTATAGATGCACCCAGTATGTATGTGTACTCCAGATACTCCACCACACAGGACCCATGTGCTAATTAGCTCCCGACTCATGGCTGGAACCAAGTGTTTTGGTCACAAGTCCTGGGATCCTTCATTTATATGCAGATAAGATGCAAGGCTCCACCTCATGGAGTAACCTATCATTGTAGTAGATGCCTGTCAGAATGCTTGACAGGCAGGGAAATACCATGATGACTAAGGCAGTTTTCCTAGTTGCTGAGGATAATGGCTTTTCTGGCACGGGATTGTATCCACAGAGGTAATGTATAGTTAACCTCCCACTTTCTCTTCCAGTGGGAAGATCTTGGCTTTATGCCTACTTTATGGAAATAGGAGACTCCTCCCTAGTTTGCTCTTGTGGCCATGTGGGTGACGGCAAGAAAAACTCGAAGGCATCCAAACCCCAAGCCTTGGGCCTGCATGTAAGATTCCTTCCAAATGATTTGGAAGCATCTGGAGCCCCAGGCAGGGGTGAAGGATATTTGCTGGTAGTAGGGCCACATATGGTTCTTGAATGATTCATGGATTTGGAATTGATTTGGCTGATTTGACTTGAAACACGAAAAAAAATATCTTAAACAAACGAACAAACAAACAAAAATGGTGCCGGTCAGAACATTTGCCCAGCATGGTCCACGTGTTTTATAATCATGCTCAGTGTTGGCTGCATTTCAATAACTTCATAGTCAGTTTCCATTACTGAGCACATGCTTCGTTTGGCAGAAGTTTAATGATAGACTATGTATTTAATGAGATTTCCTTGTGTGTGAATATAAGACAAGGGCCTTCACTCTCTCCCTCCCTCCCCCCATGTTGGTTGGGAGAACAAAATTGTTTTGTATTCAGCTAAATACAGTATACATAACCAGGGGGGGCCTGGTTCATGCCTACAAATTTTGACGTACAGCAATACAACTCCATAAATTATACATAAATAAATCAGACAGACACTCGGATGAGCTACGTATAAGTTGTTCATGTCTTATAGGAAAAATATGTACCCCAGAATTTAAGACAATCTAGCCTGACAGCCTTCCTTTCATGCATGTGTATACCAAGGACATTTCATAGCAATCACACCTATAATTAAGAAACCATATATAAAACTGTACTCCTGTAACTCAAAAAATCCCCTCAAGAAGTCTGTTGGCAACGCTACAGCGATCCATTTTAAAGAAGCACCAGGATTTGAGCCAACGTAGTTATTGCTTTCTTTGAAGGAATTTTCTAACATGGAATTTCCTTCTTGTACAGGGCTTGAGGGATATGCTAACAGTTACATTTCAGATACAGCAGTTATGTAGAGATAAGTGATCTCTAATAGCATTGAAAACTCACTAAGCACACTTTAAGAAAAGCTCCACGAAGTCAGATGTAAACATATTTAAGGACTTCTAGCTGTAACAGTATGTATTTTAGTTAAAGACTACATTTAACTGTGGTGTTTCATCTTGTAAATACAAGTGAAGATAAAGCATTAAAACATACCATTAGACCTAGTGAAATCTTAGAATTTCTACTCTGGGTGAAAGTCTGACATTCTGAAATGTATCATGAAATTATAAGCCTCATTCAGGTTGATATAAATATTTCATTTTGATTGTAATTGTTTTAAAGTACTGAATTTTACATAATGTACAACATAATATAAACTATATATGAATATGAAACAGTCAGTTGAAAATGAAAGAATTGAAATGAGTCATCCCAAAAAATGTCAAAACGTTTTGCTTTGCTTTCTTATTCCCTCTCCCCTCCCCCCGCCAAAAAAAGGGAAATTTATGTTACATCAACTTTTCCCCACTTACAGTGAAACAGCATACTCCAATGTGAACAGCTTGGGAAAGCTTGTCACTAACTCTATATACCTCACACAAAAATATAATCCTCATTTTTTGTTCTTCTTTAGCAAAATTGCTTGGCCTAAGAGATATCAATAAAAGGATATTAACTTCTAAGGACGTGGGCAGAGCATATTAAGTCTGGCAGCACTGGGGGGAAAGAAGCCACTGCAGGACTGCTACTCCCTTTCCTGTGCAGGTGTGGGTCAACAGTGTCGGAGTGGGGCCAAAGCTCTGAAGCAATCTGCAGCAAGTGTGAGCTGGCAGAGATCACTTCTCCAGAAATAACTTCTTAGATTATCATTCAATACATAACAAAAACATCACAGACCCAATTGAGAATTTGAATTAAATGTTGTCATACTCTGACTAATCTTCACCTAAAGAAATAAACGAAGTGCCTACAACCAAAAAGTTTCAGTGGCTGTGACTAAAATTAAAGCCTGTGCAACTATGCCATACACCAATACAGAAGGTTGAAAAAACATCTTGATCAATCCAACCCATGCAACAAAGCACTTATGCACAGATAACTTCTTTGACTTGATCACAGCTATTCAGGGGTTTAACTTTAAGGTAGGCTACAGGAACCCAGAAGCCTTTTCCTTTGTAACGATCCAGGCTCAAAATGTGGGATATTTCTCAAATTTTACAGGTATTTATGGTACCTTCCTCACATTTCCTTCCCCAGTTGGGCCTAATCCAACTCTTTTTCTAACAGGTGGTTGCTATATTTCCAGACAGGCCCTTTGTGGTTATTACCCTCATTTTCAGGGGCTGGCAAATGCAGAACAGGAGCTAGTGGGTAGGGTAGGTTTCAGATCTTGTGTAGAGATGAACTTTGTATCCCTTTGAATTTATTTTCTTGCTTTGGAAAACTAGATCTGTCACCCTCCTGACAACAAGCAAGTAGGAATTGACTAGCTTATGATTTCATGTAACCATACTTTGTGTCCAGAAACCCCATATCTTTGTTGTTGTTGTTTCATATCCTGCTTGTTTCTCCCCAAGAGCACCACATGCATTTAATTCTATGCAGTATGCAGCCAGGTGAACTGAGACGCATACTATTCATAAAAAATAACAGATTTGTCTCTTATTTTACACACACACACACACACACACACACACACACATTGATTCAGATTGGAATGCTTAGCCCCTTGCATGATTGAGCCTTAAGTCAATTAGTCTGACCCCAATCTAATTTCCTTTCCAAATAAAATTACAAATACCTTTGATTCTCTTTTTGTTCCTTTAGATGTAAAATGATAGGCAAAAAATGCTTTAACAAGTACTTCATAACAATTTATTTGGAGCTTATCAAACAATTTTCAATGAGACTTTTTGCTATTTTAACCAAATTATTTTTTTTCATTAAATTGTTGCAACTTATGATTTTACTTTGAAAACAAACTGGAGACGTTTCATTTTTAAATGATGTTTCAAGTAGATGTTTATTTTCAATAACATTAAGAAAATATAAAAAATATAAAATGGTCAAAATTCAATGAAACTTTTGAACGTATCAAAATAAAACACTTTAAAATTATTCCACATCAGAGGAAAAATCTGTTAATGAGTGTAACAGGGTGCTTCTGTTACTTTAAGAGGAGAAAGGCTGCAGACAGGGCTCAGGTGGTACTCAAGGGAAGGCACTTAACTGGAAGGAGGGAAGGCTTAGAGAGTATATAAGCCCAGGGCCTGAACTGGGGCAGGCAGTCTGGTCCTGGATGCCATGGAAGGAAGAGCTCCTGAGCAGGCTATAGAGAGACTAACGAAGGACATGTGAAATACTTCTGGGTAATATAGCCTTAGGGCTGGTGAACAACCACGTTTTAGACTAGGACTAAAGGAAGGTGGAAGTCCCAGCAATTGGTGATTAGGGGAGACTACGGGGAGAAGGAGGTCCCCGTAGGCCCAGGAGTAGGGCCAAAGGCCTGGGAGTAACGCCAGAACCCAGGAACAAGTCAGAGGAAGGGCAGGGAGGCTTGGAAATAAGGTCAAAGCCTGGGAGCAGGGCAGAGGAGGAGCTAGAGAGAGTCCACGATGGACAGGGAGCTAGAGCCCAGAGAGGATAGGGCTAAGAAGACCAGAGAGGGACTGAGGTGGGGCTACCCTAGGGCCCAGGGAGGAGCCAAGCAAGTGAGGTGTACTGGGGTCAAGGGCCCATTACACTTAGTGAGACTTATGCTGAGGGCCCATAGAACTGATTGGTAATAATTGATTGGTTAGAAACATCTGCAAGGCTTGGGAATGGTTAGAAGATGATCTAAGGAGGCCACAAAATTAGTCCATAACATGATGAGCCATTAGATCATAGCTTGTGAGTGGATGAGGCCTTGCTCAGGGATTCCTGGGGCAGCCTCCTGTTTCCACATACATATTTACATCAAGGCATGGCAAGCTAGCAGAAAGGGAAGTAGCCACAAGAACAGGGTGAGCACAGGCTAAGTGGCCACCACGAGGTGTCACAGCCCATAGCAGGTCTTTTGTTACAATGAAAAAACCCTGAAATTTACCTTTTTACCCCTACCATGATGAAAACTGTATTTGCAATCTCAGTAATAGGATGGAAAGCTGTTTACTAAGTGGCTCTACTTTTAACTACTCTATTCACATTCCTGAAAGACAGTTGATTTAATATAAATTAGTGTTTACTGTTTTGCATAATGTAATAGACCCTGTCATACAAGAATCTGTAGCTATCTTTTAAAAAAATTTTTATACATTTGGCATTTACTAAACCTAGAATCTCATTGAGAGATAACTGATTGCCATAGAATAAAAGTCAGGAAAGCAAGCGTTCTGGACAAGAAGCAACTAGAATGCTATTGCATGTGAGAGATTAAAAACTGAAGTGAATTCCATGTGAGGGGATAACACAAAAAAATTATCCACTTAAACCTACTGACTGATTAGAAAGTGTTAGGAAATGAGAGAGAACTAGAAAGGTGATTCAAAATGCCATGACTATGACATGTGTCCAGGTATTCTGAAAAAATGAAAGACTAACTATGTTGGACTGAGCTGAATATCTAACTTCAGAGACAAAAATGGACATTTTTAAGCTGATGGTATGTAAATAAGAGAAGAGAACAGCATTCAAGATGCTTTCTAATAACCTGTTATCCAATTGTGGAATCCAATGGTACTCTTATACAATTTCAAGATGTGAGTAATTGAAACCTATGAAAAAGAGAACAAAACCAAAATGAGTTTTATTCAAGATTTTCAAATGATGTAGGATAGCCAAATGAGACAGCTCACGGTGACTCTGTTTTTGGAATTTAAACATGTAACATCTTTAAGGGGTCTTAAGACAGATGCTCAAAAATTTAAGGCAACTCAAATCAATAGTCATTTTTTTAAAATGCATGCCACTGAATCAGCAACATCCTTTCCTGTAGAATCAAAACTCTGTTCTTGCATCACCCTACCCAGCTGCTGAGAGAGATTGTGACTGCACTCCTCTTTGCATCTGTATATTGGATCTGAGCCTCAAATTGTTGCAGATGCTGGAGAATGCAGCTAGAGAATGCATTTATTCTGCTGGAGAATGCTGAGTAGTAACTGAGAAGAAGCACACTTTCATTAACTGATTTTATTTTAATAAAATATTTTTTCCAGAATGAAATTGAAAAATTAATACCCCATTTTCTACTGGAAACAAAAAAAACCCAACACACCACCTCCCTCAGACAGAAGGAAAGAAAAAAAAACAAACAAAAGCTTTGCTTATGGCCTTTTCTGGTTAAATACAGTGAATTCTCAGGGCAGAGGACCACAATATATTAAGGACAAACTTGCTATTTTGTGAGATCTGGTCCCTGGAAGGATAGTACATTTATAAGCCTTCTTTTCTGAACATACCAGGTATATTTTGCAAGTGCCTAAGGATACTCCAAAGGCAGGGATGAATTTAGTATTTAAATTTCTGCCCATCTCTAGTTTCAGGTCACTGAGATACAAAAGGTCATGACGTTTTCCTTTCATTTTTCTTTTCTTAGAATACTTATACTTCAGACTGTAAAAAATACAGTACAAAATATACATTTTTTGCCAATTGCAAGAATAATGTACAGTGATTAAGTACATAGCTTGACCTCAGTTGTTTAATCCTATTCACCTAGGATCACCTTGAAAAAAATGCCTTAAAAACGCAAAAATGAATATTTTATATTATGTGAGGAAAAATTCAGGATGAATGAGGACCACAAAAGATTAAAATCTGTTTATCTTTAGGTCAAAAACACTAGCACTGAATACAAATAATGAAGAAAATGCATGACTGACTTTCCATTACATTCAGAACAGAATAAGTTATTTCAGTTTGAGATTTTAAGAATATGAAATTTGATAACAACTAAAACTAGACTTGAAAGGAAATCAATTTTTAAAAACAAGCATGAATACAAGGCTGTGGGCTTGACTTTATGTTAAATTTTTTATCAGCATGATGGAGTCACTGGGTATGTCTTCAGTGCAGTGTACTGCTTTGTAGAAGAACTTAAATTAGCTAAAGTATCCTATCACAGCAGGTCAAATTACCCTAGGCGGAGCACTGTGCTAACATGGCTATATTACTCACAGGACTTGTGACAAGCTAGTAAACACTTGGCATGTCTACACTAGGTGCTTACTGCACATTGGCCTAATAACACTGCGCAGTACTGTGCCATGGCAAAAGCCATGCTAATAGCCTACTATGCAGTGTTACTAGGCTAATGTGCAGTACAGATCACTAAATAACCATTTGCTGGTGCTACTGTGCAGTAACTTTAGGCACTGCACATTTACTTAGTACGTTATTAAGAAAGTACTAAACTAAATGCTCAGCATCTAAGGTGCATTAATGAACATGTACATGTGCCCACTGTGCATTGTGTAGTGGTGTGGACATCCTGTTAAGGTAGATACATATTATACTTACTATTTGGCAAAGAAGGTAGACAGTCATAAGCATATCATTTAGCAGCTATGACCAAAAGTATCTATGATTTTTTTTTAAAGACTCTTTTGAATCATCTTGATAGTGTATAGAGCTTTTAGTTTCAGCTCTCTTGCTTACTCACACCTTAAATTGAATAGTTCAAGATGATAAAGTTTATCAGATCTTGCTCTTTGCCTCTTTTCCCACCATCTCCAAGTCAAGTACTTTTCTGATTTTTTGAAATTTTTCAATACTTTGAACAGTTGGCTTCAGAGACATTAGTTTTGCCCCCTGTACATGTTATTGGCATTGAATTAAAATGTAGCTTGTGATATTTATATGCTACCCTCAAGCATTTTAAATACAAGTAACTTCAGTTTAACTCTTGTCTTCAACCCTGATGTGAGTGCTAATTTAGTCAATGACTTCCAATACATTATATATTTCATTCATTATTGATGAACATTACCTACAAGTATCTATTTAATTCCCCCTTGAATATATTATCCCATTTGATTGTGTGTTGATTATATTACTGTTATACAAAAGGGTTTCACTCATAATTTGTTACCCTTAAAATCTTATTACAGAAGATTATTTTCATCAGTTTTTTAAATTTATCCTCTGTTAGAAAGCAAGGAGAAACAGACAAAATGTAAATCTGGTGGACATATTTTGCACTGTGCTTGTCTGCCTTCATATCACTAGTATTGTAAGGATTTACTACCTCAAAGAAGTGTTAGAAGGGAGTTAAAGATAAAAGGAAAAAGATTAGCTAGACACAGAGGGGCTCTCACTGATGTTTTTTAACTACATTCAGAAAAGGAAAAGACAGAAGTGTCTCCAATGCTAAAAATGCTGCAGAATAATACATTTGAAATTCAAGTAATTTATTATTATAAATTGTAAAATAAGGACTGCTAATTTTTTTCTGTATTGTTAAAGCTGAAAAAAAATCTTTTTGCTTTCACTTTGAAATGTCAAGTATATCTTTTCAGTGGAACGTTATTAACTTTAAGACATGGTCTTTTTCTCCTTTTTCTTCTTCTTTTACTGTTTGCAACCTCTCTTTTTATCATATGTCAAATTTATGGAAATCTTAACTAGCGTTTCAGAGCATCTTGTTTATGTGTTGAATTTTTAAAAGTTTAAATATTTATTTTTGTTTACCTTTTTCTTTCATTCTGGGCCTAGAAGCTTAATGAACTCTTTCACATTCCATACCCAGGAAAGTCAAGAGGCATCTCTGTAGGGATGGAAGCAGTTGATACCAGTTCTATAACCGTTAGAAGTGCTTTACTTTTATGTGTTAATAATGACCTATATACAAGAATACTGAGAGATCTTGATGCCCTTTTGCACAATGAATGATAACTTATGCCACAAGTTGTCCTGCTGCTTTTGATAGTGTCATTTGGGGAATATGGTACTATTTAGCATAAGTAAAGGAATCACAGTCTGGCAGTGGACAAAACTGACAGACTAATTTTAAGCACAAAGTTAAAATTAAGCTTACTGATAGCTGATTCATAGTCTTGGTTTCTTATGGATGGACATAGAGAAAGTCTGATATAACTGGCAACTCTAGAACCTAATCACTACTTCCATCTGAAAACTCTGGCCCTTTTAAAAATGCCCAGAAATATAAGTAGTGTTAGAGTGACAGTGTAGTCACAATGATCCAGGAATTAAGTCATTTTATATAGACAAAGCAAGTTCTATTAAAATATTTATAGATTCTTTTACTATTGATGCCAGTACCATGCAGGACTGTGCACAGCAGCACTGTTTCATTTCAACTTCTATTTCACCATTTTGAAAGGACAATGTCTCACCTTGATGTTTCATTTAGTTTCAAAGCACTGTTCCATTTTGGTTCGTCAAAACCGTTTTGCTGTTTCAACACATTTCAACCTTTCTCCCAAGGCTATAATAGGGAATCACAAACCTGCCTATAACTTCATCATTTCTTGCCTGATTTGAATGAAAACATCAAAGAGGGTAGTACCTGCTAAGAACACAATGCCTGCCAAGTTTCAAGGAGATAGATGCAAAGGTTTCTGGGAAACTGTACCTTAAGCTGCTGACAAGCAAAACTCATGTCACATGTGTGTGTTAAAGGCACATGGGAGTGAAAACTACAGGGATGGTAGCCCCTTCTGAGGCCATGAAGTCTGCCATGTTTCAGGGAGATAGGTGCAGAGGTTTCTGATAAACTGCATCTCAAACTTGTGACATGTGACTTTGTGTGTGTTAAGGTGCACCCTCACTGGCACTACATAACATGATAGTGTGCCCCATGAGGTCTCCTCCTCCCCTACAGCCTCAGCCTAGTCCACCACTTTAAATAACAACAGGTAAGCAGTGTACTGCAGCACAGTAGCACTAGCATTTCAGGGAGCTAAACTCTCACAAAGCCTTTCTTTCCTTTCCTGTAGGACTTTCTTCTCCTACAGTTGCCAGAGAAATCTCCCTGCCAGCCCCAGCCCTGGGGCTTAGATGGGCCAGGGCACTACCTTCTCCTGGTCAGCTGACTGGGGACAGGTGCTAGGGGTGTAGGTTTTAGCCATGTTGGTCTAAGGACCATGGAACTGGCAGACAAGGTTCTTTCTGGTATCTTTTAATAGACAAACTGAATAGTTGGAGAAATATATCTTAGGAAGCTTTTGGGTTGAAAAACCCTTTGTCAGGCTGAGGAAGCACCTGAAGTTGGTGTGTGTGCTGTTCCTAGATGGAAGGAATAGTAAAGAAGCCAGAGGCTGGCATGCAGTGCAGTCAAGAAAGCCAGTCAGTGAAATTGGAAATGGAGTTGTCAGGGGGTGAGGAACAGGCTGGATTGAGGGGGGAAGGTGGATGTAGCAGGCTAAAGGGCAGAGGTACCTGGGGAGCCAGATGTCTGGCAGGTTGCAGCGTGTCAGAATTCCAATGTCTATATTGAGTCCATGAGTTTCTGTACCTACTACCTAGGAGGTTGATAAAGTATAGTTCTTAGGCTTATCTATGAAAAGTGGTTTGTAAATTGAAACAAGCCCTTAACATCACTAACCTTATCACTAGAAGCCAACTTCCTACAGCCCAAAACACAACCAATGGATCCAGGCTATGCCATGACAAGACATGTAAAACCTGCCAACATTATCTCCAGGATGGTGATTTCTTCACAATACAATACATAGCTCCCTCCACTTAGTGCCCTGATGGAATATATGCAGGAGACACCAGGCAACAACTACACCAGAATGAGTGCACACTGAACATTTATCAAAGACAAGAACAGAACACCACCCGTCTCCAATCTATTAGGCCTGATCCTAAAGGGAATTTACAAAGGGAATTGTCTATGAGAGAAAGCACAGATTTCTTTTCTAAGGGGAAAAAAATCAAAATAGACTAACAAAAACAAAAAGAGGATTTTGGGGGAGGAATATATTGAAAGGAATAAATGAATATAATAATAAAATAAAAGGGTAGAGAAAGCAAAGGTATTGATGAATCCCACTTGCTTCAAACAGGGTAGCAAGTAGGAAATGATACCCTTTGTTGTCTGATGCTGCTGAGCTGCTGAAAGACACAGCACAGTAACTGAGCCCACGGCAGAAAGCAGCTCAGTTCAAACAATGCACCTTTTTATGCTATTTTTCCATCCCTCCCCCAGAGTACTGGGATTGAAAATGACCTCCGGGAATGATCACAGTCACTGGCCAGCTACACAGTCAATATCAGAGCAGTCCTTTCCACCTCCCTCTCCTTACTTTCTGTTTCCCTGCCAGCAAACCCAGCTTCAGCTTTGAAACGCAAAATGTTTTGAAACTTTTTAAATGTGTTGACTGCCCTTATTTTGTTTAGAGGCTGTTTTGAAATCTTTTTTAATTTCAATTTTTCTGTTTCAAGCTCAAAATGAGTCAAAATGGCATCAAAACGAAACAGCCAGAGAAGTTTTGAACAACCCTAGTACTATGTATGGAATTACCTATACATTTTTCACACTAAACTAAAGTAAGGCCCACTCTAAACAGCATCCTTAAAGCATGATAAATATGACCTTAAATTGTGACCCAACTACATGTTCAACCAATTTATGGCATGACAAAACAAACAATAAGCTACAAAGCTATTCCACAAAAAATTTGTAATAAGTTTGTAGCTTGTTCTAATCACTCTATTAACTGACTGTATCACCAAGCACTCCCCTGTGGCTGGGATCCCCATTTAAAAGGACTTCTGGCCACAGGGGTACATCACCTGCTGCCAGCCCACAGCTGACAAGGCTCACAGTGACACTGCTGTTAATACAAACCAGAATGAATTTTATGCAACAAGATCACCCTGTGCATCACAGTTTTGGATTATGGTAAATACTAAATCCTTCTTGGTGGTACTGCAGCCTAGCCAATGATTCCCCAGTCTGTATTTGGACATGCAGTTATTCTGTTCTAAAAGCAGGACTTTACACTTTTCCTTGTTGACTTTAAACTCATTGATTACAGACTATTTCTGTAGTCTGTTTGAAAGTGCTGCATGCTTCATCTGCAGATCTCAGAATTTTACAGGCTTGTACAGATTCAGATTGTTTGCTATTGATCATAATGAGTTTGTCTACATGTACCATTAGGGAGCAGCAATAAATAGTGTGGCTTATTTCTCCACAGTTTATTGCTCCCAGGAAGCTCCTGGGCATGTGTCTGCAGGTGCACCCCAAATACAGCACATTGAACCAGGTCACAGCAGCCCTGGATGGCAAGGAGGTCTGGGGAGGGGAGTCAGTCTGTCACCCTGGCACTGTTCTGACCAGCCTCAGTGTGCTGCAGAAGGGCTGGTACTGATGGAGCACAAGGGTGCTTCAGTGCGGAGCTAGGTGGGAGGCAGCTCTGGCACTAAAGCATCCTTGTGCCCCAGCCAGCTGGTCAGCATTTACATGTGTGCTTCTATAGGTGTTGAGATATTTACTGTGTACTTAATTAGGCAACTGCACACTAAACATCTCGTATAGATGTATTGGATGTATAGTAGGCTTGTGCAAAGTGGCTAGTATTTGCTTTGGATTTGGTCATTTCGGGGGACAGTGATTCAATATACTAATTCTAATCACTGTCCTGAATTGATTCAGCCAAATCTGATTTGGAGATTCAGCCGCCGCTGAACCAGCTGAATCGAACATCCACTGCCTGCTCTCCTAGCCCCATCAATGGCTGCCCTGCCTAGCCTCAGCGTCCCTGAACTTTAAAAAAAAAGCCCTGCACTCACAGGCTCATCCCAGGTAGGCGGTGATCCCCACTACTCCCCACTGCCCTGTGCTGCATGGGGGCAGGGCTCTGCCACAAGCCCCCAGAGGCCCCGATGGCTGCTGCAGCAGCTGGTAAGTGTGAGGCTTTTTTTTTTTAAAGCACCAGGACACTGGGGCTGAGCAGAGAAGCCATTGATGGGGCTGGGAGAGTGTGTGGGGTGCTCAGGAGGGCTGGGGGAGAAGGCAAGGGATGGGGCTTAGTGGGGGTCCCCCTGTCCACTTCCCCCTCCTCCAGACCCTCCGCCCCTCTACCCCTTACTTACCAGCACAGAGTCCGGGTCCAGCTCCCTGTGGCAGAAAGCAGGGACTGAGCAAATCTCCAAATCTCCTACAAATCTTTTCTAAATCAATTTGGAGTCTTTGGACCTTTTTATTGGTCTCCTGATTCAATTCAGGTTCAGAGAATTGGCCACTGAATCTCCTCCAAATCAAGTCAGCAACTGAAGCTTCAAACAGCCTGAATGTATAGTAGCTAGTTCTGGAATATACAAGCTATGTGAAAGAATGTACAAAATTCTTGGAATACCACTGACTTAAAGTGAATATTCAGCAATAGCACCAATGTCTGGAAGGTCTCACTGAGGAAGATAAGGCTGGGGAGGACTTAACACTAACTGTTCTTTATATTCTGATCTATTTTTTTAAAATGCATTAAGAACATACAGATAACAATTAAAAATTCCATTTTTCCTCACTTCCACACATGGAGCTCGTGGGCTTTAAACTTTAAATTCACAAGGCCCAATTTCTAAAAATTTCATTTTATAAATTCAGTTTGCCCCTCCAATGTTGGTATGTGGCATTTTGTGTCAGTAGTTCAATTTTAGGTCTGGGTACTTCAGCCACCAACTTATTGCAGATGTCCTTGGCATTCAGATGACAATTCTGATAGCAAATGGGATGAGGGCTTTGATCCGCAAATTCTTTTAAAACTATGAAATATGTTAGAACAGATTTTGTAGGTATAAATGGTGCCATCTGAAAGCCACTGAACTGCAGCCCTTTTAATACCCACTTTATGGTTGTTTCAGCCATTTTGTTTATTCTGCCTTTCTGGACATGAAAAATTCTTTGGAGACTGGGTACCTGAGAGCTCTTAGCCTGAAAACATATTGCTGAGGCTAAAATATTTGCAAAACAGTATAACAGATAAAAACTCTAAAGAATCAAATTTTATTTGACAGTTGTGAGAATTTTTTCAATGACTGCACAAAAGCATTAAATGGGAATGGCCTAGAGACAGGCATTGAATCAATATGCACCAGTAAGTTTGTGAAATCAATTTTTTGCTCTCCACATACACGAAAATTGAAGGAGCCAATGCTGTGTAACTCCCATTAATTGCCCAAGGTGACAGAAAATTTATCAATTACTTATTGACTTCTTCAAAGCCATGGGGGGAAAAATGTAATGACTAAAAGGCTAACTGCATAGTACAGAAGACTTCCTCCTGACTGCATGGACTCATAAATATAGGCATAGATAAATATATTTTTATCTGTACAGCTACCCAACCACAAACATATACAATTACTGTTAAAATATTTATAAATTTGCCTTTTCAACTACATAAAGTGATTGTTTTATTATTAGTCCCCCTCTACATGTGCATGTAGGGGCATAATGGAATCTAATACATGACCCAACTGCAGGTTCTGCCATGCCACACATGCATGAAAGGAGGTGTGATTGCAGGATCTTGATTATTGTTGATCCTGATCCTGGGCTCCTCCTGCATTGGCTCCCAAGGCTGTGAGCCCCACAGCTGATGGGACTCGCAATGGGGTCAGTGGACAGAACACTGCTGCCACTTCAAGTCTCATGAGGTGCAAGGCTTAAATCAGGGACAGTAGGAAGAGTGCTGCTGCCACTGCAAGGCCCCCTCTGCCCCTCACTGTCACTTGCAAATAAAGGGAGTGATTCTTCTGTTCTATTCATCATTGGTGAGGCTTACCTGGAACACTGTGTCCAATTTTTCATCCCCACATTTCAAAAAAGATATGGACAGATTTGAGAGAGTTCATCACAGCATGACCAAAATGTCTGGGGGCCTAGGAAGAAAGACCTCTGAGGAGAGGCTGAAAAAACTATAGCTATTTAGTCTGGGAAAGAAAAGACCAAGGGGGCATTTGATAACAGTTTTCAAGTATCAGAAGGGTGATTATAGAGAAGTTGGGGATGGGCTTTTCTTTGTGGCCATAGTGAAACAGTGAACTGCAGCAGAGGAAATTTAGGTTGGAGGAACTTTCTGAATGTATAGGGTGTCAAGCATTGGAATAGGCTACCTAAAGAAGTTGTGGAATCTCCATTCTTGGAAACTTTGAAGAGCAGGCTGGCTGAGACAGTTTTAGACAGGGTGATAGGAAAGTAGGGCTAGGAAGGACACAAGATCATCTAATCCAGCCCCCTGCTCAAGGCAGGATATCCCTATCTCCACTTATGTAACTGACATCAGAATCATTCAGTATTTTAGAATCATACGAACAAAAGTCAAAAAACAATTTGAAACAAGAAATAAGCTACTCATTAAGCAAGATAACTCAATTTGATGCGACTCTGGTACCAATTCACCACCAATAATCAGGTCAAATAATCTAGTAACCAAGTCAATAACCCTGCATTTGAAAAAATAACAGACTAATTGCTTAAAAGAGATATTGTGGTAGTGACATGCAGTGTTTCCATTTTTTAATAAAAGATTAAATGATTTCAATGCACTATTGTCCAGAAGTGTTTGTCCTGGAGCTTCAAAGGAATTTATTTCCTGAAACATTCAAATATTGATTTCTGTTCCACTTTATTTTTTGTTTTCTTGTTTTGTTTACCAGCTGAACATTAGTACCCGTAGAATGTTTTATACAATAATGTATAATATCTGCTTTTTAAAATCTTATTAGAAAAAATTGACTTGCTTGCTAGACTGATCATTTTGCTTTTATTATGATGAGTACATAAATTACCATGACAATACAACAGAAATAGAGATCTTATAATTATATAAATAAATAAATGACTAAAAACAGGAAAGTTAAAAAATCACTCACCAAATGTATATTCAAGTTGATAAATCGAGATGAAAAGAATTTATTTCTGTTCTAAGTAGCTTTGATATCTCTTTCACATAATTAATATGTCACCATAGTTCTTTGTGTCCCGAAATTGTACTTGCTCTGTAATTTACAGGCTTATACTTTATTATGAGTACATACGACTCGTATTATTTTGTTAATATATCATTTTTATAACCTAACAAATGATTTGTCTGAAGAATGCTGTTTCATTTATATATAGTTAAGAATCTACAAGGCACGGTTCTGTTTTAGAAGAACAATGAATCAGCTTTTTCATGGTTGTATATAATAATCCTACTGTAAAACACAGAAAATTAACTACAATATATGACTACCTTGTCATATATGCACAAACTGAAACATATAGAAAGGAGGACGGAGAAGAGGGGACAGCTCTAGAAAGTGGGAAAAAAGCTTTTCATGTCAAAGATTTGTTATTGCATTGAAATAATAGAAAATTAAGTAAAGGCTTTCTAATATCTAGAGTGTTTCACTCTCCTGATGTACTGTTGCAGTATTATAGTTAATCAATTCCATTTTATGTGTACTCCCAAACTAAAACGCTCATCCAGCGATATATTAATTAATCATTTTTATTCAAGAAACAGACTCAGTCCTATTAAACCAGGTATTGGGTGGAAATAGCTTGCATTTTATTTCAGACCATGTTAAAAAATGAAGCGACAGCTATTTTACCACTTGTGAGAGGTCACTTACATGATTGATAATGCAGAACTGACTGAAGGCCTGATGCTAAATCTTGTATCAAGTAATTCCTTCACTTGTAAAAAACATGAGTAATTTTGTCTTGTATAATTGAGAGTGATGGCAGGAAGGTCCTCAAAGCTTACGGAAGGACTCAAAGAACACCTTCTTAGTGCTACTCCTGAGTGTTAAATTCACTAAACCCACATGGTAGTATATTTATGGCACAATCCTCTGCCTCACTTCACATGCCATATTCTCATTTAAATTAAGTGAAGTAAGCATGGGAACCCTTCAATTTTTCTGCAATGTCTTAAGGTATAGAGGCTTCCCTAGAGAGCTACTTAGCTGGCATTCCTACCTAATGGAACAGGTGATGCAAAATGGCTTGTACAGAACTTCTTTGTAGGATTTAAATGATGAAGGTAAGTTCTGGATAAATTGTTTGACTAAGCCTCAATAAGGATTACAAAAAGACTGGTGGGCAAAGAACATAATACCAGGCATCAATAAGACAAGCGTTAAAAGACTAATCAGATGTTTAGTTCATTAGTGAGTAAAGAATGCAGAAGATTTCAAAACACCTAAGAAGCAGGAAAGGTCCATTTGTGTCATAAAGAGATTATTTCAGCTAATTAACTCAACCTCACTAATGAATCTTAGAGCAGAATACAACCCTGGGCAGTACAGCCCTGCTGAAATCAGTGATTATGTGCATCATAATTAGAGATGTGCCATGCTGGTTCAATCTGTCTGGGTAGTTGGCATCTTGCCCTGTGTCAGCTGGACAGTGGATTGATCAATTTATGGAAATAAACTGTCATACTTTGCATCATGCTGTGTTGCATGACTGTTTACCCACCCACCTTATTTTCATATTTTAATCAAAAAGTTCTGATGCATCAAAAATCATTTGCTGCTGAATTCAGAGGGCCTTTTAATAGAAAGGAAAAATGGTCTTTGAATCTCAGTTATGGCAGTAATTGGTAATCAATCTATGGCATCTCATTCTGTTCTTGTAACTAAACTGACAGGCTTGTGATATAGATGATCAGGTGGGTGGCAAATTGGCTTAGGGGTTGCACCCAGAGAGTGGTGGTAGATTGACCTGGAAAGATGTAGGCACTGGAGTCCCATAAGGCATCTTGGACCAGTGCTATTCAGTGTCTTCATCAGTGACTTAGAAAGCAAGTGTGGAGAGCACCCTGTCCAAGTTCACAGATGATACCAAATTATGAGGCAAAGTTAACACACCAGAGGGTAGGGAATGGATTCAGGCAGTTTTGGACAGGTTGGAAAAAATAGGCAGAACAAAATCAGATGTAGTTCAACGCAGACAAATGCAAGGTGCTGCATCTGGGCAAAAAGAACCACCAACACACTTAGGCCTTGACCACTGAGGTCTTTATTGAGTAACTTGTCCTGCTACAGATCACCTGTGACGGCAGGCAGTTCATTTATAATTTGTATGATTCAAGTTCCCCCATGTAGAATGGAAATGACGGGTCTTCCTTTCTCTGGACCTTTCGCACAGCCCTAATGCAGGATGTTCATCTCTGCCTGTTTGTCCCAAGGCATCTTGCCTCTCTTGATGCTCCTGTGGAAGTAGCCTGCCACCTTTCTGCATTTGGAAATGAGCTTGCTGGCACCATCACCGGCAGCCTTACCCCCTCCAAGGCATTCCTGACAATGAGGTGGAACTTGTGTGCCACACAGTGGCTGCCAACACAGACCACCTGGACCATACTGGACCCATTGTCACCATGAACCCATGGGTGAGCTCATCCTGCCCAATTAGCCACCCCTGTACCAAGTGGTTCATGGCCCCCATGATATCAGTTGCTGTGTGGGACTCATCCTCAGCGTGAAGGAGAGCCCACAGATGATCTGACTGGTCACACCAGTGCCCTGTGAGAAAGACATATGAATGATCTCCACCCTGGCTCCTCACCCACCTCTTTACCCACCCACCAAGGTGAAGTGTAAAGCCACCTGAAGACCTGCCTTGTGCAGTTACTCCCTCAAGTACTCCCTACATGCCTCATATAGGGAGGGCATGACCGACTTGCTAAAGGTGGTGCATGGGGCAGTTGGTATGATGGGGTGACAAGTGCTATGAGCCACCTGAACCCTGGCTGCTCAACTAAGGAGAAGGGCTGGCCAGCCACAGCAAGCTTTTCCCCGATGGTCTGGGTGATATCGCTTGCCTTTGCAATGTGCTCTGCTTTCTGTCTGCCTTTCTCCCACTGGTCCAGGGGGCCTGCCTTTGTTTTGGGTGGGGAATGGGGGCTTTGGAGTGAAGGGGGACTTCTTTTGGGGCATGGTTCCACTGGTGCCAGGCTGAGGAGGAGCAAGGTCAAGTGGGAGGTGCACCAGCATCTCCGTGCTGCTCATGTGTTTTGTTCCTTTGACCTGGCTGGTTTTGACTCAGCAGTGCAGGCAGATAGCATACGTGGAATCATCTCCTAGCTCATAATGATCCCAGACTATACTCTTGCTTGTTTCTGGGTTGCGGGTGCATGTATGGACGCTTCCTTTTTCCCCTCCTCAGCAGGCAGAGGCACAGCAACAGGAGGAGCGGACTCAGCTGAGCCACTTGCCTCCACACCCTCTAACCTAGATCTCCTCCAAAGTGCCTTCTGGGAAAGGAGACCTGGCTCTAGGGGAAGTTTGAGGGGTGTGGAGTACAAACTAAGATGATTCCCCCTCCTGTGCCGCAATTTTCCTTACTATGGCACTCAGATTGAGAACCAGCTCCAGCTCTTTCTCTGGCACTGGAAAGCTCAGGATGGGAAGTGAAATGGAGATGGAAGAGACTGATATGCTAGCTCTGCTGCTTGTTGTCATGGTGGGGGCAGGGGTTATGGCTGATCCTCTTGCAGGAGATGCAGACTCAGGCACAGGCAGTGGTACTGCTCCCCTCTCTTTGCTGACTGTAGACCTGGGAGTCTCAGTTGCAGGAAAGAGGCTGTCGCTGTTTAGGTGGCCAGGGAGGGGGAATTAACAGCTCTCCCTCTACCCCCTCTTCCGACCCTCCCTGAAGGCTTGCCAGCTGCTTTTCCAACATGGTTCACAGTGCATTTCATAGCATCTTTGCCTTGGTGTGCTGGAAAATCTGCATGTTCTTCCATGATGTAATTTGATTTATGTGATATATGTAGATAATTGTATATGTATGTATATTTAGGTAATAAATAAAATAAGTGCATGTAGTATGTGTTCCTGAATAAATTCTATAATATAATATACAATATATGCTGTGCTTCCCTGCACACTAAATGGAATGCACACTGTGAGAAAAAGCACAAATTTCTTTTCTGAGGGGAAAAAATCAAAATAGACTAACAAAAACAAAAAGAGGATTTTGCGGTAGGGATATATTGAAAGGAATGAATGAATATAATAATAAAATAAAACGGTAGAGAAAGCAAGAGATATTGGTGAATTCTACTTCCTATGAACAGGCTAGCAAGTAGGAAAGGATAGCCTTTGTTGTCTGACACTGCTGAGCTATTGGAAGACACAACTCAGTAACTGAACCCAAGGCAGAAAGCAGCTCAGTTCAAACAATGCTGCTTTTTATGCTGTTTTTCCATTTCTCCCCCAGAGCATTGGGATTGGAAGGGGCCTCAGGCAAGGATTGCAGTCACTGGCCAGCTACACAGTCAAAAATCAAACCAGCCCTTCCCCCCTCTTCCCCATCCCTCTCCTTACTTTGTTTCCCTGCAAGCAAGCCATTTCACCTTCAAAACAAAACATTTCAAAACTTTTGAAGCATTTCAACTTACCTCGTTTCATTTTGAGGCTGTTTCGAAGCCTTTCATTTTGTTTCAATTTCACTCTTTCAAGCTCAAAATAAGCTGAAACAGAGTCAAAACAAAACAACCAGTGAAATTTCACACAGCCCTATATAGCATCCAGACATGTATTGGTTACTTATACAAGTGATCAGTTTTGTCCCAGCTATCAGACATAAATAGCATCTCCCTTAACAAGTCTGGCCTCCTCCATACACTAAGGAGAATTCACCCAAAGGCACTTGGGGAGGCTAGGAGAAGGTTAGATTGACTTAAAAATGGCTACACTATCTAAGGTAATTCAGGATGGGAGCGGCTAGCAGGGGCAAAGAAGGCCTTGGGAGGGATTGATGGGGAGCAGGTTAGGTCCATGGGGAGGCATAAGTCTTGGAACTAATGATCCTTTGGAAAAAATGGTTGTCTGCAAAGGCTAGAAACTGAATTCTATGGCCCAGCAACCCCTTCTAGTCCCATGTTTCCTATAAAACAACTCAGCATCTTCTGGCAGTTGTTCTGTGCTATATTTCTGAGTCTGGGGTTGTGCAAGCAAAGAAATCGTAATGGCAGACTGAATGCGTCTCCTTTTATACCTGTGTTAGTGCTTCATTTTTTAATGTGGCCAGTCACCAACTCAAAGGGGTGAGCTCAGACGCATGGAAACAAAACAATTTATTTGGAGAGTCTTTAAACAAAAATCTCCAAATACATCCCTGCTTTAATTCCCTGTTGGCGGCATTACAATGAAGTCAATAGACTGATTAGAATGGTCCTCCTAGCTATAACATACATTGGCCATTCTTCTTTAATTTTTCACAGATACAGAGTATTCAGTCATCAGAGAGACATTACGAGCAACTCCACATAAAACTTGAATTCAGTTTTCAGCTAGAGTGAGGTTTAAATCTCTTGGTGAGACAAGGAAATGTTGACCTTGAGCAAAATTACAGCACTTATTCCAACAAACACATCGTTAGGTCATATCCTTAACTACTGTAAACTGTTATTCTGAGCTGATCTGAATTCAGGTTAAGAAGATAAGCAGTAGGGCTATACTGCATTGACTTCAGCTGAGTCACACCAAAGGATATGGCCCTAAATTTGCTAATGTGTCTCAAGTAAATTATTCAGTAGAAAATAATTTAAAGGAGTTAATATGAATAATAAATCCTCTGGGGACTTTTTGGACTGAAGTCCAGATCCTCAAAGATATTTGAGCTCACAATTCCTATGCAAATCAAGTACTTATGTCCCATTTGAAAATAAGACTTGAGTTAGATAATCAAAAAATAAAAAAAGAAATAATTATAAGTTGGAACTATACAAAGGAAAAAATAGTAAATGTAGTCTGTACCTATCAGCTCACTTAAAGAACATAAACTCCATTTTAATATTTTAATGGTATAATGTTGTGTTTCATATGCATGTATGATTATAAATAATTTAAACACTTAAAGGGATAACCTATTTAATTAAACTTATTCACAATAACTTATTTGGGAAGGATGACAAAACTTGCTTCCGTTCTGATTAGATTAATTTTGTGACTTTTATTGGTTTTGTATGGAAAACTTACCTTTTACTTTTTGACATTTCCATCTATTTTAGCAATCTAATTTTTTTAGCCAAATGAAAGTTATTTTGTGGTCAGAATTTTGAGTCCTGTTTTCCTGGAAAAGATCTGTTACAAAGTAAGTAAAGTTGTTATTAAAAGACTAGTGTAAATTAGTTGAAAAATTCAGATAAATTGAAGGTAAATAGACACACGATTTATTTGAATGCATTTCTCCACTCTGAAATACTCTGAGATTCCTGAAAAAAAGAATTCATAATAAATGTGTTGGCTTTGTGTTGAGTTTAAAAATCAAAAGCAGTGAGCTACTATGTATTGTCATGGAAATTTTTGAGTCTGTGCTGCCAGTACAGAAGAGGTTAAACTGACATGCGCGGTTTGAAGCTGTGAGTGGAAATTTCCAAGGCTCACCCAGCCCTTGCCCCCTGGGTGACCTGCGGA
>NW_017728914.1:14715742-14726144 GCF_001723895.1 Crocodylus porosus
GTTTGTGCTCCAAACTGTAACTGAAGACCTTTCTGCCTATGCCTGAAGCGTAAGTCAAATAAATTCACCTGTTCTTTATCAATCCGCTCCGAGTCCCTAACTCCAGACTCTACGCCGCTAATCCCACCTGTCCATATCTAATTGCCACCCCGGCCCACCGTGACCTTGGGGCCCGATCCTTCGGTTTTCCCCGACATGTATCTTCTCAAGTAAATTATTTTTTCAACTAAAATACACTTAATGGTTTCTTGAACATTAATGAAGGTTGTAATATGCAAACAACAATTCAATTATCATGTAGTAAAGTTAATTGGACAGCTACTGTTTACTCAGTTTATATATCTGCACATCTCTATTACATCTTCGTCAATCAATTATATTACGTCTTAGTCTACATTAAAACAATCATTTACCAAAATACAGTTTTTCACATAACATGTACAACTAATTTAAATAAGAAAGAAGCAGCTTGGCTGGGGAAATATTTTCTATATAAATAAAAGTTCTCATTCTGTCCCTTATTCTCTCTTCCATGCTCATGTTTTCCCCACCCACAAAGGTTCTCTGTTCCCCTGATCTTATTCCCAGTATCCCATTTTATACGTTTCAAAGATACCTGTTCTGTTTGCTACTGATCTAAACAAGACAGAAGTGTGTTATGGTCTATATCCATAACAAAACAGAAGTTTGGTGCACACAGACGAGTTCTGCCATTTTTAAACTAGTCTAAGATTCGTCTCCACCTCCCACCCCCACCAAAGTGGGGATACCTATTCTGTATGCTGCTGATCTAAACTATGCCTCTTACAGATAACTGCATAATTGTCTTGTAAAAAGTACATGTTCTCCCTCCAGAACATTAAAGACTCCCAGTCAAACCCAAAGTCAAGACGGTATAGTTTTCTTAGTAAAACAAGCATTTAGCACACATAGAAATCATCATAATAGTTCAAAACAACTGCAAATACTATTTGAAATAATATACATCACCTTTACACAAAAAGTATTAGTAAATCCATTGCTGTTACTCCATACAGCCTTCCCCTTTTTTATTACTATGTTTATTTCAAGTTTCAGCATACCGTGTGTAAGTTGAAACTTCATATAAACATATATATATTTATACACACACACATACATGTGTATGTGTGTTTATATATATGTATGCATGGACATGTGGCATGGTAGGAGGCATGAGTGTGTGGATCATGTGCCAGATACTTTTGTGCCTTTAACTGAACATCGAGAGGGATCCTTAATGTGTAACTTGGAGTCTTTAAATGGCAACATCTTAGAGGTATATTTTTCTTCTCCAAGCATTCTGGCATGGTGGAACCTTAGAGACCAAATAGTTGAGAGAGGCATGAGCTTTCTGAAGCAATAGCCTACTTCATCCCTGACAACAAATGAATTTTGAGGGAACTGTTAGCAGGATTTTACCTCATCTGGCTGATCTTCAGTTGATGGTGAAAAAGAAACCCATTGCCTGTTTCTAAAGTACTACAGATCCTGGAAACAACATACAAAAGCATGCATTGTTTGTCTCTCTCTGAGACTTTTCCTTTTTTCCCATAAGCACAGCTAATTAAGTAAACTCCCATCGCACTCAGCTCTGCATCTGTTCTTTAACTGTTCATTAACTCCTTTGCATTTTTGCTTGGGACTCTGAAGGTGCCAAGCAAAAATGCAAAGGAGTGGCCCTTTATTGGGGCTGCAAGCCTACCTGGGTGCTCTAGCTATCACCTTTAGGGAGACTTGAGCTAATCATCAGGCAAGTAGTAGGGAAGTCTAGTCAATTTATTAAATTATACTGAAAATAGGAGGAAATCTTTCTTTTCTCTTGAACCTATCTAAAGGGAAATAGTACAGCTTGTTGAGGAAAGAATTTGAAGAAGGTAATGGGAAATCAGTCTGTGTACACGTGGCTGAAACGCTACCTGCATTTGCCAACTATTTAGTTGGTCTAATAAAAGATATCACACTTACCTAAAGAATATTGTCTACCTGCATTGCAACACTTCCATAAATAGTTCTCTTAGTAAAGAGCCAGCTTATGGACTTCCTACTATTGGGAAGGATTGCAAATATGGAATCCTCCCTGATAGTAGGAAGTCATACGTGGAAGAGTGATGGCATGAAAAATACATGGTGAACTTACTGTCTTGTAGAGCAGAATCCTCCAGCACACCACTTTAAGCCACTTGGGTTACTTCCCAAACAAGAAGCACTGTAGCTGGCCCTTCACTGTACTGTGGGCAGTCAAATTAACATGATATAAGTCTACCTATAAGCAATGTTAATAAGCCCAGCTGAAGTACTGCTCTGACCTGACTACAGGACTTCATGCATAGCATGCAGCCCACCTGGAATATTACTGCATGCATGAGGACATCATCATGGCTCAATATTCTCCAGAACATTTTCAGAAAACAAGGATGTCTGCTCACTGTATTTCAAAATTCATTCCACATTTTGTTAGACTGTGTGATGACGAAGCAGCAAGGGCAAGAAGATACTGCACACATGCCCTAATATCACATTTTCCAGTGTTGATTTATGTTTTTCCATTTGAACCCGTACCTCCTGCTCTCCGGCGAAGTACACAAACCACCATCTAGGCTATGGGCTAGATATAAAACATAATGTGTTCTAGCTCTTCTTCTGAGGCTAACTCACTGCATCTCATATTTAACAGTTATTAGTTAAATATGAGCCAAAGCTGCTTCCTTATTAAGGAAGTATCCATCTCACTCAGCCACCCTCACATGTCTTTTCCTCCTGCCTTCCCAGGAAAGCCAGCTTCAAGCGCATGGCTATAGAGTGTTTTAGATAAAAATTGAAAAGCAGCATTAGGAGAGTTTGTGACCCATTTAGCAACAGCACTCAGAAATCCACTTTTTGTTCCAGGCCCCACATATCTTCCCCTCCCTTTGGCAACTTCAGGAGAAGGGCTGCAAAGTGGCTTGGGCAATGCCTAGTTATAGTATGTTATAGTTACAGCTCCTTGATTCAGAAATAGAAATTCAGGCTCCCCTGCATATTGGACAGGAAGGTCTTCCACTGCCAAAAAGTTGCTTCTTCTGCCATGTGAGTTTTGGGACATGGATGCTCAGGCAATGCTGCTGCCCAGTGTAACCAGGTGCATGGATCAGGGTCAGGAGCCTTGCTGCAGGGGATAAATCATAGTAGCCTGCCTGTTCAGAGGCATGGGGACAGCTGACAGGGGTGAATGCACAGGGAGACTGGGGACACATGGAAAGCACCACACACCAACCCAGGCAATGGGAAAGCTGTGGCCAGGTGGCCCAGCCACTTTCCAACCCACTCTGCCCAACTGTCTAATGAGCAGCCACCTGTGGGCTGCCCAGAGTGATACAGCAGGGAAAGGAGAAGGAAGAGGAGCTACTAGGAGCCAAGCAGTACCAGGGTGACTCAGCCACACCAGAAGCAGCTCCATCAGGAAGCTATGCTTGGCTGGGGCCAAAGCCATTGGCAGGCATCGGCAGGAGTACAGGGTGGGTTGCCTTGGGTAGAAGCAGATGGGCCTTGGCCCTATGTGAAGCACTGCAAGGACAGCCAGGGGCTGCATATAATTGGAGGGCACCTGCTCACAGGCCAGGTCCAATCAGTTAGCAGGTTGTATTTGGTCCACCCCAGTACTAGACAGTGCTGTGTCAGATAGAGACAGTCTCATCACAGTTATTCCATCATTTCCTAGGTAGGGCTATAACACTCATGAATATTTTTGTATGGGCCCTCTGTTTGCAGAGAGCATCACTCAGCCAGTTGGACTCTGCTCTCCTGTGTACAGATGCAGCTCTCACCAATACCAATAGTAGCTATACACTTATGTCTTAAGCAAAATTGAATCCTTGTGATTTATTTTAGGTACTGAATCTTTCTGTTTATCCAGGAAACAAGGTTTATCCTTATGTCAATCATTTCTTTCCTCTAACTGCTGCTCATTGTTCAGACATAAAACAACAGTATTTTTCCTCTCCTATTTGTTTTCTTAACTCCTTTTCTCTCATTTGATCTTACTTCATTTTTCCTCTCTCTGTGTATTATAAAATAGAATTTCTCTGTCTTCAGTCTAGACTGCCTCTTCATCAGTCTACCTTCAGTGATACACAAGTCCAAGACACTGATACCACTAATGGTCAGTCTTTGGCTTCCATGATAAGAGACAGTCTCCTAGATCTCATTTCTAAAAGTTCTTTCTTAATGAATTTTGTAGCCTATGGTTTCATGCAGTGCTTTTTTTTTAGTGATAAGCATGTGTTATAACAATAAGAGGAATCTGCCACTGGAACTTTGATAATGTCCTTTCTTCTGTAGTCCTCAACAAATGCAGAACTGGATTATTTCAAATCTGTTCAATTAATGCTATATTGCATTTCATGCTGATCAGTCAGTCTCTATAAGCTCTTCATTGAAATAACAGAAGCTTAAGTCATTTTCTACTGCTTTAGAATGGGATTTATATAGACAATTTGAGAAGCTTAGTTATGTGTGATCAGTTTTTTGTGCAAATTATTTTCATTTACTTGATGCTAATCCAATAATTTCCTTTTTTCTTTAAAAGCATTAGAGATGTACAGGTGTCTTGTTCTAGCCTTTAAGTTCTGGGAGAAAACTAGTTTGTACAAATAGTTTGCACAGCAATTACACAAAACTGGATTTCTTGCTTCTGTATAGTGTAGCTTCTCCATACAGAGCAAGGATTTGTGAACTTTTGAGAGTACCATTATACAATGTGCAACATGGATGAAATGTTATGCTGAAAAAATATTTGATGATTTTCAGACAGGGAAAATTATGAGGTAAACCTAGCTCTCATTCCAGTTTGAGGAGTGAAGGGCACAAGCAGGGCCCAGGGGGCTGTGGATGGGGAGTGAGGAGCCTATACTCAGATCCTAGTGAGCAAGGGGGGCAGGGGGAGCGCTGATTTCTACTATATATATATATAAAGTCAAATACCAAAATTTAAGTACTTAGAATTTATTTTACTATAGTGATTGGAGGCACTGGTATGCTTCCAGATTGCTTTAAAATTGTAAATGTATCAATAAAGTGTTGTGTTCAATTGACACATATACATATACAGTAGAATTTCATTTTAATCACAGATTGATTTTTTTTTAATGAAGGAAAAAAAGTATCCCTGGTAATAATCAATCTTTTGATAATTCACCTTATGATCAGTGAGAACCTCTGGCCTAAAACTGCTAGGGACTTAAGAATATAAACACTATTCCTCTCAGTGACAATTAAAAATTTAGATTCAATAATAATTGAACCTTAGAAGTGCAAAACACCAACAGAGGGAAGTATCATATTAAAGTTCTGAAGTGAAGAAATTGTAAGCCGGAAGGATGATTTGGGATCTTGTGGTTGAAGTTATGATACAGTAGGGCTCTTATTTCTTATACAGCCGTACTTGTTTGTTGTTAATGTAGGTAGAAGACTGTCACAGGATGGGGTCCCCAGGGATGGCCGTGATGCCCCTAGGGCTCTGTGACCGTGCCAGTCTTGCCCAACAGGCACCCTTTTTCTCACCTGCCATGTCTTGCTGGTAATGATAATATAGGGAGGCTGCCCTTGAGTTTGTGTTTGAACATAGTCCCAATAGACCCCACTGAACCCTGTGGGTTTTTGGACCCCTTTTTGGGTCCCGCTCAAAATGTATTCCTCACAGGACACCCTCAGCCTTATGGGCTAGATGCACAGCTCCAAAACTACTCCTTTACCATGCCCCAAGCGTCACAGATGGTGTTTAAATATTGCCTCTCTGGGGGCCTTGCTATAGAGCTCAGCCTCCTGTCATCACCCAGGCTGTCCACAGACCCATCTCTGCACCCACACTGGCACTGGGGTCTGCCCACCTCCTTTGTCACTACACCCCCTGGTGCTAGGGTCCCCACACAATAGTGGGCGCTGCAGTGAGGTCTCCTCCTCCCCTATAGTCTCAGCCCAATCCACCGGTTTATAACCAAAATATGAGCCCCTGGGCTATAACATAATACAAACAGTTCAGGGTGCACTCTGGCTCTTTAAAATAATCAAACTTCCCCCCACCACTAAGTGCCTTGTAGGCCAGGGTACCCAGTGAGCTCCTAGAGACCCTTAATCCTACCAGAACAGGCAGTCAGGCCACTCCAGTTAGCTTCCTCTATGAGAGCTCCTTTCCCCTCGGCTGCTGCCAGAGAACTAACCCTCTAGTCCCAGCCCTGGGGTTTATATGTGCCCAGGGCCCTGCCTCTTCCGGTCAGCTGACCAGGTGCAGATGCAGGCTAATTCCCTCATTAGTCTGCTGCCACAGTAACCTGCACCTGTGGGGTGCCTGCCTGACTGCTAGGGCCCTCTCTCTAGGCAGTTTTTGCCCTTAAAGGACTGCGACACTAATGGCATTATGGAAGTCAGCATTGCAATCAATAGTTATAAGTCTTATCTCCTGTATATAGAAAACCACGCATATAACTTTGACATCAGAGGAAAATCTTTTACCAGCCTCAATATCATTTTAAGAGTTTCACTATCTTCCTCTCTTGCTCCTAAACCAAACTGCTTGTTGAAAAGTTGACACACAGATTTGTGAATTGCAGTCTCTATTGCATAACTCTACAATGGTCTGATACATTAAAGAGGACTAGAAGCTTGTTCTTCTCTCTTTAAAAATATAGCAAGTGATATTTCTATAGTCAGTGATGATTAGTTCTAATCTAGCTCTCCAGAGGAGAAGGACATGACATTAAGACATTGAGCATCTCTGTTGCAAAAGGCTTATTCCTAATAGCATTGAAGGGGAAAAAATGATTCTTTTGATCCTGTATTTTAATCTTAAATTTTAATTTGCACCATAAAATTTTAATAACTGTCCTCTAGGTTTCAAAGAGAACAGCACAAAGCATTTCATGCACGCTGCATATAACACATGTAAAACCAGATTCCTTTGTATCTGCAAGAGCTTTGAGGGCTGCTTATTAAATTAGTAATGACCATCAGTCAATGGCTGTCAGCCCCTCTGAGCACACATTGTATCCTAAGCCAATCAAACATAAAGTCAGCATTGTCTATTTA
Organism: Crocodylus porosus; assembly: GCF_001723895.1. NCBI lineage: Eukaryota > Metazoa > Chordata > Crocodylia > Crocodylidae > Crocodylus > Crocodylus porosus. The sequence continues at coordinate 14,722,823 of NW_017728914.1, forward strand.
GCCGCTTATTTTCAAATCATTGTGGTGCTATAAAATAATTATACATACCCTCTCCATGTGGGATTTTGCAATCTGTTAATATTTCCCAAGTGTTTTATTTATCATACTTACGGAAGTTAAAACACAAAGCAATTTTTGTGTCCCTCCAAGCTCTAAAATGCTGATAAAGAATTTCATATGGTACAAAGGAACATGATTTCACAGTACAGCTGGTGGGAAAACAAATCTTTTTTTTTTTTTTTTTAATTTAATGCAAGCTCAGAAAGACAGAACATCTAATTCAGCTAAGAGGTAGTTATTACAACCTGAATACTTGTTCTTACATTATTAAAAGCGACCAAGAGCTCAGTTTTTCAGACTGGAGAAGCAGTTTTACTTGGAGTAAAAGGAGAAAAATGGGACTTAAGTTATCCTGGATTCTGGTTCATAACTTGCAATCATTTCTGATTAATGTGCTTTGGACCAAAGCACCTGCCTTCCTTTACCATGCAGAGGAAGACTGTCCATGGATATGAGTATATGAAGCTTATGCTGTTCTTTGGAAGAATGTCTGCTTTTTTTACACTTCACTTTCACAGCAAATGTTATTCCTGCTGACAGAGTAATTACACAAAATAGAAAGAACTGTTTAAAAAGTTGAACTCTATTTCATTTTATAATATAGGCTGCATGCCTACAATTCTGAGTTTAAAAGAACAGGAAGGTTCCTAATATTTGCAAAATGTACGACTGTTGGAAGGTGAAGGCAAAAGCGCGATTTCTGAGGCAATAAAGATTTCTTTTATTTCCTATTCCCTTTTATGTTAGTTGCTATTCATTATGAACTTTCCTTACATTTTGCTGGCAATAAAAGGGAAATAAAGCTTCTTTTCTGCAAATTGTTCAGCTCTATTTTTAAACCAAATTTGCTTACCTAAGAGGAAAGTCTGACATCCTTGTTCTTTGAGAGTTGGCTTAGATGGATCCAAATACAGGCAAGTAAGAGTCATGGCAATTTTATGTAAGGCAGAGCTAGAGCTAGTCTTGTTGCTGATCCATTTGGTAATATTCCTAAACTCACTGGATTTGGGAAAATAGCTAGTAATACTTATAAACTTGGGGTGAAGAATAGAGCATATATGGTATAAAGAAGTTGTATCTAAATACCTAAGTAAAGGCCAAAGCAGAAACTGCTACTGCAATGGGGGGGAGCAACAGCTGGGTGGGAGCCCAAGGGCCACAGTTTAACCTGTCATAGGTCACCAGTGGAGCAGTCCTAGCTTAGAGGTTTGGAAAGCCATTACATGGTGGGGCAGAGCTGTACTACTACTCAGCATATCCACAGGTGGCAGCTAGTGGAATGACCTTCAGGGAAGATTAGCTTTGAAATAAGAAGGGTTAACTCAGATGAATAAACTCGCAGACCGAACAGCTGCAGTACCACCAGGATGTGGTGAGGACAGCAGATGGCAGTGGTTTCCCTCCTGAAAAAGCCACATATATCCTTTGTTGGTGTTGTGATATGGTGAGCACAGGTCACCACTATAACAAGCCTGCTCAGCTCCCAACCATTGGGTCTACGAGTCCTCAACAGCAGAGCAGGCAAAAGAAGTTATAATCTCAATGGCTGCAGAGGAAGAAGATCCCCATTTGTCTTGGTCTCTTTGACGTTGAATCAGGGTCCTGTTCTGTCAAAAGCCATATGGAAGCTTATGTGTGATGTAATAAAAGAAATCATACATAGACATCTTCCAAGAAACAGCTTTTCCAGCAAATTCCTCAAGCACTTTGATGACAAACTAATGATGATGGGAGCAGGATTGTGAGGTCTGGAAGCTCCTAGTCATGACCTGGAATGAAGATGGAAGTTGCAAGAAGGCTACCCAGGCACTTAGATTATACAGGAGCGTGATTTGGCAGCTGTAATTGTGACTGAGCAACCCTCTTCATCTGTTCTGCTCACCCCACATGGGAAGGGAGCTAGAAGAGGTGTCCTAAAAATAGCCTGTCTAATACAGTATTCTGTAATTTCTTCCCAACTGGATAACCACATCCAGTGGGATCACATTTACTGTGGTCAAAAATACCAGCAAAGACACACCATTATTTTGGGGACCTGGAACATCAGGACCCTCATGGACAACTCTAATACTGAACACTCAGAGTACCGCACTGCAATAGTAATCCAAGTACTCAGGTGACACAACATTGGTGTAGCTGCACAGAGTGAGACCCAGAAACCAGGAGATAGGCAGTTCAAAGATCATGGGGTACAGACAGAAGTGCAACTCCCAGCTGTTACTCAGAATGTCTTCTGCAAAGCATTCAGAGTTACAACATTACCAGAGACCAAACAGAAGTTCACTGTTGGTTCCAGGGGGGAGGGAAATCTAGCTTAGGCTGCCTGCTAGTGCTCACTGTTTTCAGAATGGGAGGGGGGAAAGGCAGCCAAGGAAGCTCATTCTTGTGGCTCCCCAGCTAATGCTGAAGGGTGGGGTGGGTGAATTGGAGCCCCTCACCTCAGGAGAACTCCAGTGCACCTGCCCCACCATACAGGGGGGCCTGAAAACCCCCAGGCTCAACTTCCTCAGCTCCCTCCCTCCATTGTGAAAACAGTGATAGTCTGAGAACTCTGCAGACACAAGTTACAAAAGATTCTACATTTTGAAACATCTTTGTCTGATACCTCATGCAATGAGGGGGCAGATTTTTACCCAATCAGCCATTTTTAAGATGTCTGCAGCCATGCACTTGTGTTTGGTCATGGCTATAGAATGCTTTCTGTAGCCAGATTGGGGAAAATTGTCACTTCTGTCTGCACCCATACAGGCAGCTACAGCTTCTTCTGGAAGAGTAAACAAGAAGGAGAATGCCAACTTCAAAGAGTTGGTTTTCTCATTAAGAATGAACTCATAAACAAACTGACTGAGTTCCCTATCAGAATTAATGAGTGCCTCATGACTTTCTGTCTTAAACTGGTGGGGAGCAATATGCCTCTGTCATTTCATAGATTTCATAGACATCAGGGCTGGAAGGGACCTCAGAAGATCATCGAGTCCAGCAAGTCAGCTGGGGTCATAGGATCCCAGCAAGATAAACATCCAGTTTACTCTTGAAGGTGTTCAGAGTAAGTGCTTGAACCACCTCCAGTGGCAGGCTGTTCCAGACCTTGGGGGCTCGGACAATAAAGAAATTCTTCCTTATGTCCCGCCTGAAACGGTCTTGCAGGAGTTTGTGACCGTTCGACTTCGTCATCCCTTGGGGCACTCTGGTGAACAAACGTTCCCCCAGATACTGGTGGTCACCCCGATAAACTTATAGGTGGCCATCAGATCACCCCTGA
>NW_017728914.1:14726724-14745347 GCF_001723895.1 Crocodylus porosus
GACCCAAGGCCACAATTGGCCAGTTTCGCCAAGAGGTGATCATGGGATACCAGATCGAAGGCTTTTTTGAAGTCAAGATATATAACATCAATCTCTTCTCCCTTGTCCAAGTGATAGGTCACTTGGTCATAGAAGGAAATGAGATGGGCTAAGCAAGACCTACCCACAACAACCCCATGCTGGCTATCCCTCAGGATGTTGGAGTCAGCCAGTCCATTAAAAATGGCCTCTTCAATGAACTTTTCTAAGATCTTCCCCAGGATAGAAGTCAGGCTGATGGGCCTAGAGTTAGCCAGATCCACTTTCCTCCCTTTCTTGAAGATAGGCATCACATTGGCCTTCTTCCAATCTTCGGGCACTACACCAGAGCACCAGGAGGTCTCAAAGATCCATGCCAGAGGCTGGGCTATGATGCTTACCAGCTCCTTCAGTACCCTGGGGTGTAGATTATCAGGACCAGCTGACTTGAAGGTATCCAACCTCTCAAGGTGTTTCTTTATGAGGTTAGCATTGATGGAGGACAGGGGGTCTCCCTCACTTGGACCTGTTTGTCCCGTAGTGGGCATGGGTGTCCCATGAAACTGAAGAAAGACTGACACAAAGTACCAATTTAAAAGGTTGGCTTTTTCCTGGGCATCAGTTGTCAGTTGTCCCATCTGGTTCAACACGGGGCCAATGTTGCCCTTGCTTTTCCTCTGGCTCCCTGCATATCTGAAAAAGGACTTTTTATTGTCCTTGATGCTCGAAGCTACTTGGAGTTTAGTTGCAGCCTTGACTTCCCTGATTTGCTCCCCGCAGGACTGGACCAGTGCAGAATATTCCTCCTTGGAGGTGAATCCCATCCTCCATCCTTTGTAGGCCTTTCTTTTTAGCCTCAGGAGGTCTGCTAGATCCCTGGAGGGTTGGGGGCCTGCTGTGCCCTCTTGCTGCCTTTCCTCCAAGATGGAATCAAATCAGCTTGTGCATTGAGGATCACTCCCTTGAGGAGCAACCACTCTTCCTGGACTCCCCCCTCTCGGAGTACTGGTCCCTTAGGGCCTCACTGACAAGCCTCCTGAGCTTGTCAAAGTCAGCTTTCCTGAAGTCAAGGACTTCCATGTTGCTGACTGACTTGCCAGCTTTATAGCGGACGGTAAAGGTGATCAGCTTATGGTCGCTATCACCCAGCTTCCCATCAGTCACTAGGTCACCGATTAGGTCATCCCCAGTAGCCAGTTCCAGGTTGAGCAGCACTTTACCTCTCATTGGCCCACAGACTTCTTGAGTCAGGTAGAGGTCATCCATGCACAATAGGAAGCTTTGCGACCACTCAGATTTTGCTGAGTGATCCTCCCATGAGATGTCTGGGTAATGAAGTTACGCATGACAACCATGGTCCTGGAGCATGCGGCCTCAGCCATTTCCCGGGTGAACTCTTGGTCAAGCTCTTGACTTTGGGTGGGAGGTCTGTAGTAGACTCCCACTGTTGTGTCCCCTGTGCCATGTTCCCCATGGATTTTAACCCAGAAGGTCTCCAGTCATCCACCTTGGTCACCAACATCAGCTTGCAGGGATGTGTAGCTTTCCTTAACATGGAGAGCTACACCCCTGACCTTTTTATCTACTCGATGTCTTCTGTACAGGGTATAGCCATCTATACCCATGGTCCAGTCATGGATGGAGTCCCCCCAGGTCTCCATTATGACATCATAATTATGCTATGATGTCGTAATTATTTGCGTTAAGCAGAAGTACGAGTTCCTCCTGCTTATTCCCGAAGCTCCTGGCATTTGTGTACAGGCAGGCAAGTGTCCCCTTGGGGACTCTTGTCTTTCCCACAGATTGTACCAGGGCTGAGGCAGGGGTGGACGCCCTTAAGAGCCTTGGCCTGATGGCTTTGCAAGTGTTGCTCAGTGGGCCAGCAGTGGTGGTAGTCCCCCCCATCCCCCAGCAGGCTTAGTGTAAAGCCTGGTGGAGCAGGTCAGCCAGTCTGGCTGAGAAGAGCCTCCTCCCCAGGGGATAGAGGTGGAGGCCATCTCTTCACAGCAGCTTGCTGCCTCTCTCACCAAAGAGCAGGCTGTGATCATGGAAGCCAAAGCCTTCCTGATAACACCAGCGCCGCATTCTTTGGTTGACTACCTGGATCCTCCTCTCCCTCCTCAGCCCATACCCTGAGACTGGGAGGATTGAAGAGAGCACCACCTGTTCCCCCAGACCCTTTAGCCCCACTCCCAAATCCCTGTAGTGCCTTATGACTCAGCTGGGAGTGCTCCAAGCTGTGTCATTGGTGCCCACATGAAAAAGGAGCATGGGATAGTGGTCTGTGGGCTGGAGGAGCTTAGGGATCTTCTCTGCAATGTCTCAGATGCAGGCCTCTGGGAAGCAGCAGACTTCCTGGGCTAAGGGGTCAGGGCGGCAGATTACCCCCTCGGTCCCCCTCAGGATGGAGTCTCCCACAACAAACACTTTATGTATTGTCTTGGGGAGAGCAGGGGTGGTAGATGAAGTTAGGCCTGTGTTTCCTGCAGGACCTGGCAACTCAGCAGGCTCTGCTGGGGCTGCAAGAGGTTCATACCTGTTGCTAAGCTCCGGTGGGGCAGGGTCCTTGGTGCAGCAGGCCTTAGGGCCCTTAACCACTTCAGTCCATCCTCTTGACTGGATAGAATGGGGGGTCCCAGAGTCCTCCCTTGTCCTGGAGGAAGACTGTGGTCTATCCTCTGGCTTCTGGGGGAGAAGGGCCTGGCAGTAGGAGTCTATCTCCTACTCACAGTCCCTGATGGTACACAGTCTCTGAACTGTGGCCTGGAGCTCCTCCAGCTGGCGCACCGAAAACCCCAAAAGGGAGCAGAGTCCACAAGAGGAGGTAGCCATGCTTCCGGGACCCAGAGTCTGAAAAAGGGACAGGCAGCCCCCGCAGCCAAGAGCCAGGGGCTCCGTCTGTGTGGAGCCTGGAACCATGTTCCATGCAGGGGATCACAGGCAGGGCCTCGGGCCCTCCCGTGCATCCTCCTGTGCGAACTCTGCGCTAAGCCACACACCAGAAGACAAGCGTGCCTGTTTGTACAGCCTCTTTGTGTGTCTCCCTGGAGGGCTGGGTGAAGTAGGGGCCTGGGCGGGGTGAGATCCGGCCCAGCTACCACTCGCCACCTCCTCCCACCCTCTAAGGGTTAACTCCTTCCCACCAGGGGTCCTGCTTACCTCCAGCTGTGCTGGGAGTCAGCAGGGGCCTCCATGGCTGCTGGGGAGGGGTCTCTGGGGAGCTTTGGGGGAGCAGGGGTGCAGTGGGCTTTCACCGGCATATCTCTTGCCACTCCTGGAGCCTAACTAAGGCTTCTTTGCTGTTGGCAGGCCCTTTTCATCTGTGAGTATGACCCAGCTCTTGATGTTGTCAATGAAACAAAGGAGGAATTCAATGCCAACCTTTACTAAGTCCTTTCTGATGTACCAGAAGGAGACAGACTTATTCTTCTTGGTGATTTCAATGCCAGAGTCAGAAGGGACTCTAACCTCTGGAACAGAGCCATTGGCAAAGAAGGAGTAGGAAAGGTCAACTTCAATAACATCCTCCTCTTGACCAAATGCACAGAATATGGACTCACCATCACCAACACCCTGTTCTGCCAGAAAAATAGGCACAAGACATCATGGCAACATCCATGATCTAAGCATTGTTACCCGATTGACTATGTCATCGTCCATACCCAAGATTGAAAAGATGTTCACATCACCAGAGTTAATGCCACGAGCTAATGATGCCAGGACTGATCACTGACTGATCCACTTGGTTATGTCACTCAGACTTGATCTTAAACAGGGGCATCAGCAGAAGCAATGCTGATGAAAGATCACCATTGAAGAACTCAAGAACCCAAGCAAGTGAGACCTCTCCCACTACTGCCTCAATGAAAAACTGGTGAATTCCAATCAGCAGTGTGTTGAGTATGCTCAAGACCACCATTGTCAGCATCTATGAAAAGACACTTGGATTCTCTTCCAAGAAACATGAAGACTGGTTTGATGAGAATTACCAGTAGATTCAAGAATTTATCAATCACAAGCCAAAGGCCTTTTGCACTTGGCAAAGTGACACCAACTCCAAAGAAAAGAAACTGAATCTCCAACAAGCCTTGGCAGAGATCCAAAGGAGGAATCATGATATGAAGAACAAAAGGTGGAAAGATAAGATTAAGAAGATCCAACATCTTGCTGACACCAATGATAAGTGCAGGTTCTGCAGTGTCACCAAAGCCATCTATGGTCTGAGCACTCAGAGATCATCTCCCCTCAAGACCTAAAGATGGAGGAGACCTGATCAAGGAAAGGGGAGCCATCAATGTCCATTGGAAGGAACATTTTGAAGACCTTCTCCATCAAGAGTTTCCTGTGTTCTAAACTCCATCCCACAACACCCAGTCAGAGATGATCTTGGAATCCCTCCAATGCTTGACAACATGAGAAAAGCCATCAGGCAGATGAACAGCCAGGCATCTGAAGTGGATGGAATATTCACTGACATCTTCCAACAGGGAGGAGAGGAGCTCACATTACAGCTTCATGCCCTCATCTTAAGGATATAGAATGGTGAGGAAATCCCAGATGACCATAGAGCACCATGAGTGTTACAGTCCTTAAGATCATTGCACGAACCCTCGTGAACTTCCATCTTCCACTTGCTGAAGATCTCCTCCTGGAATCTCAGTGTGGGTTTAGGGGAGGGGTTGCCAACTGTGGGTATAGTCCCAGGGGATACACAGGGGCAGGCAGGGCTAGAATGCCACCACCCTGCACCTCAGCCTCACAGAAGTAGGGCCAGGGTGAGGTGAGAGCAGGGTCACACAGACACTGTGCTCCACCACTCACCACACCCCCAGTCCACATCTGGCTGCTTGCCAATCCACCCCTGCCCTGCTTGCCACTCTCCCCCCCGCTCCACATCTAACTGCTCACCCCCCCTGGAAGTACACTTACTAAAAAAGGGGTTGCTGGGGGTACACTTATTAAAAAAGGTCGAAAACCTCTGGTTTATGGCATCAAATGAACAACTGACATAATCTTCACAGCTCACCAGCTGCAGGAAAAATGCTGGGAACAACATACACCTCTCTACATGGCCTTCTTTGCCCTCACAAAAGCTTTTGACTATCAGCTGAGAAGTGTTGTGGAGGATCCTTCTGAAGTACAGATGCCCACCGAAATTTTTCACCATTTTCTGCCTGCTCTATGCTGATATGTGAGTGGTGGTTCTCAGTAACAGATCTATCACAGAACCCTTCAAGGTTAAAACATGTTAAGCAAGGCTGCTTCATTGCCCCAACACTCTTCTCAATATTCCTTGATGCAATGCTATATCTGACCACCAACAAGCTTCTAGCTGGAGTGGAGCTAAACTATCAAATGGATGGTAAACTGTTCAACTTCAGCCAACCCTGAGCCAAAACCAAGACCACCCTGACCTCAATCATAGAGCTCCAATACGCTGCTGATGTTGCAGTGTGTGTTCAGTCAGAAGCAGACCTTCAAACAATCGTCAACCTCTTTACCAAGTCATACAAGAAAATGGGACTTACGCTTAACATTCAGAAGACTAAGGTCTTCCACCAACAAGCTTCTAATGAACAGTCCCCCAGCTCTGGTAATCCAGGCCCATAGTGAGGCTCTGGAGAACAGTGAGTATTTCCCAGACCTTGGAATCCATCTCTCACAGAAGGCTGACATTGATGAAGAATCTAACATCACCTCAATTGTGCAAGTGCAGTCTTTGGACACCTGAAGAAATGGGTGTTCAAAGATTGCATCATCATATCCAAAACCAAGCTCATAGTTTATCAAGCAGTCATGATCCCCACTTTCACGTATGGAGCTGAGACATGGACATTGTACAGGAGACATCTGAAGTTGTTGGAGAAGTACCACCAATACTACCTGTGGAAGATCCTCTGAATCCAGTGGGAATTCAAATGCATCCTCCTGCAAACAAACACAAGTATTGAGTTGACGATCATCTGACATCAGCTTTGTTGGGCCAGGCATGTCTTCCAGATATCTGACTCCAGACTCCCAAAGCAAGTTTTATTCTCTCAGCCCAGCTAAGGCATATGCTGAAGAGGGCAGAGAAAGCATTTCAGGGATGTCCTCAAGGCCAACTTAAAAAATGCAACATTAATATCAATCATGGGAGACTATCACCCAGGACCACCCCAAATGGAGGAACAGTCCGCTTCAGGGATCTCAATACATTGAAACCTTACAACAACAACAGGAGATGGAAAACTGGGAGCAGCAGAAACAATGTGTTGCAAATCAAATCAAGAATCCGTGCCACCCATCCCACAAGGAAACACATGTCTGAGCTGCAGTAAAGTCTGTCGATCCTGGATAAGTCTCATCAGCCTCATCTTTGGACACACAGATAAAACAAACAGGGAAGACAACCATCCTTGATTGCAAGGGATTGTTGAAGAAGATTAGTCAATAAATATATTGAGGAACATTTTGAACATTGTTATCACCAAACAACATAGGAATGTTGAACACCTTTAACAAATAAGTCAAAGAGCAATGAATTCAATTAAACTCTGTGTTCTATTTTAGCAGTAATCTTGGCATTTGGTATTAGAAACATCTAAATTTAATCAACCCTGCCACCAGATATCACCAACAGGTCCATAGCTGTTTTCATTGTACATCTGTTTAAGTTTTCATATACAATTGTTTAGGTGTACAAAATGGAAAAAAGATAAAGATTTGAGATTAATTTTTTATGACTCAATGTTGTCAGAGCCACTGTATTCCATATTCTGAGAATCGTATAAAGTATTTCTATATAGATAAGAACAAGAGGAAGATGATTAAAATAAGAGCCTTCCAATATTTATCAAAGTCTCCTCTTAAATTAAAAAGGTAAATAACATTGCAACTTCAAAAAGTCAAGAATCAGTGAAAGTGAATGAATTTGTCTCAAGCACTGATATCTTTATCTACGGGGAGGACTGCTAGCAGGCACTAATAAATAATAAAAAAATAGCAATATTTAAAGCCATAGGAAGAGGCATGTATTCAGCTAAGACATTATTTGCAATGACACAAGCAATGGGACAAAGAGGTAGGGGAAAAAGGCTACCCAAGTAAGAAGTAGCTAGAGCAATGGTTCTGAACCTTTTTAGACCTGTGGCACCCTTGGATAGACTTGAGGCACCCAATGGAAAATGCCAGCTCTTAGGTTTCTCTTTTTTTTTTTAACTAAAGGAAAAATAAAACAGCTTTTCTGTTGCAAAGAACTTAGAAAGCCCACAACTATGCATTTTTATTTGAAATATCTGAGTTTATCTTATGAATCATATTTACAAACCTAAGGGCACATCTACATGTTTTTCTGTGCACCTAAACCTAATGCATATCTGCCTAATGCACATTGAAGCACATGCTAAGGTGCATTATAAATTTGATATCATTAAATTTAGTCATGAATAGCCTAAATTCACCATTTTTAAGGTGCATTAAGGGCATGCATATGTAGACCCACTCCTTTAATACACCTTAAAAATGGCTAATGAGCCTTAATATGGCACATGTAGATGCATCCTAACTGTATTAATATTGTGTGGTGTCCCATGGAACACTTGAAAGGATCTCAGGGCACTCTAAGGTGCAGTGGCATCCTGGTTGAGAATCTCTGACCTAGAAAAATGAAGATTTTTGTAGCATTAATGGAAAGGAGGTTCAACAGTATAGGACAATAGCTGGTCTTAGTTGTGGGGAGATAGCTGAGAGGAGAAACAGACATGGGAAACTATATAGCTGCTCAAATCCACCTGGAGGCTATATGGTAGATATTAGAGCTTCTTCACCTCTCTCCTCCTTAATCCCTTTTACACATGTTTTGACCTGGCTGTATATTGCTGTATGGGAGATTCCCAACTTCAGAATTGTCACAAATCTCTTGTTTTGCTTGCAAGTGTGTTTGATTTGATTCTGCCCAAAACTTTAGTTGACCAGCGTGTGCTCACAGCATTCTACTGTGCAGACAAGTCCATCACTCATGTGAAAGCTATCACTGTTATATACCATAATTCTGCTTTAATTAAATTGCATTTAATACCACACAGGAGAACATGCAAAAACAATTCCAGATGAATAACCTCATGAGTTCCAGCTACCAGGAAAATAGTTTTTCTTGTTAATCAGCTGCAAATAGATCCAGGGAATGGAATTCTGTATTTTTAAAATAAACCATTGCTTTTTTTTCCCAAAGCTATTCACATGGAGAGCATTTTAATTTTCCACACTATAGCTATGTTGACCTTTCAGACCTTGCAAAGTAAAGTATTTATGATCCTAGGCTTTTTATGGTATTGTTTCAATATTTTTGTAACATTTGTATTTCTTGCTGATGTTTTTGGCATTAAAAATCACTCAAGCTGTGCTGAAATATAATGATATTCACTGAACCATAGTATGGAAGGATAATTCAGTTCAGGGAGGTTATTCTAGCTCATCCTGTACACAAAAGCTTGAAAGAAAATGCAGAGGATTCTCAGTTTTTGACATGTGCACTATTCAATCTCACTCTCTGTCTAAGTAATGTGACATAGAGAAGATTCACTTACATACAGAAATATATGGCTTTATGTCTGCAAAATAAGCCAGACAAAACAAGTATCCCAGATGCGCAAGTAGCAATGCCTTTTTTATTGTTCTAAAAAACTAATATTTTTAACTGTGATCATGGCAAACTGGAATCTGAAAGGTACACCACTTTTATTTCCTTATAGCAGTGCCTGCCACGAAGTAACAGTTCCTGTTATATCCAAAGATATTATAACCAAAGTCACAATATGTTCCTTTGGCCTATGACATATTTTGCTTTCCATTTGTTTTTGTCTTCTCTTACCCTTTTTTTTTTTTTTTGCCTCTTTTTGCAACTATGTTCCTTCATATCTTTCTTTCTTCTCCTCCTCTTTTTTGTTGCTCTTAGCTCCAGCTAGGAAAGTCACATGGAAGAAAAAAGTTTTAGACATTAGCCTGAAGCTGGTAGGGTTTTGGGATTTTCTTTTTCCTGCAGTGGCATCCCAGAACTTCAGTCTGTTGCCAAGGAATCCCTCTTGCTGTAACAAGCATCACTCTTAAGATTCTCAATTTTTTATCTTCTGAAGCTGTTAAAATCTCAGGCCTCTCTGAGGTGTTCTGGTTGAATCCAGGAATGACTTAGAGGTTACCATCAAAACCATGAATCTTACCAAGTATTCTGGAGATCAGAGTAGGCCAAGGTCACCACCTCTGGGCCCACTATGCCACTTAGGACTGGTGGCAGTGCATAGTGCTGCAGGAATGGGATGACAATGAGTGGGTCAACATGTTCCAGATGACATGAGCCACTTTTGAGGACCTGCTATTCCAGCTCCAACCCCACCTGGAGCTCCAGGGCACACAGGTGTGCCCATCTGTCCCTGCTGACACTTTCCTGCCCTGCCACCTTCTACCCTCTGCCCACCCTAGGACACACATTTGCTATGAAAAGCATTATTCCCCACCACTCCCATACCCTCCCTTCCCCCTCAACCAACAAAGGTCCCGCCCTCCCCAATACACAGAGCCCCTCCACCATTCTCCTCAATCACCAGCAATAAAAAGCCCTCTTCCCAAACTGAAAACTGTGTACAAGAGTCTCAGTCTTTCTCTGAGTCCCAGAGCAGGGGGCTTTGGGGGTAGCACTACGGCTACAGACAGTTCTCTTGCAGGTCTGGGAGCCATGGCAAGTGCCAGGGGCTCCTGCAGGTGAGAGGCATTGGAGGCCTGCCTCTGAAGCCCAGGTTGGAGCCTGCTGTGGGGCTGGGCCAGAGACAGGTCTGGATGTGGTGTCCAATGGCCAGCCCTGGCTGGCTAGTTGCTGCTGGAGAAGCTCTATGTGGTGCTAATCCAGGGCCTTCTCCAGCTGGACCCAATGTTCCCACTGTGCCTAGTCCCATGCCTCCTCCCGGGCAGTCTCCTGGGTGATATCTTCCTCCCACCAGGCCAGCTCCTGCACCTCTCATGTCCACTGCCACACCTGTTCTCACACTGCCCAGTTCTTCAACATCACCACCAACCACTGGAGCAGGAGGGTCCAGTCCCTGGTGCACTGCTACAGTAGCTGATGCATCAGGGTGGCTCAAGTGGTGGGTGGTGGTGACCCTGATGCAGCACTCTCGCAGGGTCCTACAGATTCTCCCCCACATCCAAATGTTATTCCTGCAGAGGCAGGAGACAGAAACCGTTTGTGTGAGTTTACAACATTGCAGAGATAAGATGCTCTGCACCAGGGAACCTGTGCTTCCTGGCCTCAGACTGGAGGCCGGCCATGCACGGGTGCCCAAGGACCATAGTAATCTGTCTGGGCAGGACTGGGACCAGGCAGCCTCTGGACAAATCCCCTGGGCCCCTGGCCCCACTTGCTCCCCTGGGGCTGACAGGGTGATGGCCACAGGCCCCCTTCCCAAGATAGGTCAGGCCAGGCTGCTGACAGCACCTACTGCCACAACTTCAGACCCCACTTTCCCCCTCTCTCCCTGCAGGCGCAACACTCTGCTGCACTGCTGCCCAGCCCATGGCACAGACAACTAGTGGGAGGGAATGGCTGTGCCTCCATCCTTCCCACTTGGGGCCTCTCCAGGGAGGTGCTCCGGGGCCAGCTCCTGCCCACCATGCTGCCACTGCACCCTGAGCATGCCCCTGCTATGTGTGCTCCAAGCAGTGCCCGATGAGCTGTTTGCGCAGGTGGAGGGCTACACCAGCCGCTATGCCTTGCTGATGATGATCCTGCTGGTGTCCCAGGCATATATGCACTCCTGAGTTGGGACCCTGAGATACTACAGCATGGGACACAAGCCCAGGCTGCTTTGCAACATCTGTCACTGCCTGGAGGGCTACCTGTCAAAATGCTACACATCCCTGCCCCCCACAGCCAAAGACAACATCACTGCTGGCATTGGTGCCTTCCTCATCATGTGAGAGGCTAGTGCCCACCCAGCTGTGAGGACACAGGCTGCTCAACAAAGTTTTGAACTGTGTCCTGCTTCAATGTCTGCTGTGTGTGGGGGGTGGTCACCTGGGACCAGGGAAGTCTGGGTGGATTGGGCAGGGGCTGGGGGCAGGGCTGAGGACTGAGAGCAGGACTCACCATGTGTCTGGGGCTGGGGAGTCTGGTGGCTTGGCATTGGGCTCTCCGTCAGCAGCAACATCCACCTGTGCCTGGTATTCATAGTCTGCAGTGTACATCAGGCTGATACTGGCCAGAGGACCCCCCCAGAGAAGAGCTGGCAGCTGGCAGCAGCATGGCCAGCTACTCCTCATAGCAGGGTGTGGGGCTGGGCCAAAGGTGAGGCAGCCGCTGGACAGGGCTCCCCAAGCTGCCAGTGGATGCAGCAGCTGGAGAGGCGGGCAGGGTGAGGTGCTGGAGGCCTGAAGTCCCCTCCTCTGGTGACCGTCACTGGAGGCATCAGGGCAGGATATGGGCAAAGGCAGGCCACTCCTTCTGGTTGCATTCACATGGGTGTGGCCTGTCTCCCAGGGTGCCAAAATGTGGCTCAGCTCCTGCATGGTATATGGCCTTTTGGGCATGACTGGACCAAGTGAACTTGTTCATGGCCACCCACTGTGCCCACAAGGCCTTGGCCTTCATGTGGCACTGCCACACTGTCTGGGAGTGGCTTTGTGCATGCATCCCACCAGATATAGCCTCATAAATGTGGACATTCGAGCACCCACCCCACACAAACTGCCTCTGGATGTCAGCCCCTGCTCCAGAGTGCCATGAGGTAATGCACCTCCTCCCAGGACAAGCTGGGGACCTGGGCGATCAGCATGGCCATGGGCATGTGGGTGGAGCTGCGGCACAATGGGAATGATGTGCTGGACAGGCTCCCTACACAGCTTCCCTGTGTGGCTGTCCCTGAGATGCTGGCCCTGGCAGGATGCCATCAACACCCTTAATTTGCCTTAAATTGGGCTAATGCGCACTAAATGTGCAAGTGTAGACATGGCCAGTAAGAGTTTTTGGGTAGATGAGGATTAGGGAGCAGATTTTCTCCCAGTTTCCTGTAGCCCTTCAATACTCCCCTGCGGCCACCGGGGGAGCTCCTGGCTCCTGCAGCTGGGGCAGGGGCAATATCCCCTTGCCCTGGCAGCAGAGAGCTTCTGGTGCTGAATCCCCAATCAGAAGCATGGGGCTTGCAAAGAGCTGCAGGGGAGGGGCACATCCTACCCCCCTGCCTCAGTCTACCAGTGGGGCAGCTAGCTCATGACTGTGGATCTCAGGCTGGGAGATAATCATCTCCTAGTAGCAGCCCAGTGGTGTTGGAGTTGCTGCTGGGAGATAAGGGTCTCCCAGCCCCCTGTTTCTTCATCACAATGGTGGAAAGTGGGGCTAGGAGATAAAGAGCTCCCAGCTGCCACTCAGTGATCATGATCTGAGAGCAGGAGTCATGGAACTCCCTGCTGCTGGGGCAGTCTCCTCCCCAGGCTCCTGTGACAGAGCCCATTCTGACTATCTCCTGCCCCCTTATGGAAAGCTGCTCAGGAGCAGATTTGGCTCCTGGCCAGGAGTATACAAAAGCACTATGGTGCCTTTACTAATGCCAAGTACATTTTCTCCTTGCATTTGCAGGCAGCAAATTTACTTGGGATTAAAGAGATTTATTATGAAGTAAGCATGCGCACGTGTCCACGTGCTCACTTCACAGTAAACTATGCTAATTCACTGTTCAGCATCTCGTGTAGACGTGCCCTAAGTGCCCCTTTCTATCCAAATGTTTTCAGACCTGCAACAGCCCAGGTTGAAAATTAATAAAAAAGGATTCAAATTGTAAAATCTCTTTTTATGGGCTAAACCAAGTCCTTGGATCTAAACACCCTTAAACTGAGTGGTTATTTAAAAGCTAGATACAGGTTTAAATTTAGCAGTTTAATCTCTTCTGTCCTCTGGCCCTCATTATTTCTGAGTCACACATTCATAAAATTCAAGTCTGACCATTATGTTAATGACGCTTGTCCATTCAGTTTAACCTATTTAATCAAAAAAAAATCAACAATTTTGAATTTTAGAATTCTTTAACCAGGTCTCTTGAAGGAATCATTCGATAATTTTATAGAAAATAATCCTTCTTGTTGCAGCCAAAAGTAGAAGCATATTGTACACACTTTTTTTTTCCCAGTCCCGGCTGAAAACAATGCTCTGATATACTTATGATTGAAAAATTAGCTAAAGGACAGTAAAATTCACTTATCCATCATGAAGTTTTCATGAAGTAATCTGACTTTTTTATTACAATGATCCAAATGATAAAAGCTGCATTAACATCCCATCACAAAAGTTACAAGGAATGTTGCAATTTCTTGTAAATATTTTGGAAATTTATCATAGTACTTTATTACAGTATGAATGTTATAAGGAAAGTAAGTTAGGGAAGGGAATCTTGGGTGCTATTCATGTGACTTTGAGCAAGTTACTTGGAATAACTTCAGTGCCACATTTTTCCTGTCAGCAGTCACACTAGCTCTACACACATTAGTCAGCACTCTGCTTTGAGACTCTTAGATGAGAGAGGGTATATTAATGCAAAAAAAAGTTTTTATTTTAATTAAGGCATAATTGTGAAAATTATGAGCCAGTGTTAAAAACTAAACATGAACTCTTTACATGTGGGGCTAGAAACTCTTTTCTTTCTTTCCTTTCTGCAGGTAAAAATATTCCGCTAAAGTTCCAGGCATGTAGGATTGGTCCAGGATAGGGTGTGAGGTGCTCACCCTGAGGCTGCAGCTTGTCTCCCTGCTACTTGCCTCATTGCCTGACTCTGTGACACACTTAGAAAGAACTGCCCCCCCCCCCGTTTTTTTCTGCCAAATTCATCATTTCTTTTCCCCCTCAGGCCATGGTCTTTGGCAAAAAATAGAGTGAACATTTCACACCCATAGCGGCAGCAGCGCCCACTGCCAATCTAGAGAATGAAGATTCCCAGAAATGTTGTACTCTTGTTACCAGATTTGCCCAGATGGGAGGGGGTGAGTCCTTTGTGAGTCAGACAAGTTGTGTATTGTGCCAGGGTTCCCCAAGAACATAGAGCTGATGAGTAACTCTGGAGGCACATCCAGATGAGCATGGCCATGCAGTATATGGCACCACAAACATGCAGCACCACATATCACAAAGTTTGGTGATTTCCCTGCTGCAGAGGTATACTACGCATGCATGTGCTGGTCCATTTTATTTTTCCACAGAAAAAAAATGGAGCAGTGCACACATGGGCAACACACACTGCTGAAAAGCAGAGCCAGGACACCCAGAGCCATGCTGCAGCTGCCGGTAGGATCACCCTGGCTGCAGCCCCCAGGACCGCAGATAAGGCTGCTGGGGCCAGCACAGTGCTGATCCCAGCCTCCCCTATCACCCTAGGGTAACTTGCCATGCACCAAAGCATGTGGCACAGGCGTTTCCCAGGGACAAGTAGTTGTGGCACAAGATGCACCGCTGTTACTTGTCCCTAGGAAACCAAGCATCTGCACTCATCTGGACATGCCTTGGTAGACTGCCCAGCAGCGATCTGCTTTTTCCAAGTCCTACTTTTGCAATTGAGGAGGTAGGAGGAGGCAGAAGGAAGGGTGAAAGAAGGCTGCCCTAGGCTCATTTTTTCCCTTTTTAATTCCCGTTGTGATTATTTCTCAGACTTCAAATAGTGATGACTCAGTTGTTGATATGGGTGAGCTAGCTAAATCAAATGTTGTAGGAGATTTACACAGAGAAATGTGACTGGAAAGAACCTTTTTTTTAAAAGAATATATTAACATTTACTAAAGTGGATGTTATCAAAAGGCAATATTTATCTATAAGAACTGCACCATACTCTCCAGAAACTCATAGTTATTTTTTTAAGTAAAGGAAATATGGTAGTTCAAATACTGGCATGTAGCATTGCCAACATTCAGAATTTTATCACAAACTTAGTAATACTTGAAATTTTTTTCTTACAGCCTCAACACCTCCTTCCAAGAGACTGTATCAGTAATCAGATTCCATCAAAGTAAGTTCTAACTGTTATAGTTGCAGAAAAGTATAAAAAAATAAACCCTGAAGGTTCACACACCAGCAAACAAAAAAGAAACAAAACTAAATTTTTTTTTTTAGAAATCTCATGATTTTAAGCTAATTTATTATATGGGGGAGGGGCTAGCTGATAATTTGTCAGGGAGACAGCATGGTAATATAACAGTGAGACGTATTGACCACGTCTACGCGAGTGGTGGATTGTGCAGTTGTTACTGTGTAGTCATGTAATACTTGTATAGCCAAGTATTAAATGACTGCACAATAACTGGCGTTACTATGCAGTAGCATCCCCATATGTTTTTTTTCAGATGCTATTGAGGAGTAGCAATGAGATTCTGTGCAGTAGCTTGTTAATACTGTACAGTAGTGTCGCATCACGGTTTGTACCTGCCAACACTACTCATACAGTGAAGTTGCTACGGTGCTGTGCTGTACCATGCATGCGGCGCACAGTTGAATTTCACTGTTATGTCACCATAGCAGCATACTATATCTAGGGAGTTTACCACTACGGCAACATGCAGACACGTGATCGCTATGTCACCATAGCGCACCATGCAGTGATGTAGCACATTGCTACATCGCTGTAGGAAGACGTAGCTGAGCCCATGGAGTCCTTAATATCAGTTCCCATAAATAACCAGTTTTTATCTTTTTTATACTGCTGTGTTTTGGATTCCATATGACTGTACAGTGATAGTTACAGGAGCAAACTATGGTTTGGAGTGGGAGGTTGGTTGAACACAGCAAGTTCCCACCTGTGTTTGTGTATATAGTTATCAGTGTCTATATCTTTTATAGCCTGATCCCCTTGCTGTGATTTTTGGTGTCTCCTGCTTGTTTCTTTTGTCATAGTTACCTATTTTTTGAGTAAATTGGAATGAAAATATGAAGTTCCACTGCATCAACAAATTCTTTCTATTACTTTTGCACTACAGTTGTTTGGTTTACTTTAGATATTTATAGAATACAATTTATCAGTTAAAAATAATTACGCCAGGGTGTTTTTCACAAAGAAACAGGGTGCATTGTGTGTGTGTGTGTGTACATATATTCCAAATTAGCCCAACATAAATTATGTCCTTAATTATCTGTCAGTCAACAAACAAAGTTATTTGGCCAGCCATAACTAGAACCTTTAAAAACAGCTCAGTTAAAAGTTTCATGAAAAAAATATAAAGCAACTTTTTAAGGCTATGCCATTACACTGTCTTAATGACTTTGGCATCTTAGACTAAATTCCTTCTTTAAATCAGGTTTTCAAAATCTAATACAGCATATGTTGTCCAGTTTTGCACATTTACTCTGAAACACTGTCAACTATGAAGTTGTTTCGTCATGGGAATACTTGAAGAATAACCCATATCGAAAGTTTTGTGATTATGAATCTAAAGTAAAACAATAAAGGGACTGAACAGCTGCACACTTTATTAGATCTAATCTAAATACCTGCTCCTTGTATTTCTGTGCTGGGAGATACTTATATTATCTATTCAGCATTATACTAACCATCAGGCTGAATGCTCCCTGCAGCTCTGCTGACTCAAAATAATGACTTGTAGGGGAGCTCTAATGACAGAACAAGGGGCAATTATAGACACAGCACGAGGCTTGGAATAACTGTGTGATGTATTTTGTGCAGTTGATTGACCTCGTGTTCAAGTTCATTTATGCTTCACTGTTGTAGATATGGCCTGTGCCTCAGGGTATATGGCTTGTTAATTTCAATATAAGAAGACAGAACAGATTAGATCAGATCAGATCAGATTGCTCAGAGAAAAACAAAGCAGT
The DNA here is from genome assembly GCF_001723895.1 of Crocodylus porosus. NCBI lineage: Eukaryota > Metazoa > Chordata > Crocodylia > Crocodylidae > Crocodylus > Crocodylus porosus. Next base: position 14,743,571 of record NW_017728914.1, read on the forward strand.
GACAATGCAAGGAGGACAAGCGATAGGAAAATATGGGGGGCATGAAAGCAAATATTCCTTTGGCTTCGGGGGACAAGTGGGAAGTTATAATCATACAGATTATTCATTTTTATCATAAATCTCAGTATTTAAAAACAGTAAGTTATACTGATCCTTTTCTTTAGACTGGCAAAAAGTCTGCTCTTGGAACTTTTAAAAGTCAAGACAAAATCATATGAAGGAAGGGAAAAGTACCTGTGACAATCAGTTTATGGAATTTGCTCCTCAAAGCAAAAGCATCTGACTCTTTTCCTGCTCTTGTCAAGTCTAAAATACAGCCCTGCTGTGATTAATTCACTACCTAAGACAGAAAAGAGCTTTTCTGATTGGTTGTCTATAATCCTGACTCCAAATGTTTTTGTTAGACAAAACTGTTTCCCTCATCAGTATTACTGTTTTCTACCAAATCACCATACAGACTCCAATGATATTGCACTCCAACTTGGAAACACAATGCAATACCTGTCTCTTATGCAATTTACCAGAAATATAGCTTTGTTTCTGAATAGGTTCAATAAAGTTCAAAACTGGCACTTCTATTGATAAGGAGCTTCTATAAGCACCCATTCGCCTTCAGCAGTCATTATCCATGTAGATACTAATTTCCTACAAACATCTAGGAAAAACAATAACACCAATTGAATTAAGTCTGCATACCAAGAAAGATGAACAAAAATGTAGGCTTCCATAACTTTACTTAATGAGCAGGGCTCTTGTCTTATGTTCTTATTTTAATTTATGCTGACATCCAGGAACTTAAAATTTTATTTCCAACCGTATGAGAACCTCTTTACACTGCCATAATCATGAGAAGAGGTCCTAATACAAGTGAGAATCAGAAATCTTGTGTGTAATTAGGACTTGCAGAATCTTGCAGAATCTGGTTCTAAAGTTTTGTAATGAACATAGATTTTTCAATCATTTGCATGTACATTTTGATGCACAAATTCATGTATGTATTTGAGTGCATAAACACTATGATTATGTTTGCAAATTTACTATTATCCTCACATTATAATAGCCAACTGTGCTTTCAAAAAATCTAGTTTCACATCAAATTATGGTATTTGTATGAAAAAATTAAACCTGCCTGACTACATATACAAATCTTTGAAAGATGACTGTAAATATATATTCTTTGAAAGTATGTCTTTACAAAGCTTAAGTAAATATGTATCCATAACACTGATAAAGAAAAAAATCCAATAGAACATTCATCATGTTGCTCTGTGGGGTCAGATCAACTCTCAGGATCTCAATATTGTGCTGTTAGGCAGGAGGGTGTGACACAATTGCACATATACAAACGTACAAATCAATTAGATGCATATACACACACACTATCATCTCAGGCACATACACATCCAAACCAGCCTAGGCACATGCATACCTATCACCAATTCAAGCACATACACTATACAACCTAAAAGTTAGACACAGATCACTAATTCATATATCATGCACACAATGACATTTTATACACACACACAGACACTCACCAGTTCACACCCTATAACCCACCTACACATACACACAGGTAAGTTCCTAAATTGGATGCTACAATGTGTATGTGTGTGCTTGGGGTACCTGGGGGAAGGTTCAGGTGAGAGTTAAAGTGTAGGGAGTGAAAGCTGCCAGAACAAGGATTAGAAGCAGTGGACTACAGAGAAGCTGGCTGAGGAACTGAGGCTTGGGTTTACTTAAGGTAGACTGGGGCTGGAAACTGAGGCAGACAGCT
>NW_017728914.1:14745612-14767125 GCF_001723895.1 Crocodylus porosus
CACACACACACACACACACACACACACACACACACACACACACACACACACACACACACACTGGCAGTAGGAGAAAGAGACTCAGTGGAAGAGCTGGAGTCCAGGTAGGAAAGAGAAGTAGAGTCCAAGTCCTTGGTTGAAGAGGGGGTGGGGGTGATAGTTACCTATCCAGCTTGGAAAGGGGCCCTTTTCCAGTAGGTGTGTCCAGAGCGGGGTCGCTGGCAGGGCCTCTGGGTGGATAGGTGGTGTGGCATGGTGCTGGTCCAGATGGAGAGGGCGTCCCACTGGGTCTGTCTTCACTGTCTCTTTTTATAGGGGCAGACCATGTGTGACCCTAGTGATAGGAGGCATGCCCACACAAGGGTCAGCCCCTGGTGTACTGAGCATGTGTGCTCCATGCAGGAATGTGCAGTTTCAGGTGTTTGTAATGGTGGGATACAATGGTAGGGTTGCTGGTTCTGCAGGGTTTTTTGTCTTTCAAATGCTGGGTTCTTGTCTCTGTTCCTGGGTGAGGTCCATGGTTCCTAGATGAATCAATGTGAGGTGATGGCCTGGTCATTACAGGCCATTCAGTAGAGGCCTGCTACCATTGTATTTCAATCATTCCCAATCACACTCATTCATCCGGGAGCCAATTTACGTGGGAGGGGTACATGAATCATACAGCTGCAACACAGGGGATACCTGGGCAGAGGACACAAGACGGAGGCTTGACATACAAAATGGAAACTTGACATGACTTACACTAACTTACATATAGGCCTAAAACAGTAATCACGCAATATAAAAGCAGTACAAACATAATATTTATCATTTATGAAACAGTGGATATCGATATCAAATAGCAGGGAACTTATTTGCAAAGAGGGGAGAGAAAAATAAAACTTATTACCTAAAATAAAATGTTAAAGCTTATCCTACATCTTAGCTTACTTACACTTATCTATAGGGAATAGAAAGGGAGAGAAAAGGTCAGAAATGGCTGGGGAGGGGAGGGAATGCATTTTAAAATAAAGAAAAAAAGAAAAACTGGGGGTTTTGCTATAATCAAATGGGCAGATTTCTCCAGTATTTGCAACCCGAACATTAGAGCAATAATGCAGTGCAACTAGATACAAACTAACTAGATACAAAGTAAAACTGCCTCCTATATTTTCATAATGCAAAAGCAAACAAATAATATGAATGTTGGAAAATAAATATCTTGCTTCTTCAGTGTTGTTTACTAATATAAGTGTCAGAAATTAACAAAATGTAGAAATAAGATTATTTTGGAGTCAGAAAGGGATTTTCCCTGGAGTGTAGATCATATATTAACTGATGAATTCCCTGCCAAGACACTGAACCTCTACCACTCTTTGGGTTCATTTACATGTGCAATTAATGCAACTGAATTTTCTGCACAGATATTTCAGGCTCATTAAAGTGCTCCTTGTCTGCACATGCCCATCACAAGCAAATTGAACCCAACAAGAGAAGCCCAATCCAGGGCAGCTCCTGCCCTGCTCTGCCCCCCTGCAGCCACCAGGGGGAGCTCCTCACTCCCCTGGGTGCCAGCCCTAGACTGGCAAAGGGAATAAGGGCTCATCTCCAAGCTCCAGAAGGCTGAACAGGAGTTGTCTGCAGGCAGCTCTGTCCTAGCTGCAGGTAGAGTGAGGTGGCCCCGACCAGGTCGGGAATGGGGACCTGTCCCAGTGGGGTGGGCAGCTGCCACCCAGCCATGTGAAGTTCAGGACCTGTCCCAATCTCCATGTGACTGGGAGGCCTGGACAGCTCTCCCAACCATAAGGAGATTGGAGTCCCAACCTCCACATGGCTGGAAGGCAGCTGCCTGGCAGCAAGGACAGCTCTCCCAGACATGTGGAGATAGGGACCTATTCCAGTCTCCATGTGGCTGGCAGGCAGCATCCTATCAAGTGGGGACAGCTCTCCCTGCTCCCTGTGGTCCCCTGTTGCCTAGGCTGATGGCAAGCAATTTACTTCTGGTCAGTGTCTACATGTGTGGTACAGCTCATTAGTTAATGGAACACCATGCACTAGACTAATATACTGCACTGTAATTGCTGTGCATATGTAGGTGGTGATGTTTTACTGTGCATTACATTAGTCTAACGTGCAGTAAAACATCTCCTGCAGATGCACCCTTCCTTCCTGTGGCATTCTACAGTGTTTAAGGCTTTTTCTTTGGTACAAAAAACTCCTCTCTTTATTCTGGGGTGTTCAGGCAAGGGAGCTTTGTAGCTATGTTATGAAGAAAGAACAATAATGGATGTTTTGAGGGACACTTGCACTTACTACATGGTTGTCTGAGATTGCAAAGGACTGAACTCAATGACAAAGATGGTCCTTCCATTCCTATATTTCTGTTTAAAAATATCTAAACTTTCCTCCTCTTTTTTTTTTTTGAAAAACAGCATGCTGATAATACCTTCTTTTTTAAAAATAAATTTTCTGAGACACATCTGATCCAACATAGAATCTTGAACCTATGCAGGGCAGTACAGTGGCAGGATCCAAGAGGCAAGAAATTCTAGGGAAGCCAGTTGAGAGCACACGCTCAGTTTGTCAACTAGAATTATTAAACGTTGACAAAAGCTATAACTACCCTGCTGGTTTCCTAATGTGGTAGGGATACTGAAGAGTTCAATTCAAGTTTTTTGGCTGAAAAATATGTAGAGACAGTGTCTTTCCAGAAATATTGTTTTGTAATTTGGGCCTTTGGACTTGAGCATATAAGAAAAAGAATATGTATCTCCCAGGGGTTTTAACCTAGAAGACAGTGTTATATCTCATCTGAAATACTACAAAAGGCATTCTTTTATTATTATTTTTCTCTACAATTCCCATAGCTCATGTGGTATTACACAGCACTCTAAAGTGAATGTAATGCTCATGAAAAGACATAGCACTAAAAACTAAAGTCCGCTATTCATTCATGGCCTAGGTACTAAACAGTGTATAAGTCAAACGTCTCTCATACTTGTCATGGTAAATTTTCATTTGACTGCTGACACTACAGGAGTTAAGGAATTGTGTGAGCATGCGCCATAGAAATAGACCCAGTATATGCCCCCTGGGTGACCTCAGGAGCTGTCAATCAGCCCTGACCCACTTTCAGCCCTGCGCAGGCTCAGTTGCTACACAGACCTTATCGCAGAGCATGCCCAGCGTGCAGTTGGAATGAGGTAATACCTCTAGAAATTTCTCTCAGCCAAGCATCCTGATTGGCTATAGGGCTGCTATAAAAAGTCTGAGGGCCCCTCCCTTGGGGGGAGAGATCCGTTCAACTGAGGACAGAGGCTGGTTCTCAGGGACTGTCCCTCAGTTAGGCTCTGCGGCCTATCGGGCTCCTTCACTGAGGTTCTTCTGATTCATTCTGCGCTTATCCTATTGATCGTTTGGCTCTCGATCTAACTGGCACCAGCTACAACTACGACTTTGATACTGATTAACGGACTCTCAAACCAAACTTACCTTGATTCCACGGCTTCCGACCTCGGCATTCATCCTCGACCATCCATCTGTCCCACCGTACCTGGCATTCGACTCCGGCGCCACTCTTCATTGACTTTGACCTTAATCGTCCCTTTTGGACTGGCGTCACATCTCATTTCATCGTTCACCGCGTTACAGTTTTGTTTGTTTGTCTTCCCCACCTATGAGCTGTTGACCAGCCCTGGGACTTAAGGAGTGGGCAGCCCCACCTAGCTTTGGCTAGAAAACAAGGGCTCACTCCGGAACCCCATGGGCCAACAGACCCCCGTTGTTGTTGTTCTCGTTTCGTTATTCACTGTAACTGAAGAACATCATTGCCTACACATCCAAAGCGTAAGCTGAATAAATCATCTTTGTTTAAGAACCCATACGCTTCTGTGCCACTCAGTCTCCATCGCCGCTAATCCCACCTGTTTGTGTTCCAATCGCCACCCCAGCCCACCGTGACCTTAGGGCCCGACCCCGACAATACTTTCTAGGCATCTTTCTCCAGTTCAGAGTCAGAAAATAGTTCAGTCTCCAATTTTCAGCAGTACAAACTGATAACATTGGGAAGGCACATTATGCACACCAGCCAATTATGTACTCTGCTCTAAAATTATCCAATCTTTAAAATCTATTGTTAACCTACTTTTAGATTACAACATGGGTGGGAATTTTATAAATTCAAGGAAATGCAAATAAGAAATTATATTCACATAAGCCACCAAAGAGCAGATCAATGGCAACTGTTGTTTGCTCTTTTCCAGGATAAAATCCAAACCAATTTATATATGAACAGTCACAGATTTTCCTAAACTTTGTTTTGGCCACCATTTTAGCACTAGAAATTCTTCTGTATGTTATTAAACAAGTGACATTAAAACAACATTCTGGGTGCCAAGAGTTATTCTCAGAATTCAGGAACCAATGGCAAATTTAAACCTTCCTGTGCCAGAACTAATCCCTATTGCACCGATCCCAGGATAAGAATTTGGCTAATTGTCTGAAACCAGACAAAATTTCCCCTGAATTGCTGGAGGAAAATCAAACTGTAAATTACTCTGGAATGTTTCTGCTTAAAAGGTACTATAAAAATATAGTGTTATTAATTACTTAACTTTTTTAACATCAATTAAGAGTCAGAACATCATCTGAGAAATGTTCCTGCTGTGTTTTTTATAATTGGATTGTTTTATTGACTTGCATAATATCAATTACACATATAAACTGTGCAATGTTACAGTCTGAAATAGGGATAAAAGGAAATCCTATCATGAGAATGTCAGAGAGATGGTCTGTCATTGTAAAGGTCAATATCTGATTACAATCTAGATTTGAAACAAAATGATTTAATGAGACATATCCCAAAGATATGAAATCCTCTTTATCTCTGATGGGCTGCTTTCTGCGCTAATCTGACATATGCTACGACATGTTACCCAAAATGACCTTTCCTGCTGTTAATGAGGATAAGATCTCGATATGTACCACTTCTTATTTAGCATGTGGCCAAGTCAATGGTGATTGAAGATTAATGCATAAAATGTCTCTGACTGTGGGATTTAAAGTCTACTACTTCCCTGTTTCCTTATATGAGGTCTGTCTGTGGTCACTTTCATCTACTCAGTTTCAAGACTAATGAGATTTTTCTTCGGGGATTCTTCCAGAGGAGTGAAAGACTGACTTAAAATATTGAAAACATGAAACAATCAAGTGCAGTTAGACTTTAGCCATATATGCATTCTTTAGTTTAGCTGTGATTTGGTGCTATTGGGGTTAGCTTCTACTTTAATCTATTGTTCTTTTCTCCCCATTCCATCCCTGAAACAAGTACTATGTTGCTAAAAATTGTCTGTACTTTTCTGAAACATCCATGTGTTTCTCGTTGAAATATGAGACATAATGAAGTCTCTATCATTATTTGATCAGACTTTTGGGAAAAAATAAATAGACATAGGTTTAGATATATGCCTGAAAATGCATTCTACACATTATAATGCATGGGGTGAAATGAATAGTGCCATAATATAGCCAAATACAAAATTTGCTTTGTAAAATCATCCTGTCCAATTAATATTTTCAGCAAATAAAGGCAAATGGAGGAACATTAAGAATTAAGCAGTGAAATAAAGAACTGTAGGCTCCACCAGTTGCCTGAATCACCAGTGGAGAGGTATTTGCAGTAGCTGAACATTTCATTTCAAAATGTGCTCAGTACATAAAAGCAAGGAGATGGAGCGTTGTAAGCCAGCTGTTGCCCCTTTTCAAACACTGAATATCTAGCTATATGCACTGCCTGTCATAATGGAAGACTGAAAGTTTTGTTCTGTTTCTTATTTTAAGCCTGAGCAGCCTTTAAGCCTATATAATTCAGTATATTTAGTCTCCCAGAGCTAAGTACAACAGAATAGAAGAGCCATATAAGGAGCACTGCAAGTCCATGATTTCCAGCTCTGCCCTAAGTGATTTAGAGCAGTCTGGGGACACCTGTCTGTTAGGTGTGGCTCTTTTAGGGAAATTTTCCAAGCTGTCATATTCCAACTTTTCTCGCTTCTGTCCTTTGCTCTAATAGAGCCTTTCATTAGTGGGAATGAGTTGGCCCATTGCTTGTCTTCTGCAAACATTCCCTCATAATTAAATTGACTCCAAAAATAATTCCTCAACTATGAAATAACAATTCAAAGACAGTTGGGAGTGAGTCTTTATATAGAAGCACTAGAAGCTTCTAAGAAAACTTGGTCAGTGGACAATAAGCACACTGAGCCTAAAGGAAAAAATTTCAAATGTGTGCAGGCATTCAAAGATGTATCCAAGTCTTTAGTGGAATTTTCAAAAGCACCTAAGAAAAATAGGTACCAAACTCCCATGGTAATTAAGGTCCTAGCTCATTTAGGCACTTCTGAAAAAGGCTCACTCCTACTCTTCCAGTAGGAGACATTTCCACCCCAACCACAGGTCCATGTCATCATCCAAAAGAAATGCACATTCATGCACAGGGGTTTCAGTGACTGTTGTCCAGTGAATGTGTAACAGAAAGAAGAGAGCAAGTACGTACCAGGTAGAGCCTAAACAAGTACTGAAGACATGGTTGTGAGAAAAAAAATTTAAAAAAAAACTTTGGGGACTGAGTATTAGCTGAAAGGTGCTTGGAGTAGCCAGCAAAGAAAGGACTTCCTGCTGTTTCATTGCATGTTTGTTCTTAATAAACAGGATTGAATTGAAGGTAAATGGCTCCACTATCAACTGAACCAATTCACAGGTCCTTTAATTTTTCCTAATTGCTTGTGTCAATCGTGTAACAATATTTAAAGGAAGAAATGTATGACAACTGCATTCTAGGGCCTTCACTATAGTCAAGAAAAGTACAAATTCTGAGCAAAAATGCTGGGAGGCCAACAAAGCTCTCTCTCAGGTCTCAGGGTGGCAGATGAACTATTTTTCAGCTACTATTACAACCTCAGGTGTGGGATAATACCACCAGCCACAGCATTTACACTTCACAGAGGAGAAAGACTACTGAAGCCATAGACCCAGCTATATTGTTGTTCTTTTATTTCAAGTTCCCGTGTGGCCAGAGTATAAATAAGATACGGATCTCTAGCATGTGCTTCTTGGTACATGTGCCCCCAGGTCAATGACTGACAGGGTGGTGGGGCTTTGTTTTTAAACCTGTGGCTAATATCAGTGCTGATTAAAGCTACAGCAGAATTTCAGTGAGTCCCACCTTTTTCCTCCTTTAGTGCTGTGTTATAGCTTCACTTTTGTGCATAAAATAATCTGATAATGGTTGTGAACAAATTCAAATATATATTTAGGTACCTAAAGTATCCAACTGCTGATTGAGCGATTTCATTGGAAAGTTAGGTTCCTGAGCAGGAGTTAGATGCCTAAAAACCTTTGTAGACCTGGGCTTCATCTTCAATTTTGTGGTTGATATTCTTTGGGCAGACTGCTCTACCCATTAAGTTCTACCTGTATGCTGTCAATTGCAGGATATTTGAGCTGTAAAAGCAACTTGGTAACTATGGCTGCTTGCAGATGTTACAAAAAATAGGCTTTACCAGAAGAAACAGCACATTACTTCATAGATTTCATAGATTTTAGGGTTGGAAGGGACCTATTAGATCATCAAGTTTGATCACCTGCCCCAGGCAGAAAAGAGTGCTGGGGTCAGATGACTCCAGCTAGGTGTTTGTCCAATCTCCTCTTAAATACCTCCAAGAAAGGGAACAGCACCACCTCCCTTGGAAGCATAGTCTATATTTTGGTAACCCTCCCTGTAAAGAATGTTTTCCTGATGTCCAGTCTAAATTTGCTCTCCTTCAGTTTGTGGCCATTGTTTCTAGTTACCCCAATGGGCACCCTGGTAAACATAGTATCCCCCATTTTCTGCTCTCTCCCCCTGATGAGTTGGTAGATGGCCACAAAATCACCTCTCAGCCTTCACTTGCAGAGGCTGAAGAGATTCAGGTCCCTCAATCAGTCCTCATAGGGTTTTTTCTGTAGGCCTTTAACTAGATGGGTGGCCCTCCTCTGAACCCTTTCCAAGTTATCTACATCCTTCCTGAAGTGCAGCGCCCCAAACTGGACACAGTACTCCAGGTGCAGCCTGACCAATGTTGCATAGAGGGGAAGTATCACTTCCCAAGACCTGTTTATGATGCACCTACTTATGCAAGGAAGAGAGCGGTTAGCTTTACTTATTACTTTATCACATTGAAGTAATGTGACTCGTTCATTCTAGCATTGACTACGACTCTGAGATCCTTTCTGCAGTTGTGCTACTAAGAGTGGTACCTCCTGGGCTATAGGTATGTTGATGATTCTTCTCCTTCGCCCTGGTTCTACAGAATCTATACAGATCGGGCACTTCAGCAGAGCTTTTTGACACTCTTAGCTAAAGCTCAATCAATCAGCTATTACATAAAAGCACCAAAAAAGCCCCACTAAAGTGCCCAGTAAATATACAGACATTGGGCAAGCCAGGTCCAACGAAGGTGCTGGCTCTTCTGGGCATTAGAGGGGCCCGCACTGAGTTTAAAGTAAAGCAGCACGGGGTGGGAAAGGTTAACATCTGTAACCAACCAAAATGTTGACATCAAGAAATTTATGTTCACAGTTGTAGGCAAAATACAGATGCAGTTAATTCTGGGCATATATCTACAACTATTAAGTGATATCCCTGTTAAAAATCAGGTGAATAAATTAATTGTCTTATTTATGAAAGCAGCAGCATTGACTTCTACAGGTCTCTTTGGATAAGTGAGGGGAACAGGAATTAATGCCAGAATTCTTCTTCCCAGTATTGTAAGGACCTAATATACACCAACTTCTCTGCAAAGCAGCTTCCAGCAAACTAAGAACGCCATATCACCACCTCTTTGCCCCTTTCAGAAAAAGAGACAGGAAAAGGCCTTTATATTTCAGTTCAGCTGCCAATGAAAAAGATCTAATCACAGAGCTAAACCCTTCTTACTGACAGCCATGATGTTACAAATTTCCTCTGTGATACCATTACATCCCTAGCATTCTGACACTCACCATTGTTACTGTCATGGCATATCAACCAGAATGGCTGTACGTGCTGTTTCTTTCCAGTCCAGGCTCTTGTAACACCATGGATTTGTTTCAGTGTCACTGGGCTGTTGAAAATAACAATACGTTGGCACAAGGGGCAGCCACTCTGTGGGAAATGTGCCCCTGGAGTAACTCGCACTAAGGAACCTGGCATCCTCAAAGACCTTCATCTTGGGCTCAAGAAATATCTCCATCACCAGTCAGCAGCAATAAAGTTGATGTCCTCTACGAACACTCCTGCTGCTGAGAGGCATGGACATTAAACCTGCAAGCAAAAAAAATGGGGAAGAAAATAGTAATAAAAGGTTCAAGTAGAAGACAAAGAGCTTGCCTCTCAGCAAAACCCAGTCTTTTTAGGTATTTCAATAGAAAATTGCATTTAAAAACTGGAGGAAAATCTGTTTCACTTAAAACATTGCTTTTGTTTCCTTACAAGTTTGCTGAGTTCATATGTTGTTCCTAAGCATGATTGGAAGAGGGCTAGAAGGCAAGAGGTAATAACAGGGTAGTGACCTTTGTGAAGCTTTACAGATTCACAACAAAGCATCTTTATTGATATGAGTTCTCCAAGGCACAGAATGCAATTGCTGCAGAAATAAAAAAACAGACAGCCCTTTGAGAACAACAGATGGCATCCAAGGTGACTTGTCTCCCACACAGGTAAGTACTTGTTTTTTGCTTATTTGTAAATATCCATCATTTATCCAGGTTTGTTCAGCAGGTCCCCACAGAGTCTCCTGCATCAGTGAACAAAAAGAATGGATGGAAAAAATAAAGCATAAAAGTGCAAGTTAAACTTCTTTTGCCCCTCAGCAATTCTGAGCCCTTAAGGGTTGCATAAAAAAACCCAAAGAAAATAAAAAATAATGGCACTCTTGCTAAAAATTATGCATTTCAGTGAATTCTGAATTCAAGATAAGGGAATAGTAATGTCCTTTTTTCCCCACTGAGATAACAGTGTAAAATTAACTTACTTTGCTGTAACAGCTCGGTAAAAATAAGCTTTGCAATCAGCCTGAATGTTAAAACAGGCATAAGAAAACCACCGCAAGTGGCTCAGCGCAATGCTGTGTCACTCATTTTGGTCTCATAATTGAATCGGGGTCCAGAAGACAAGGCCTTCTGATCTCTTCTGGGTTTTGCAAATGACTTGCTATCAGTGACAAGGGCATTCAATTAAACACAAGTTTTGTCTTTGCTACCACATTCACAAAGGACCCTTTTCAGAGATCCTTCAAACTGGTGGGTTTCCAATGAGGAAAAAGAATGGCTAGGATTAGAAGGGATCAAGGCCCAGGGTTGCACAGTTTCTCACAGCAAAGGGAAAGGAACCAAACAATTTTGTCCACACACCCAATGGGTTAAAAAGTTTTTGTAGTCTATTCCAGTCATTGAACTGTGGTTGCATTTTTGCTGTAGCTTTGTACTTGATCTGCATAACTGGGAGAAATATTCCTTCCTGGTCCAGCTCAACTATTTCAGCTGGGTGGTCTCTTTCAGGTTTAGCTCTCTGTGCCTCAATTCTCTCATGTATAAAACAGGTACAACAGTGGTCATACACTTAAAATGTGACAGACGTCCTAATGATTAATCTTGATAAGTCACGCTGAAGCTTTTAAGCAAAGCAAAATTCTTAATAGCTCAGAAGTAAAGTAATGACCAGTACTTGGCAACCTGAAACTTCATCCAGATACGCAACAATGTAACACTAGTTAATAGCAGTGGACTGAGTAAAGTTTGCATGACTAGTCCTAAATCAGAATAACTCACTGTGCTTTCATTTTTGCCTATCACTATGACCCTTGGTTCATGGCAGGACAGAGAAAGAGGTTTAAAATCCATGGTAAAAATAAGGTACTTTTACCCAGCCCAGATGTAGAAGTAACAGAATTCTTTTTGAAAAGTCTGTTTTTCTGCGAATTTCAGCCCACTTTTGCAGATCAAAGTGCTCCACATGCCTCAAGTTACAAAAGATTTTGAATCTCTAGATTCTAGGTGCTTCTCTGAAAGAAAACCTGAACTGCAGGAATTTATTCATGTGTGGGAATAACATTTAAGTGGTAAGAATTAATCAAGTTGATTTTGATTCTGAAACAAGCAGGATCAGAGAATTTGAAAATTTATGGCTTTTTCTTTCACTGAACCCAACTCAATCAAAACATCCATTCCAGGAAAGTTTTTTCATTTCTAGGATGCAAGAAAGAAACAAAAAGCGGAACTGAGGACCTTGTGGTAGCTTTGAACTGAGACGTTTGTCCTGGGGAAATCTTTCACATATGGCAACCTGAAAGCCTAGCACATAAATTCATTATTCTTTCACTTCTCCCACCCCCATCATTCTCTGTACATATTTTGTTTTTATTTGATGTACAGAAAATGCACTGTTCCAATCATCCAATCATATTGATCCATTTAAAGGACATCAATTTATCAGCCTACATTTGCATCAATGTGTTTATCTGGAAAGTGCAAGAAACCACATTTATTTGATGGGGGGTTTTTCTTCTCCTTGGTAGGGCACAATCCCATCCTCTTCCCCTGATCCCCCTGTTAGTGTTCCATTGGCCACTACATAAATGAAAGAGCTCAGAGCAGGCTCCATGCCATAGCCATACTCTTCCTCGCTCATCAGTCACATAAGCTGGCTGGCTATCTGCAGAAGAAAGGGCAGGCTACAAAATTTAAGTGATGCAGCAGCAGACAAAACACCTTGTCCATCAGGGGCCCCAACCCAAAGGTTAAAGAGTGGCTCTAAACCAATGGAGATGAGTTCTTCTTTAACACCCCACTCCAAAAAATCCCTCATCCCCCTGCATAGGCCATTAGCCTTCCTTTGCATCATCCATTTATTAAACTCAGATTACAGGTTTTGCATTATAATCCAGAAGAATATTTCCATTTGTGCATTACAAATTCCAGGCACTTTGGTCCATTTCCGGGTCCACCACCAAGCACGCTGGGGACCCCCCCCGCTATCATGGGATGCTCCATCCACCCCACCATATCAGCATTCACAAGCCTTCTTGAGGTATGTAGAAAAAACATTTAAAGCTGTGTCTATGAGAGAGATTAAAGGGTCTCCTGATTTGATTCAGATTCAGAGATTCAGCAGCTGAATCAGGCACTATCTTCGCCGAATCGAATCAACAACTGAAGCTTTGCACAGCCCTACTCTCCAGAGATGATTTGAGTTCATTGCTGTGTCAATAATTTCCAACCTTGTGAACAAAGAGAAAGCCTCAGATTGATGTAAAAAACAATTCCAAAGCACACAGCGATGCTCAGCACTGCCAGGAAGCTGCTAGGTTATCCTCAACATTTAGGTCACCAATTAAACTTTGCACTTCATATACTGCATGTTTTGGGGGGATTGGGTAGTTCGTAGACATAAAAAGGAGGCTGGCAGGCAAGATTTCTTTTCCTGTAACAATTTGTTACAAAAAGTAGAAAAAAATTTACTGTGTTTTACTGATATTAAGATGTATTTTGGTGATAAGCCTCCATTCTGCACATGATGCCTCTTTCTCCCCCCAAACTGTTATTCATGAAATATTAGCATTCAAATTCATCTGTCAAAATGATTGTTGATGTACTAGAGGAGGGCTGCATTATCATCTGCACTGCAGTTTGCCTCAGAGCAATCTTGATTCAGATATTTACATAACCAAAGATTATGACATCCTTTGCAGCCCTTTTGATATGTCTGTCAGCAAGATGTCAGTAGAATCAGATTAATTCCAGATAGATTCTTTCCTGATTCCCAAGAATAGCTGTGAGGCATGAAGCAGTCATTTCAACAAGAGAAAGTTTGTTTTCCTAAAAGAAAAAATCCTGACAATTGATTTGCAACAGAAAACACACATACACAAAAGTGAAAAGTGTGTTGCTTTATTTCCCATGAGGCCCAAGGTGCACTAGTTTTGAAGGAAAGTCTGACCTGTTGTAGCAGTCTTTAACAAAAAAAGTTTAAGAATACAAGGACTTCTGACCTCTCATATTGTAATACTGCATTACAGTAACTGAGCTAATAGTGAAACACAGCATGAGACTGAAATTGGGAGTCTGATCTTCCATTATTTGAGCCTGGCCCAAACTAGTTGGAGTCCTTTGGGCTAGGGACAGACATTACATATAAACTGGCTTAAACGATCAGAAACTGGTTTAATCCTGTAACAGAACAGGTATTTATATACAGAACAGTGCCCATATACCAGTTTGAAAATGGTTGAAACTGGTTGAATGTAGCATCAGATTTAACTAATTTGGGTCAAACCAGTTAATGCAATGTCTGTCCTAGACCCATTGCTGGTTTAAGTTAAATCAGACTGCCCTAGCATCCCAGGGGCTGGGCAGGGCTCTATGCTTCACAGCAGAACTGGCCCTTCCCCTCTGCTCACTGGCTAGAGCTCGGCAGAGACTGCAGGCATCTGCCTGGCTTCCTCCTGCTCCCCCTGCCCCCCACTCCCTGCTCAGGAGGGATTTTTCCATCCCCTCTGCCTTATATAGACACCTCTCAGCATTAGCTAGCAGGCCACATGCTGGCTTCAGTCCCTCCTATGGCAGACAGGACAAAGGAAGAATCAACAGGTAGCTGGTAATGCCCCTCTGTTGTTTTCTTAATGGGTTCATAAACACTGAGCTAGGGGTTGATAAACACTGTGTTATCAATTCCCTGCTGGGCTGGTCAGAAGGGATGGCGGCGGGGAGCCAAACCCATCCCTAATCAGAGCATCTTCCTGGGGCCTGGCCATGCCCCCCTCAGCTCAGCACTGTAGAACAAAAGGAAGGGCTGCTCTAGCATCCCCCAGCTTCTAGCCTGAGCCACTGCAAGCATGTGTCTGCATTTCTAGGATGTCTGTGCAGTTACAAACTGATTTAGCCTAGCCAAGTTAGACTAACCTGCAAAAATTGAACCAATTCAGACTCAGACTTTTTGAATGTCTGTCCCTAGCCTTGAAGTACAAATATAAGTGTTTTAAAGTTAGTGATTCAGTAAGTGACACTCCCTGGCTTCATCTACATTTTGCTAAAATGTTCCAACCACTACATCTACTCCACACTGAAAGAGCAGTTGGAGTTTCAGTGTAGACATGGTAACTGGTGCCTGGTAGTTATCAGCATTTTCACCATCATGCCTTCTAAATGCTTACAGCACGATGGACAAAATCAGCTGTAATTTGTCTATGGTCTACACCACTGGTCTTCAACCTTTTTAGGTCAGAGATCACTTTTGGAATTTAAAAGGAACCAAAGATCTACCCTCGCTCCTCCTCCCACCCAGCAGGTATGACCGTGGGGAGGGAGGCAGGGCAGATTGAAGCCCCAGCCCTAGCCCCACTTCCTCCCTCACCACTGGGGCCTTGATCTGCCCCCCACAGTAGCAGTAAGGAAGAGACAAGCCCTGCACAGCTGGGACATGACAGGGGATGGAGCCATGAGTGGCTCATCCAGGAGGCATGCATGGGGGCACACAACCTGGGAGTGCCTGGGGAGGCATGCTCCCAGATCTGCCCACAGGGCAGGGCAGGGTGTGGGCTGGTGTTGAGGCGGTGCTGGACTGTTTCTGGTCATCTGCACATAGGCTGGATGGCTGTGGTGGCAGGTCTGGGAGTGAGGCTCACCCTGACCTGGACCCATAAGCCCCCAGCCTACATGTCCTCAGGGGGGAAGAGGTGGGGGAAGAAGGCTGTGTCAGACTGTTCTTGCCAGACCTGTCCCATGCTGTTCTCAGAGGTGGTTCTGGGAGTGGGGGTTGGAGTGGCCTACAGCCTCCCCATTTGGCCCCACTCCTAGCACCACCACCACAGCCACCTGGCCTGACAGCACCCTGGCTGGGAGCAGCCCGGCACTGTCCTGGCCCCAGGCCACCCCACCCCACCATTCATGCAGATCCAGGGGCATGCATCACCCCGTGCCCTCCCAGGCTGTCTGCCCACCCCCCTCCCTGCATGCCCTGGATGAGCCACTTGCAGCTCTATCCCTCACCCCACCCCAGCTGTTCAGGGCCTTCCCCTGCCCCAGCTCCACTCCCTACCTGCTGCCTCTGCCCTACATTTGGGGTGGGGCATTTGCATCCTCAATCTATGTGTAGCAGAGGTGGCTGCTGGCTGGTTGCTGCATCCCAGCCCTGCTGCACATGCTTCCAAGGCCTCCACCCCTTCCCTCCCCACCAACTGACCTGCTGGGTTGTGGGGGGAACACACACGCTCAGCCCCCACAGTCCAGGATTGACTTCCAGAGGTTCTGGGATCCACTGGTCAATCCCGATAGACTAGTTGTTGACCACAGGTCTACACCATGGCTTACTTCACTGCTGACAGAGGTAGCTAGCTGTTTTAGCCTGAAGTCAGTCACATGTTCAGTGGCAACATGTAGGGAGTGCATAGAGGTGCACATGCACCCCCCTGAGAGTGCCAGTGCACCCCCTGATTGGCTGTGCTCGCCGCTTAGGTGATGGGCTGAGGGGTAGGCAGGAGCACTGGTGGTTCCCCTGCAAGCACTGGCCAATCACTGTGATCACTGCAGCCACTTCCAGGAATGGCTGGCCACTTCTGGGAGCAGCTGCAGTGATTGGCTGGTGCTTGCTCCTAGAAGTGGCTACAGAAATGGCTGTAGTGATTTCAGCAATCAGCCATCATGGAACCCCCTGCCCAGTCCTCAGGATTGGCCATGCCCCCCCCCCCTCCATCTGCAGGATTGCCCATGAGGGACCTCCCCCACAGCCAGCAGGACTGGTTGCAGAGGGGGTCACGTGCCTCCCTGACTAAGGTAGCACCAGTCATCCATGCACATGTCTTTTCACAGCAGCCAATGAAGTGAACTGAGGTTCATGAAGGCTTATGCTTTATATACATATCTTACTTATTTACTTTTAAAAGTGCATATTTACCCATTATTGCTATCATTATAGGAGCTAAACTGAGGGTAGCAACAGTGTGACATTTTAAAGGAAATACAAACTGGACCAGATAAGAAATAAAGGTTACTTAATCAAAGGGTAAGAGTAAGCCACTAGAGGGCAAATCTCCACAAAGATCTTATAGCTTAAAAATACCAACAAGAGGAAAAGGGATACTGCATCTAAGCAATGTGGTCAGGGTGATTAAAAGGACATGATGTGTTTCTTGTTAGTTGGGCAGAGTATTTGTAAATATACTTCCATATATTTATTTAAATATTATACATACATCCATATATATTTACATCCCTATACATAGGATCATAGAAAAGTAGGGATAGGAGGGACCTCACAACGTTATCTAGTGGAATCTTCTCTGAGTAAACCATCCCAACCAAGCGTCTAACCTGCTCTTGGAGATTTGCAAGGATGGAGATTTCACAATTTCTCTAGATACCCTGTTCCAATGCTTGACCCTGATGATGATGATAATGAAGTGAGTGTCACCACACTAATATGTCAGAAGCATGAGGGCCCAAAAGCCAGCAACAGGTAGAAAGGTCAATATCAATAAGACTTTGGGTGACTGAAGGAGGGCTGTAAGGTGTGTGGTCCACCATTTGAGTTTCAGCACCACAGCTGCAGCCAGTGTCACTGGAGAGGACCCAAGAGTGCATACTTGCCTTAAACCATCCAGCACCCATTCTGAGGTCATTAAGAGCAGTCCAGGCCTTAAGGGGAAGCTGCTAGCCTGAGAGGCAGAAGCTGCTGTTGCAGATGAAGTTCTTTAGCTGTAGTTCTTGTGCAGCATATTGCCTGCTCCACTGATAGGAGGTCCATACTATGGATGACATGCCTTCTGCATATTCCAGCCTATTGACCTGAGTAGAAAATGGGTTCCAAGACTTGTTAGCTGGTTTTCTTCCTTGTAGCTACTAGGCTAGAGCTTTGAGGATTAGGGCCAGGGTAGCAGCTTGTCTCTGGATGCTGAGAGGAGAGGGAATAACTGAGAGGTCTGGTAAGCAGTCAACTGGAGTTGGCATAAGGCATGATGACTCTCATGATGCTGTTATGATTGGAATCCACTAACTTAACTGTTTTAACCCCATACTGGTGTGCAGTACAGAGTGAGCATACACAAGTGCCAAAGCAGAGGTGCACAGTGTTTGGAAACTTGCATCCCAGGTGGTGCTAGCAAGTTAACAGATCCTCTACTATTAACCTTACTATGGACCCCTTCCAGGTGTGGGGTCTGGTCCAGCTTGACTCCTAGATAAGTGATGGTGTAACAATGTTCAAGTGTCCAATCACTAATCTTGACTTTTATTTCTTTCTTTGCTTGGTTGCTATTTAGGTGAAAGGTTGTTGCAACTGTTTTAGCGGGGCTGAGCTGGAGATGACATTTATGGAAGTAGTTGGCAAGGGTGTTCATGTCTGATGTCAAAGTGGATTCAATGGCTTCCCATTGCTTGCTTGATTTGGTAAGAGCCAGGTCATTGGCATAGCCATGCTTCCTGGATTGGGTGTGAGGCAGGACGATAATGTACACATTAAAAAAACAAACAATGGAGAAAGTACCACATACCTCATAGTTAGAAAGTTCCTCCTAATCTCCAACCTAAATATCACATTTTACCCTGAGGCTATTGTTCCTAGTCCCGTCCCCTACAGTCACAGACAAAAGTGCATCTCCATCCTCTTTATAATTATCTTTAAGGTATTTGAAGACTGTTACAAGATCCTACCACACCTCTTGTCTTCTCTTCTCCAATTGAAATATCCCTAGTTCTTGCAGCCTTTCTTCATATGTGTTGCTTACCAGGCTCCCTCCCTCCCTCTATCCATCCACCCAATTAGTGTTTTTGAGGTGAAGGAGGGTGTTGTTCATTGTTACTAATGGAACAATGTGGTGAGAGGAAAGGGTTATTGGAGTAAAAAAAAAAAAATTAGAATGAGTAGAGAGAGGAGATAAGCAGAATGGGAAAGAAGAGAAGAAGAAAAATAAAAAATACAATGAACAGATGGGCAGGGAGGCTGGGCAGCTTTGAAATTATAGCAATAGGAAATTATAAAAACCAATAACCAATAGCAAGATGGCAAATGAACAATATAGAGCTAAATATAATATGCACTGCCCAATTTTTTGAAAATTATAACGTGAGGCAATCATGAGGGTTCCTTTGTTCTATTGCCCTTTTATGTAACTGTCTCCAGATGCAGGCAGCTCAAAGGGAAAAGATGTGGCCCCACTGCAGCCTAGGCTGGTGCTAGAGAATATAATTTATATCAACATGAAACTCTGGAAGTAAACCTTGCTAAGAAGTTTCTGGACTCAGCATTTCCAATCCCTCCATCTCTCTCCCTTTTAGACCTTCTACGTGTTTCTGGAGCAGCTATAATGTCTCCAATGATTGTATAGGCAATGTGTTCTTTTTGTGTT
Organism: Crocodylus porosus; assembly: GCF_001723895.1. NCBI lineage: Eukaryota > Metazoa > Chordata > Crocodylia > Crocodylidae > Crocodylus > Crocodylus porosus. The sequence continues at coordinate 14,764,005 of NW_017728914.1, forward strand.
CATCTCTAATTGTAAAAATGACTCAATTAACAAAGACATACGACTAGTCCTATTAAAATGCATCTCATCTGCTGATCTCATTTCCTTCTCCATGTACAAACATATCACAAAATAGGTCACTGTTGTCTTCTTGGAACCTTGAGTCTACACGCACCAAAAGTTAATAGTCCCTCAACCATGTCTGCCCTCAGAATACAGTAACTATCATTATTACCAATCATTCTTTGTCTCAGCTGTCAGCTTTAAATCCTCCCCCATAATTTTAAAGCTTTTTCTCCAACATACCAGCACTTGACATAATATCTTATGCAGAGATGAAAGACAAAGGTATCTGACTGATATTAAATATTGCCACTCAGTCGGGGCTGAGAGGATGCCAACTGGACAAATTCTCCAAAATCTTTGAACAGATGCTGTGGATATTCCAGTTATTACTTCAATTTCACACCCCACCTATCTATGCTGACAGCTGGTTTTGACAGTCTGCTCTTCTTTCCTCAGCTCTCATGTCAACTCCAGACATATAATAGCTGGGTTAGAGCTTAAACAATAGTGATTAGATCTGGTAGAGAAGGACGTATACTGGCAATAAAAATTAAGATGCTTCAGTAACCCTTCAAATTCTGGGAACTTCAGCTGAAGGCAACTTTGCTCAGCTGCAATTTCAGAATCTTCTGAAATTCTTTAGAGGGAACAAGGTCATCTTTAAGGGTGAATTTTGGAATCATGTTTCTGGTCATGCTAAGACTTCTTACCTACACAGCCTTTATTGGCTCATTTAAAGTAAATCTTGTCACATAGCAATGTGACCATTTCTCAGACAGTCACAAGCCTAAACAGATTTGATACAGAGAAGAGACAAGATCTGTGATAAATACAACACAGAGAAATATTAAAGGTTTTCACACAAAATTATTGTGATGTTTAGTATCTGTGAATACTGTTTTAAAAAAAAAAGGAAAAGAAAAGAACAGGATAAAGTGGTTAATTCTCTCTACTGCCTTTTGAGGAGAAGAGAGGTTTTTTTGTAACATGGAAGACCGATTTAGAAAGCTGGGAGATTTGATAAGGAAGTTAAGTGAACCGAAGGTAATTAATGTGTCATTGCTCTATGGGGTTTAATGAACAATTTATGCCAAAACAAGGATGCTGTCTAATTATAAAGGTCAGAGAGTACATTTTCAAAAATGCTTAAGTAACAAAGAACTCATGTCCAATTTTGAAAAGTGACCCAGGCATTTATGAGAATTGACTAGGTACAGACTTTACCAATATAATTATGTAGGTGTGGTGTATAATTTTTTACCAAGACTGTTATAGTCATACATCCCCAAGTGTGAAAGTAGTTACGTTCATATTAAATTGCTTATTTCCTTCCTGTACAAGAATACTTATGCTGGTAAAACTATGTCCACACTTACTTATGTGGTCAGACAAGCCCATAACCCCATGGAAGGCCATGAAGCTTTGAAGAGGGAATTTAGGCACTTTTGAAAAAATTACCTTTTAAAAAAAAACATTCTATGGAGGTTCAATTTTACTCCAGACTGCAAGTTATAGCACTTAGATGTGACAGAAAACAAGAATGGATCTATTACAATACAACTCTTAGAATGTAGTAAAATGGGGAATGTCAAGTCCATAAACTTGCTAACAGAATGAAGTGCAGAGTAAATCCTGTTCTTCCAAAATTGGTTTAGCACAGAAAACCCCACGTGATTATTTGCACAAAGCACTGAGGGCATGTCTACACTGCCTCTTGACTGCACTAGGAAAGAAGCAGCAAAGCATGACACCCACTCCATGCAAAAATGTAATGCGGCTATTCTTAGAGCAGAGCTGGGCATGTTATAAGCTCTCTCTTTGTGCTTACTGGCTTGTTCCCAGTGCTGCTCTGAGGATAGTTGCATTGCATATTTGGGTTGTAATATGTTTGACATTGGTGGTAGGCTTCACTGCAGACAATCAAACAGCAGTGCAGATTGCCCCAAGGCTCAGATTCTACCACATTTGTTTTTTATTAACTACATGCTGTGCGGAGCATTGGGAGAACCTGGTTGACAGATGCTCTCCTCCATATTGGAAAGAATAGGAGCTAAAATAGCTGAGATGTAGCTTTGCCATCCGTTGAACAAAAACTGAAGATGTCTATTTTGTAGAAATGTTTGCTGTACTATTGACATATTTAACAGGTACCCTCTGCATCCCACACGTTGGTAATTAGGCTTGTGGATACATGGGGAATAGGATTACATTTACCAAAAGCCTCAACAGATGGCATTGTGTAAAAGAATGGAAGCATGTAAAAACTGTTTGATCAAATGGCAAATGTATCTGTCAGACTTTTCCTCTGCTGTTAATCGAACATAAAGATCAGTTTGCCCTTTCACTCACTCACATTCTTTCTTCTCAGAAGCTTCTCTGCAGGCAAGCAAAAGTTAGGTGGGTAGCTGAGAAGATGGAGGTCGAGTATCTGAAGATGCCCAGAGTGCCATGGAGTCCGCATATTGGTGAAGCTGAGAAGCTACGTTGTACATCTCCATCTGAGAGGCTGATTCACTGGTATATCCATGAACTTCTTCCTTTTCCATTACCCATTGGGTTGGGAGAATGCTTAATCTTTTGTGTTGGTAAAGCACTGTGAAATTCTCTACTCGCAGGCATGAAGCAAATTATTATTGTTGTGATTACAATTCAGGCTTGTAGATAAAAGAAATACATTTAAAAATACATTTGCTCACAATCAGAAGTGTGTTTAACCTTTAGAACTGGGGAAGTTGAATAACTATCTTTTCAGATGGTGAGCTTGCCAAAACCATGTTTTTTCACCTAGATATGAGACTACTATCACACACTCAACATGAGGAGGTTACATACTGAGAACTCTAAAGGAACTGGCCAAGGTCATTGCAAGTCCCCTGGCACGGCTTTACAAGCACTTGTGGTGCTCTGGTGAAGTACCAGAGGACTGGAAGAGAGCCATCGTGGTTCCCATCTTCAAAAAAGGGAGGAAGGAGGACCCGGGAAACTATAGGCCGGTTAGTCTCACCTCGATCCTAGGCAAGCTGTTTGAGAAAATTATGCTGGCACACATCCAGGAGGGGCCAGCAGGAGACTGCAT
>NW_017728914.1:14768260-14770362 GCF_001723895.1 Crocodylus porosus
TGCTACTTCACGGTCAGGGCAGCCAGGGTCTGGAACCAACTTCCAAGAGAAGTGGTGCAGGCTCCTACCCTGGGGGGTTTTAAGAGGAGGTTAGATGAACATCTTGCTGGGGTCGTTTGACCCCAGTATTCTTTGCTGCCATGGCAGGGGGTCAGACTAAATGATCTGCTCAGGTCCCTTCCGACCCTAGAAACTATGAGACTATGAAACTTGGAATCAATATTAGGCCTAAACCTCTGGCTGCCAGAGCATCTCTATGGTTGGCCTCTTGCCCTGGTACTGAAACATGCAGCCAGCCAGGTCGCATGTTTCAGCACCAGGGCTCTGGTGCCGGTGAGTAAGGGGTCAGGGGGGCTGGAGGAGAGGGGAAGGGACTGTGGGGGGAACCTCCACCAGTCCCACCAACTCCCCCTTTGACCCCTGCCAGCCACCCCAAGCCCCTCAACCCCTGCCGGGGCCAGCCCCTCCTCCTGCCAACCCCCTCCCGAGACCCCCCGACCCCTGCCAGGGCTGACCCCTCCCCCCACCAGGGCCCCTGAGGCCCTTGACCCCTAGTGGGTCTGGCCCCTTGCCCTGCTAGAATTTCTGCTAGGAAGGCCAGTGGCAGGACCCTGCTTGCTCAGAGATGGACCCATCTGGCTGTGGCTGACCTCCTGGACCCATCTGGTTGTGGCTGACCTCCTGGACAAAAGGGGCCAGGAAAACATGCTTTGACAGTTCAAAGCAGGCCACCACACCTGGAACATCTTCCAGGTGATAGCTGCCCAGACAGCCAGGCAGGGGACACAAAAAGCAGTAGTGCCACACAAAGGCCATCCCTGCAACCTCAGTGCACTGGCAGCTGGCCCAGAGGGGCAGATGCCTCTATTGGCTCTGCAGTCCCCATCTGGGTCTGGCAGGTGCACAGCAGGTCACAGCCAGGCAGCAGCCCCCACTGCCAGACTGCTGCAGTGGGTAGAGGGTGCAGGGAACTCTCAGGGCTGCTTCAGCTGTCCAGCTGGCACAAAGGTTAGTGTCTTCAGGTACCAACTGTCTGGGCCCCAGGAGCTCCTGAGAGTGAGTAGCCCTGAGCTACATGCTAGGGCAGCTTTTATACTTTTGGGGCCAGGACAGGGCAGCTTTTTATACTGCTGGGGACAGAACAGGTGCCAGCCCCAGCCTCTAGCTCCCCTTGGCTGAAGATTCAGGAGGAGCCAGGCAGGGTTATTTTGCCCAAAGTGGCACAATTTGCTCTAAAACAAAGTGTGTGTGCAAGCACATGCACTGAAACAAAAAGCCCTGGCTCAAATTTGCACTGCTTCTATTTGAGCTACTGCAAGTGCCCTATGGACACATCCACACATGCAAGCACGTGGAGCAAATTGTGCCACTTGGGGCAAAATAACCCTGCTTGGCTTTTCCTGGATCTACAGCCAGGGGGAGCTAGAGCCCAGGGCCAGCACCCAAAAAGGGGTTCAGCCTCCACACAAGGGGTATGCCCCCGACAGGCAGTTTTCCCCCCAACAGGGGGTTCACCCCTCAAACAAGGGGTACAGGCCCCCAACAGGGGGTTCAGCTGCCACACAAAGGGTATGCCCCCCCACCATGGGGTTCGCCCCCTCAACAGGAGGTTCAACCCTCAAAGGGGTATGGGCCCCCAACAGGGCATTCAGCCCTCCCCAACAGCACCCACACAAGGGGTAGGCCCCCCCCAACAGAGGATTTGTCCCCCCAACATGGTATTCAACCCCCTAACAAGGGGTACGGAACCCCAACAGTGGGATCAGCCCCACAACAGGGATTCAGCCCCCACGGAAGGGGTATGGCCCCCTAACAAGAGCCAAATGACCTCCACATGGGTTACCACCCCCCTTGCAAGGCCCACATGCTCCACCCCAGCCCCAAAATTGCTGCCCTACCCAACCCCACCCCCAGCTCTCCCAGAACCCCCAATTGCTACCCCACCCATCCTCAGCCCGCCAACTTGCACCCCCATACTCCCATGGCTACCTACACAACCCCAGGCACCATCATTTAAAAAAAAAAACAGGAAAAAAATGGGAAAAAAGCCTCTGCTTACCTGAAAAGCAGGGGTGGAGGGGCTCCAGGGCCTCCTGGCAGAG
>NW_017728914.1:14792283-14806077 GCF_001723895.1 Crocodylus porosus
CCCAGCTGACTTCCTGCCCTTTGGGCAGGGGGCTGGACTCGATGATCTCCCGAGGTCCCTTCCAGCCCTGATGTCTATGAAATCTATGAAATCAGCACTCCCCGACTTCCCCAAGTAGCTTGCTCACCTATCAGTTTGCTGCAAACAGTATGACAAAGCAGGGAGGGAGATTGAAAAGCTCTGTATCATCAACAGATGCATGCAGTGCACACACCTCTTGCCTCATTGTGCTAGCCCAGGGTTGAGGGCTGGCAACACTCCTGCCCCTTGAGCAGCCAGCGGGGAAAAGCTTGGGACCATGCAGGCAGACATCCCTAATGACAGAGTCCTGCTGTGAACTGGCCATGTTCCCCTCAGCTCAGCTCCTGCAGAAGGGAAAGGAGGGCTGTTTTAGCATCCCTCGGCTTCTATCCTGAGCCATTGCAGGCATGTGCATGTCTGTTCAGTTTCAAACCAGTTCAGCCTAGTCAGGTTAGAAGAACCAACAAAGATTGAATCAATTCAGGCTCAGACTTTGTGAATGTCTGTCCATAGCCAGAGAGCTAAATTCAATCCATAAGTTCTTAAGTTAATATGATGCACACTCCAGATAGTTGAAAGATGCAAGCCTTAATAAATCTACTGAGAAAATAGGAGTTCCTAAAATGGAAGGTGTTGGAAAATATTGATCCCTCAATATGTTCCATCTTAAATTTTCTCTACATCTAATCAGACATAGATTTTGCAAGTGTAGTGAACTCTAATGATAAGTTAAAGTTTAGCTACTGTAATATTTTGACACCTTTTAATACTTTTAGTTTGCTTGCATAGTTATAACTTGTAAGTAGGCAGTCTGTATCTAAGGCAGAGTAAGGTAAGCAAAACAGACACCACTGGTAATATGGGCAGATTCCAAGAAAATTGTGTTAAAACTGACTTTAAAAGCGTTATCTGAGATGTAACTGCCTATTACAGTAGGGAAACTTTTTTGAAACTTTACCAAGTAATTACAGCATCCAATAAAAGCATGTGGGAATTTATTCAATACATTTTTCATAAATCCTCTAAGCCCATTTTCTAGATGGTTCATATACTCAATTTCAAATTTCAACAAAACAGGGAACAGTTACCAAGAAAAAATATACACTTGAATCCTCATTTTTAACCAAGTTTACTGTTTATATAATCAGCTAAACAGAATTTGCAAAATTAACTTTACTGTGTCACACCTGCTAACATTTCAGTCTAGTAATCTACCATTTTACAGGATGTAGTGTTCATGAGGTATTTTTGAACTCCCCTATGAATAAGCATTGTTCTTCCCAGAAAAAAAAATATATGTGCCTTACTTGAGATTACCCTTCAATACTCGAAAGTTTCAGCTAATGCAGAAAAACACAGCTCTACCTAATGTGGTGTGACCATTTTATATGCGGATTCTTTAAACTACAGAACTGAGTTCTGTAAATGGATTCAAAATGTTTTTGAGGCCCAGATCCAGCTGTTGGAAGCTGTGCAAACTTGCATTAAAGAACCTGACAGACACCACCGTTCATTCTTCTCTTTCTTGCTATTTTAGGAAGAACCTAAGAAAGTTGTGGCATTGGGAAGCTTCAATAAGAAATGGAATAATAAGGGGGGCACATCAATTTAATAGAACATATAAACTGTCAAATAATTTGCTGACAACAATGACGACGACATAGGCAAATACACAAGTTTAGAAAGTGAAGTGCAGAAACAGTGACCTGTTGTAACAGGGAGCTAGAGGCCACTGTTACTTTAAGAGATTGCAGCAGAAGTACTCACCGGCTGCTGAACATGGGCTAGCTGCAGGAGAGTAGACAACTAGGGACCTGGTTTAGTGCTTGGCTAGCTGCCTAGCAATAACACAGCAGGGCAGAGCCCAGAGAAAGCAACAAAGGAGCATCTGCAGCTTAGCCGCCGAACCAGCAGTAAGTTGGGAGGACACATCTATGGCCAGTCAGGGGAAGATGTAACTGGAAGAGAAGCCTGGGGGATATAGGCCTGGATTGCTAAGGCAGAGGGGCAGTGTGATGCTGAACTCTGTGGAGAGAAGAGCTCCTGCCAGCTCAGACTCGCAGGGCATGGAAGCCGCAGACTGGGTTAAGTGCTCCCAGGGGCTAGGGGAGACAGTAAGTAGAGAGATGGCTTTGGCAGCTGTATGGGAACTCAGAAGGTGAGACTTGTAGTTTGGAAGCAGTTGCTTTTATTTGTGTTACTTTTAAGTTTAGTACCGGAGGACTGGATGATGGCTATAGGGAGGTAAGGAGGCCACACAAGGGTGCCTGAGGGGCACGCTGGGTTTTGAGCCTTGCCAGGGACAGGGGCACAAATCAGAGGGAGGTAGAGGCAGGCTGAGACCAAGAGGGCCTGGCCTTGAGCCTAGAGGGGTCAAGACCAAGGTAGATGGAAGCCAATAAGAACCTGAGTCATAAAGACCAGGTCAGAGCAAGTGGGTCCCAGGTTACAAGTCTACAGCCAGAGCAACCTGTAGGTTAAGCCTAAGAGGGATGAAACGTATACAGGAAAGTAAATGGTGACAGAGTGACACCCACAAAGCATGGATGTGGTTATGGGGGAGGTTGGAGACCACAATTACTGCCCTTATGATGATTTAGTGCCATAGGGCAAGCCTGGTGACAGCCAGGAACGAGAAGCAGAGAGAGACATGAACCAAGGCTCACTTTCAGGCCCTGAGAAAGTTTCCTGAAGGACTAAAATATAAATCAAGGTATGGCAAGTGAGGCAAACAAGGGACGGTACCCCATGGAGTGGAGGTGAGGCAGGGTAGCTTGGCCACTGGGGGGGATCACGGCCGTCCTCAGGGACCAGGACTTGATACACTGAGAGGCAGGGGGCTCCAGAACTGTTCCTGTCCTGCTGCCACCAGGCTGCATGTGGAGCCAGGCTCATCAAAAGACAGCAGTGATGGTGACAGTACTAGCAGTTAGGTTCCCTTCCCCAGCTCCTGCTTCAGGGCTAGCAAGGAACACAGAGGATACCTAGCAGGAAAGAGGGATCCACTTTTTGCTGCTGCGGTGCCTGGCTCAGCCTAGAACCATGCAGAGCCTCATTGGAGTGGGCAGCCCTGGCATTTCCTTCCCCTCCCCTGTACTCCCAACCCACAAGGTGGCTGAAAACAAAGGCAGTGGTGGGAAGGAGTGGGGAAGAAAAAAGAGAAAGGGAAGGAAGGAGCAAATTCTTACTTACTTGTGGAACTTTAGAAAGTCCCCAGCTACTACCCACAGAGTGTAGTCAACTGAAATGGGGGTGCATTTGCACAACTGCACCCCCCTGGATCCACCTCTGGATGACAATGGTGACAAAACTTTCATTGTGTTACATTATGATTTTCTAGATCTTGTTTCGGTCATGTGTCTTAAAGCTGTGACAGCACAGAGGAATGGACAACGTTTAGAGCACCAAATTAAATTAGACTCTGAAATGAATACATACATAATGGAACCAAAGACTCGGGCGTTTTCTTCAGTAGCTGATTACTCTGAATCAGTTTCCCCTGAACATAATGCTGATCTGTGGTCCTTTCAGAATAGTGGTTTGTCAGATGGACATCCTTTTAAGTAACAGTCAGTTATTTTAATTAAGCTCTCTCTAGGTTCACAATCTTACTGTCTCTCTTTGTAAAGGACATCATCCTGCCAGGTGGTTTATCCAGACTTTCACAAGCTTTAATTATCTGTTCAGTTAATGAGTACAGTAGCTGATCTAGATTTATTGCAGTAGCTAGAAGCTTGTGTGAATAAAATATCAGGTCTGTTTGCGATCTGGCAGCTATCTCTGTTTGCAGACTCTTCCAATTACTTCCAGGTCATTAGGCCCATCTCTAGTAGATATTTTTACTGTCATTAGGAAAAGTGGTGTAATGACATTCGAGGACTCAATGACTATTGCAGAGGAGATCATGAAAGGTCAAAATAAAACTCAAACATCATATGCTACCACAATGCTGGATTAAAGAGAGCAGAAATCAGATTCATAATGATTTTAGATGACTTGGCTTACATCCCATAAGATTGTATAGAAATCTGTAAGGTTACAATAGACATAGCCCCAGGCAAGTTTTACCTTAGCTGTCTCCACATTGTTTAAATCATTTGTTTTTACACAGATTTATGGATATTAAATTACAAAGATCAGTTAGTTGTCCGTGAGTACAAGCACTGATCTGTCAAAAAGCTAACAGTGTTCCCAGGGAGGCATTAGCAAACTCAGAACATTGACAGGAACAACATGTCCAATTTCCATATGTATTCCTACCATGGTGCTATTCATCTTGATGGATCCCAAAGCTCTTAAAAAATGATACAAACACAGGACCTATTCAGCCACTGCCAACGAGTATGTTGGTAAGAGAAGAGAAATATTGCTCATGAACACCTGTGGCAAATCCCATTTTTCAAAAGTGACATGGGAACTTTACTGCCTTTATAACATAGTAAAAAACTGCATTTTAGTGTTCATTCAAAAAATCCACATCAAGGTCTTGTGGCACCTGGGACACCAGGCATGCATCGTGAGTATCTCCCTGGGGTTACACTGCTTCAAAATTGAGGTTAGTGAGGAAAAAAAGATCAGTTCCTGAATGCAGGGATCCTTGCACTATTTATCTGAATATCATCTAGCAGCATAGTTAATCTATGATTATGATATGGCAAGCTCAGTTCCTCCTATAGACTGCTCCAGGAGTGGCACAAGCATGTACAGTAAAAGCTCTGTTAACCAGCATCCATGGGGAAGACAGGGTGCTGGTTAATCAAATAGGCTGATTATCTGAGAGGGTTTTTGTTGTTGTTGTTGTTTTTTGTTTGTTTGTTTTTTCCTTCAAGAAAGAAACAAAGCCTTCATTTTAACTGTGATATAATAAATTTTATTTTAACATTTTAATATAACATTTAATATGATATAATAACTTTTAATATTTTAACTATTTTAACTTTAAATATTTTAACTACAATATAAGGAATAATAAAGTAAATACTATAGCAAGATGGTGTCTCTGATAGATGCTGGTTAATAGAGAATCCCAGATGGTAAAGTACCAGATAATGCAACTTTTACTGTATGTAGCCCTTCCTTGGGGCAACACATAAGTTCATTTTCCCTGGCAAGTAAAGCAGTTACAGGAGAGGCATATGTCTCTTCATAATAACCTTTTAAAATATTGCCTGAAGATCATGGCAAGGAGAGAAGTGGAAAGGGGTCTTTAATTATTTCTTTTATTTATTATGCAAGGATGGCATGAATGAGTAAGTATTCTGCTCCAAAATATACAGCACACTTTCATTTAAAAGGTTAAAGATGATTGTAGGGCTGTTTAAGCCCTTATGCAGAAAAGTGTTTCAAGATGTGCTAAATTTTCAATAGATGAGTCGCTGGACCGGAGGGCCTGAGGGCATGGAGAACTTCCATGGAGGGATGGTCACCACCAGACAGAATTGGACTCTGAGTCAACACATACATTTTCTTTGTGTGCTGCATGGTTTGTCAGTCCCAAGAGGTTACAATCTGTGGGCCCTGTTCTGCCATGGATGAAGCCAACTGAAATCTACATGGATCTGAAGGCAGATTTTGGTCCTGTACAAGTTTAATCGGTTTCACTTAGCAATGACTCTTATTCAGAAATGGCAAAAACATATTCATTTGTTTCTTTAAATGAACTTCTTTTCCCTCTCCACTTCCTGAGGCACTATTTCAGGTGTAAACCCTGGCTGCCCTAATTGTCTGATCTTCTTGGTCACTGACAGATTGCCTCCATTACGAATTCTTTCTTGTACAATCCATCCTGTATCAGTCCTTTCTTGAGTCATTTGTTTGTGATGTATTGGAAAAGAGTGTAGTCATGGGTACTTCAGCTATAATTAGATTCTGCCACTTCAAGTACCAAGTCAATGGCTGTGATTGTAATTCCAAAGGAAGATTTCCAAGTGCAAGGTCACAGAACATCTAAAAAGTGCAGTTTAACCTACCTCTTCAATTGACCACTTAAGCTGACAGCCCTAATTGTTCACAAGTGGACAGAGCTATGCATTAAAATGCCTTCAACATTGTTCTAAATCAAAGGATAATCTGACTTCAGTCATCATGTTTGAATTACAAGGCTAATTGCATCCCTTCCTTTATCCTTTAAAAGAAGTTGTCCTTACAATTTAACAAAATCCTGGCATGTTCTTTCAAACACAGCTACTCTGTGCTTAAAAAAAAGTGGAGGCTATTCAGTATGGCTTCAAAACAAGCAATACAACTACATATTAAGTCTCATCATTCAAGAAGTTCCAAACCAAGTATGTATGATGTGACTTTTCATTCCCAGTTAGCTTTGTGTGCACATCTATAATTTGTAAAGGTTGGAAACACAAGACCAAGAGGTATGTTTTAGAGCCTGTGAATTCTGCCCGAGGCTCTGGCAGATGTGGTGTTAATCATGTGATAAATTGTAACAAGCCACATGTGCAAACAATTTACCATAGAGTAAAATGGCAAACTACACACAAAGATGTTCCATTTAATGTGGAACACCTTTGTACCTGATTTGTAACATGCATTAAATTGCATCTGTGGTATATATGTTACTTTAAAGGGCTAAAGATTTGGTGCTGGGTTCTCCCCCATGTCTTTCAAACATGCCAACAAGGAGCCAGAGATTGGGGAGCCAGCAAAATGAAATAGCACAATGGGAAGCACAGCTTCAGGGACTGATAGTCCTCTTTGAATAGTCTGACCTTAAGGAAATCGGGAAATTGGTCATTCATCTGTAGCATTATCATATATCTAGGATCAAAATAGATGACATCTGTAGGGGGGAGGGGGCAGGGAGCTGGGAGGAGGAGAGGTGGAAGGGTATATGATTGGGGGAAGGCAGTGCCCTGCCTCTGCCCTCAGTCCTAAGCCCCTGCTCCCCAGAGCTGCCAGTGCCCCTCACTCCTAACTCAGAGCCCCCTGCCCCAGCCCTGCTGTCCTTGCAGCTACTGTCTGCATGCACATACACACACACACCTGCTGGGGCTTGGGCACAGAGTACATGACCCCCAATAGCCAATCACTTTGCCCGCTGCTCCCAGCCCCAAGAATGCAAGCTGCTAGTGCCTGGGAGGAGCAGGGACAAAGCAAAAAACCTGGATATTTGCTCACATTTTAAAAACCTGCCCAGACACCAGGACAGGGGGCCAAAAGAGGATGCGTCTAGGAAAACCCAGACATATGGTAACCCTACATGATCTGGGACATATAGGACATTACCCTTCTGCCCCCACCATGCTCTCATAAGTTGGCAGCTGGAGGGTGGCATGCTGGGCAGGCAATAGTGCCTGCCTGCAAGGCACTCCATGCTGTACCAACTCCTGGCTAGATTGTGCCCCATAGTCCTGCATTTCCAGGACATCCAAAGTAATTCTCAACAGTCAGCTGGGTCTGGCTTCTGAAATCTGGGACTGTCCCAGCTAAACTGTCACCCTATCTTTGAAGGTCTAATTGGGGTATGGTGAGCCCAGGATCCATCTCCCTGATCTCAGGCTCCTCACATGCCAGTAAGATGAAAGAGTACCACAGGAAGTGCTGCATCAGGGACTTGCCCCTTGTGCTGTGATTCCTGCAGAACTGCGTTATCTTGATGGGACCAGTTACTTCCGGTAAAATGAGAGGTTGTCAAGGAAAGTGCAGCATCAGGGACTAGTCCACTTGTGCAGTGCCTTTCGAAGGCCCTAGCTCATTAGTTCAAGATTAGGAAATGGCTTCCCCAATCCCAGTCTGCCCATGAGCTAGCAAGATAAAAGGGCACTCAAGAAAGTGCTACATCAGGGACCAGTTCCCAGCAGCAGTGATTCAGTTTCTTGATTCTGGTCTCCCCACACATGATAAGCCCTTATCCAGGGAGATAAGGCAAGCAGGATGAAATGATTTCATAGATTTCATAGACATTAGGGCTGGAAGGGACCTTGGGAGATCATCGAGTCCAGCCCCCTGCCCAAAGGGCAGGAAGTCAGCTGGGGTCATAGGATCGCAGCAAGATAAGCGTCCAATTTACTCTTGAAGGTGTTCAATGTAGGTGCTTGAACCACCTCCGCTGGCAGACTGTTCCAGACCTTGGGGGCTCGGACAGTAAAGAAATTCTTCTTTATGTCCAGCCTGAAATGGTCTTGCAGGAGTTTGTGACCGTTCCTGGGAATGAGTTATGACAGGGACAGGCAAAATATGGCCCACGAGCCAGATTCGGCCTACCAGGCCATTCTATCCATTCCGCAGGGCTCCTAAACAATTAAAAAAATTGTAAAAGATAACAGCAGCCAGAGGCAGTAGGACCTAGGGGGATCCTCCAGCAGGATCAAACAGCTGGAGAAGCAAATCCAGCCCAGCCCCACCCCCTCCTACCCGCACTACCCTCCTCTCCCTCCTGTAGCCCCTGTTCCATCCAGAAGCCTCTGCCTAGTAGGGGCTACTGGAGGTTTCCAGCCTAGGGCTGTTACTGCATCCCCGTGCCAAGGAAAATACAGATAAGGAGGAGTGGGGCAGGGAGGCAGGAGAGGACTGTGAGTGATTGCCCCAGTCCTCCAGGCCAGCCAGGCCTACTTCTGCAGTCCCAGCACTGCAGCTGGGAAACACATGGTGCCAGCCAGTGGGCAGGGAGTGGGGAAATGTCTGGAGCAGATGGGGGAAGGAGGCAGCAAGTAGGTGCATGGAGCACAGTGATAGCCAGGCATAACAGAGCAGAAGTGCAGCAGTGGCAGTCGGGGGGCAAGTGGCAGTGAGCACCAGCATGGGACCCGCACAAGTGTCCTGGAGCAACAGGATCACAGAACATGCTGTGGGCAAACCCTCCACAAGCCACAACCCTCCCCAGCCACCTTTCCCCACATGCTCCCAGCCCCCCACAAAACCCATACCCACCCACAGCCCCCACACCCACACCTATCCACCCCCCACAAATTACACACACACACACACCCTCCCACACACCCCCACAACTATACCCCCTACCTTTTTCAATTCCCCCCACAATTTTCAAGAGTATGCCTTCCGTTTAAGCTATTATACTATCACCTCTATGTATACTATACAAACACATGTAAATCAGGACAAACATATATTTTTTAATTAAATTAGTTAATGTTGTAATACATGTTTGATTTTTTTTAAAATATAATTTGGTATTTTTCTGGTTCTGAGATGGCAAAACCCATTGCTGAAAGGAGTAATTCTGGGGGGCAAGGGGAGGGACTTCTGATGGCAAAGGTTAGCGGGTGGGACTCCTGGTCACAAAATGGCAATCAAGGCCGGGGCACCTGTCAAGGGATGGGGCTGCCCATGCGCCCCTCGATGACTTGCAAAACTTCAGTGAGCAGACCTTCACCTGAAATAATTGCCCACCCCTGAGCTATGATAAGATTCATTTAAGAATAATTTTTCTACGTTGTCTCACTTTAACTTAATGGAATGATATGGACACTGACAATGAAGTTCAAGTACTGGTGAACTGGGACCTTGTACAAACATTCAGCTTCTCCTGGGAGAGACACAAGTCTCCCTGGAGAAACCAAGAGTATACAGAAGTTCAGGCATTTTCTCCCAGAGTAGAAATAGCTTCTCCAAGAGAAAAAATAACAACCAGGGTTAAATAACTCCCAGCCATTATCAGGACTGGGAGAGTGGGCAGGGGATGGGCCTGTGTGATTCAGAGATTCAGCTGCAGCCTATTACAGAGAGAAGACAGAAAACCTCTGTCTCTGCCTTGCACATCTATTTTTGATCAAGGCATCACAGATGGGTCAAAGAAGAACATCAAGACCAGATGTCAGGTAATGATTGCAACCCCTGCAATACCAGCATGAATTCCAGTCACCATGTGGGGATGGTAAAGGGGTGTTTATTCTGTTCCCTGCTACACCAGTAGAATCTTGTAAGTGAAACACTGTTTCCTGGTGAAAGTGGGGGCAGGAGGAAGAAGGGGCTGCTGGTTGATTATCTTCTGGGGGAAGCTTTCAGAAAGATTCACAGAGCTTCAAATCAATTTGGACTTTTTACTTGGTCCCCGATTCAATTTGTATTTGGAGATTCAGCCACCAAGTTGGGCTGAATCTCCTCCAAATAGAATCAACACCCAAAGCTTCGTGCAGCCCTATTGCTTCCTTATCACCTTTGTGAATGTATTCTCAGGCATATAAGCCTTTCAGACAATGAGGGGTTTATATCATAAAAGGCAAAACTCTGGCTGAAATGTCACTTGCAAACAGGCTACCCAAAAAAGTGGGGGGGATTAAGTGACAGACAGTATCTTTGGGATATGTCTGAAAGGACACAAATATTCCCCTGGTCTTAATTAGATCAGAAAATACTTCTGCTCTGGTAAACAAATATCACTTGAAGGTGGGAGGGAGCTGGAAGTTATATGCCTGGTGTGGGATTCTCAAAAAATCCAGTGGGAAATGTATGCAAATAGCCAGATAAAAAACCCTACTTAAGCTTTGCCTTAAAAGCAAGTTTTCATCTTAGTATATTTTTTTACCTTTAGTTCTTTTTTCTCTTTTGTTTCTTTGTTCTTATATCTGTCTGTATCTCTACATAGTTTAAAAAAAAGTTCTCTTATTTTTATAATCTTTTTAATTGTTACTTTTTATAATTTAGTGTTACAGTAAGTGTGATTTACAGTATTTGAACATGCATCTTCTCTCACCTAATTCCCACCAAGATCCTTAGGCTACTTTAGTTTAGCAAGAATAAATAGCTCACAAGTCAAGGACTTTGCAGAGGCTCAAGGAGACACACAGGCTAGTGACAGAAATTACACATAAACAAGGACACGCAATTCAAAATTGGACTAAGCTTGTAACAGAACAGAGGTTCAGTGCTCTTAGACTGGTTTCAAAATGGCTGAACGCAGTTTAAAACAGACCTGGGTTCATGTAGTATCAGATTTAATCAGTTTAGGTTAGACTAGTTTAATAACGAGTCAGGAGGGGATCTGGCACAGAAGTTTAAGTCACAGACCACAGGCATCCCAGGATGCATTGCAGCTCCCCCCCGCCCCAGCCCCTGCTTTGCAGAGTGGACAGGCTAGCCTCCACGAATGCTCTTTTACCTCTAGGCTGTCACGGTACAGCGGCAGCAAAGCCTCTGCTCCCTAGTCCTGTGCCCTGCCTGTGTCTGTCAGCCAGGCTGTGCAGAGGAGCAGGAGAGCGGCAGCCTCCAGTCTTCCCTGCCCCTGCCCCTACCCCAGCCAGGACCACTGGGAGAAGGGGCTTAAATCTGTTCTGGCTGGGGGAGGCCTCCCCCCCACACACATTGTTCCTTCCCCCACTGCATTGGTTGGCTGTGGGGGGTGGGGCTAAGGCGAGGTTCTCGGTTGGCTCTCCCCCTCCTTGCAGCTGACAGTCGGGGTGGGGGCATGTGCTTAGCAGCCAATCAGACATAGTTCTGTTCCCTCCCAATCTATTTTTTGCAGCTTAGAGAAACCCACAAAGGTTTCATTTATTCCACCTCAGGCTTTCTGATTGTCTGTATTTACCCATAAGGGTTCAGGAGCATGCAAGAAGACAGAAAGTAAATGTAAACAGAACCTGCCCCCACGTGAATGAGCTGGTTGTAGTTTGAGGATCTCTCTAAATGTAGATGTCTATCTGGATGACTGAGTCTACATTCATATATGTCGATGAATAAGCCAAAATAGTTCCTATCACTTCGCAGGGACTGGCACCCCTTCAGGCCCTCCTTCTGCCTCTGAAAATGTATGATTTCACCAGTATTGAAAAGGGATCCCTGCCTCAAACTCACTGGGTAAACTTCAGGGAGATGCTTCCTCTGGACACATTTCCATTTTCCACTGTACTCCAAATGGGTTCTGCTAGATTAAGAATGAGAAAGGTTATCTATTAACTTTAGGTCACTGGAAAGGAAGCAATAGGCTTTTTTAGCCAGAGAAGTGTTTTACAGTGTCAGGGACACCAAAATGATTCATAATCATCGAGGATTGCATTTGTCTTTCTTTTTCCCAGAAGAAAGTGAAAGTGCTTCATTCAGCCTAGAATACTTAAATCAAACTCAGTTCCTTTTTATATTCTTCATGCATCCACTCTTGCAGGCTACAATGATTATAAATCAAGACACATCAAATGGAATTGCACTCTAAAGCCATAATTTACTAGATAAATAACCTTATATGTTTTAGGATGGCTTAGTGATGTTATCAGGAAAAAAGTAAGTTAGAATTTCCATGTTCTAATCAAAGATGCTCTAGTAGAAAACTAGGAAGTCACTCATACCATGGGCTATTAAGAAACCACTGGTATGTGAAGTAATTGTTCTTGGAGAAAGGATTTAATAATACGCAGTCTCAATAATGCCAGGAAGTTGTCAAATCATTCACAGATTGCGTGCATTTTACTACTTAATCCAAGCTGAATGTGTGTTATGAAAACAGTCACAAGATTAAGTTATTAATAGAAAACCATTCCATCTAAAAGAAAATTTATGTTCATAGCCTGATTGATACACCAAATTGGGTCATTTATCTGCCCTGCAAAAAAATGTTTATGCACCCTCTTTCTTTTTTCAAATATACAAGCTTATGTTTATCATTAAAAAGTCTGTAAATCTTTAGAGTCTCCCAGATGTATTTTATCCAAAAAGAATTCCTAATCTGTAATTTAACAGTAGCTTCAGTTTTGAATGTAATATGATAAATTCCCAGCTCTCCTACACTTAGCTGTTGATAAACTTTCTTCTCCAAAATAGTTTGAGGTATAAAATGTTAACCAAAAGTTATGGAGGGCTTAATGTATGTTGAAGCTGTCCAATGGTGACTCTGTGCCAGCACTGATCTCCAAACAAGGTCTTTTACAGTCAGCATTTGAACTATTACTTGTTGAGTCAGATATTTCAAAGTTATACTGCAGGATTCACAAGGTATGAACTTCAGTCTCAATTCTGATCTTGCTTATTCAGCTGCTGTCAGTGAAGCTATTCTTGATATGAACTACTGTAACAGAGATCAAAAATCAGACTTTTTCTTATAAGTATTTTCCAAAGAGCTGTGCATACTGCAGTGCTCTAGAAATGGCAAAAAGAAAATAATAACAGTAATTGCAGTTCTCTGAGAATATTGCTTTTTCCTTCTGGAAGTGGAAATATGAAGATGATCCACCAAGAACTGTACAGAACAGGGAGAACTATATACAAGTACAAATGGGTTTGAACCACTTCTTAGCCCCTATACACACACATTTCTGACAACTCTCCCACAATGGATATCAAGACTTTTCTTAAGAGAGGGTTGAAGGATGCTTCTTCTGTTGTAGACCTGTTGGACTCTGATTTTTGACTTTTTGTATCATGTGTTTCAGAAAAAACTGTCTTGGCTGTGGTAGGTATGTATATGATTGTACAGCATCTTCTTTCCTCTTACTTGGATTACTTTTTCTGACTTCCTGTGATGCAAGTTCCATGGAGCATAGCTCAAGTTTCACATAAATATGCATATTTGTCTGCATTTTAGTGTTGTACAACCTCTATAGCAAAGGAATTTTCAAAGGAGTCTAACAAAGAGAGATGCCCAGTTTCCATGTGATCTGGGGATTCAAATCTAAAAGTATTGGACTTAGGACTTCATTTGCTACCAACGTCTTAAACTTCACCTGGAAATAAAAGCAATGTCCATGATGTAAAAATCGCGGTTCGTTTCTCGGCAGGCGAAAAAAACCTTCAGCCACAGACACACTCTATTAGCAACACAAAAGGTATATATTTGCAAATAGGGTCAGAGAGAGAGACAAAAGATCAAACACT
>NW_017728914.1:14806088-14832010 GCF_001723895.1 Crocodylus porosus
TAGTAACTTTGCAAAACAAAGAGAGAGTAATACCTTAATACAAAGAGCTCTCAGTAGCTCTCCCAGTTCTCTCACCAGGGAGGGCTGACAGCTGCGCTGTTTTAACAAGACTTATTAATAATGCATTTTTAATAATATTTTTAACATCCAGACAAGGGTGGCCCTGTGGTATATAGTGCTGCAGACAAGCCTGGAATGCCACATAATGCACATTCAGCTTTCAACACACTGTAAAGTAGCAGACAGGGGAAGGGGTCAAAAAACCTGCAAAAAAAAGAAGTGGAAGAGGTGTGCCGCCCCAAACCAGAGGCTGGTTGGCTGGAGCCACACTCCAGCTGCCAGCCAGGCTCCAAGTGGCAGGACCGCTGCTGCTGCAGAACCAGAAGGCCCCTAGGATCCCAGGTAAGGCTGCTAGGGCACACAAGAGCATGTGGCACAGGCTTTCCCCAGGGACAAGTCCCCAGGGAAACAAATGTCCACGCTTGTGTGGAAGTGCCCAAGCAGATAGCATACTGCTGACAGATACTGCTTAACATGGTAGATACCTGTCTCTCCAGAATGCCAAGAAACACTCCAGATCACATTCACAGAATACTAGTAAGTCATCTGCTTAAGTATTAGCTACACATCTAAACCGCTCTAAAAATGACATAAGAACATGCAATAATAATGTATTTTGAAGTTAAAAGAGAAAGAACTAAGCTGTCTTTTAAAATGGATCACAAAACAGTTTAAAAACTAATACTTTCTAAAGTAATATTAAGATGAATCATTAGTAAAGTTATTGTGAGTCCACATAATCTTTGACATATAAAACAAAACAAAACAACCCAGCAAGATCCTCATTCTGGCATGCAAACAAATAGAAAGGCTCTTTGGGATCTTTTAAAAGATAAGATGGAGCTTCCAGTGATTTTAGTTCCAGTTCAGCAGAATATGTAAGCATGACCCCTAACTTTTAAGACCAGATTTAAAGCTCATTGATTTATCTGGGATTTAAGCATACAGTTATAATTAACTGAATGATGAAGTGCTTTTCTGAATCAGAGCGTACTCTCTTTTACCCCAGTAGTGTAGGATCAGAGTCCCTCTCCAGTGACTTGTTAATAATAGGTATATCCAAAAATAATTTGCGAGTGTCATCCCAAAATTATGATGTAAAAATACCTGCTACTTATGTAACCCAGGCGGTACTACAAAAGGTACCCCCTCTCCAATTGAAGGGATCAAAGCAGGTGCACAAGCACTGTGGGAGGTGTAGGGACTCTCCTCCCCTATAGAGCAGAGCCAGACCACCAATGGGGACTTAGCCATATACCTTTTAATACTGGGAACGTAACAGGCATAAGTCAGAGGGAATAGTAGATACCACAATGCCCCAAGGGGGCAGGATTCAACAAAGGTTAGACACTTACAATCATTGACAAAAAACAGGGTTAACAAAATATAAAACACAAACAGCAGAACAAATAATATGGGTTGATGAAATATAAAAAAAGGCACAAAATGCAAAATGTCAAGTGACAAGGAAATATAGGGCCTTAGTACCTGGAGGGGGACAAAGGGGGGTTTTATCCCCTTCCAGGTGACACAAGGGGCCAATCAGGGGACACAGGGGGTGAGTCTTTGGGGCCTGATTGGTGCGGAAAGGGAATCCCAAGTCCTCCAGTCATCTTTTACCCTTTCAAAACCCCTGGGCCAGGTCACTGCCAGCCAGCCTGTCACACTTATGAACACTTAAACCTTGAACGTGCCTAAAACTCACCAGGTACCTTTCTTTTAGATCAAAAATATCCCTAGGCAGCTGCAGTTCTGCCTTCTCTGCATGCCCAGAATTATCTTAATCTAAGCAGTTCAGTGACTAGTTCCTGCGTATGCCTCTCCATTTAGGTGGAGGGGCAACTAAATCCCCTGAGATGTCAGAGCTATAGGTGTACTCGGAGCATACCTAACCCATGGTTATAGCATGGGCTCAAAATGCAATGCAGCAGCCATGCCCATTTCCATTCAAAAACATAAATGACTAAAGAAGTGCCCAATGTGTGCATTTTGTTTAATGCACCCTGTGCATGTTCTAGGGAACCTAGTTTTGGGTTTTAGATTCTACTCTGAAGACCAGATGCCTATATCCTAGATATTTTTGGAAAGGGATGGGTGGGCTGCCCCATAGAGAAAGTATTATTGCAGTTGCCTGGGTTCAGGGTCTGCCATCTGAGATGGTGGACAGACTAACATTGCAATCTGAGTGTGTGGCCATAAGGAGCTTAGCCATATGCCCATGTGAATCAGCTATGGTCCAAAAAGAGGGAACACTTGGATGGTTTGTTTGTTAATAAAAGTGATAGCTTGTAGATAGCTAATAAAAGATATTTAAGTGGTGGAGTACTTTCTGGGTGAACTCTTTGCCAAGATACTAGGAGGATTGTGTTGACTGGATCTGGTGCTGTGGGTCTACACTACAAAACTGATCTTTATCATTGAAACTAGCTGTCAACATTTGAAGCAGAAAGGCAGCTCCACTGAAGAGGTGTTAAACTTTTAAAACTAAATGTTTTTAAATAGCTTTTGTGTCTCTCTGATCTGGGATATTACACAATATTCCTCTCAAAGCAGCCAATTACTGATCATTTTTTCTATTTCCCCAGCCAGCTCCTCTTCCTTCCTGCACTTTGAGCCAGCAAAGTAGCTGGCCGTAAAGAGTTCATGCAGACTGCCAAGTGTGATGTTCAGATGTGCAACATGTAATCAGTTCACTCAGAGATTCACTCACTCAGTACATAAGTATAACGTTCCATGTGATGGTTATCAGACTATAAGTATTCTACAGAAATGGCTTTAATAATAATTAAACTTGAATAAATTATGACTGATATTGAACTTAGCTTTAAAATAACTTTCCTGTTACTAATGACCTAACTAACTAGTTAATATTTGAAAAAGCATGTTGAGGATTAAAGTAGCTATTTAAGTTCTAAGTAACATATTAATAATGCATTTAAATTAAATCCATAACTGAGCATATTTATTGTAGAATATCTAACTTGAAACTACACCAACTTTACCATCCAAATCTAAAACAGAGAAGAATGTGGATGAGCTATTTACTTATCTGCTCCTCCCTCCTCCCCCCTAACCCCCAATCCCCCTCAGTTTGAAAGTAAAATTATTTTTCTCTCTTACATGCTGCGTTCCAGACAATTCAAGTAAGTAATACTGGGGTGGCAGGGATTTACTAGCACCCTTTGCATGTCAGAGGGAATATAGGCCTCTTACCATCCTGGCAGAGTTCACTCAAAAAGAACTCCACTGCTTCTATATCTTTTATTAGCTATTCACAAGCTATCGCCTTTATTAACAAGCAAACTATCAGGTGTTCCCTCTTTTCGGACCATAGCTGATTCACATGGGTATGTGGCCGAGCTCATTATGGCCACACACTCAGATTGCAATGTTAGTCTGTTCACCATCCCAGATGTACCTAGGCAATTGCAATAATTTTTTTTCTATGGGGCAGCCCACCCAGCCCTTTCCAAAAATAATTAGGATATGCTGATGGTATGTAGGGTTCCACAGAACAAACGATGTGTTTGTGAAGGATTATTATCATTTTTTAATTATTTTATTATTGTAATTGCAGCACATCAGAGCAGACTCAATTAATCAAGTCTGCTGGAGCATGGTAATTACTGCACTCCAGCAGACTCCTGCATCTCATGTATCAGTGTCCCCACACTTAAGAATGGCAGCAGGAGCACTTTAACTAAAGCTTGTTGAATGAGCTTTAGTTAAAGCAACCCTGCTACCATTTTTCAGTGCAAGGAAGCCAATGCACAAGAAACTCCAGATGCTTTAATTAGAGTTCTTTTTTAAGAGCTGGGACACTGGGGCCAGGTGGGGCAGCCATTGACAGGTCTGGAAGAGCAGGTGGGGGTTGGGGGGCACTCAATTAACAGGATAAAACAATCAAATGCACAAATACAGAATGAGGAACAGCTGGCTAGTTTTCAGTACTGTAAAGTAGTAAGGGTTATAGCAGTCTACATGCTAAATATGAGTCAACAGTGTAATAAAGTTGCAAAACACAAGTGCTGTATGTAAGTCACAGGAAATAAATCTACTTTATTCAACTGTGTCAAAGCTACACCTGGAATGCTGTGTTCAATTTTGGAGCACTGCACTTCAACATTGTACAATAGAAAAATTGGAAAGAGTCCAAAAGATAGGAACAAAAATGGCAGAGGTTCAGGAAAAAGAACATACACAGAAAAGTTTAAAATGGGTTTGTTTACTTTGGAGGGGAGGAAAATAAGGGAGATTTTATGTGAGGGTTGTTATCTATAAAGTGTTGTTATAAAGAGGATGGAGACCAACTGTTCTTTGTGTCCACAGGGAAGAGGACAAGAAGTAACAGACTGAAATGGCCGACAAGGGAGATTTAGGTTAGATATAAAGAACTTAACAAACTATGAAGATGGTTGAATATTAGAAGAGATTGTCTAGAGAACTTGCAGATTGTTTTAGGTAGAGACTAGACAACAATTTGTCTTGCATGGTTAAAACAGAGAAGCTCCTGCCTTGAACAGTGGGTTGGATTAGATAGCCTCCATAGAGCTCCTTCAGCTTTTTTTTTTTCTGTTAATGCATGAATAGTCATCTTTCTTTATGAACCTGGCCCTTGCAATCTCACTGTTTCATGTCACAGTCATGTTTACAACAGCAAAAATACTTAGCCTTAATAAATAAATAACCGTACAAACATCAATGCAGAGAAAACTACACAGTCACCTCACTGGGGTCACCTGAACCTAGTTGTCTTTCCTGCCTAGTGCGGGGTGAGGAGAGGGGCTGGACCCAACAATCTCGCAAGGTCTCTTTCAGCCCCTTACAATCTATGAATCTATGAAAAAGTAGGGATAAATTTTCTTCTAAACTAAGCCAATACCTGTAAAAAGATTTTTGCTTCATTATGGCCAAAGAACACATTCCTTTTCAATGAGGGCACACAATCTACAAAATATTATATGAAGTATGGCAACCAGGGGAATAACAACACACCTTGGGTGAAATCCTGACTCCACTAAAATCAACTACCATTGACTTGAAAAGGGCCAGAATTTTGTTTCTTTTACATATATTTTGTGTTTATCATGTGCTTCTAAGGCCCCTGCCATGGGTTACATTTAAAGACATGATTAACCAATTAATCACATCTGAAGTTGTAATCCAGTCACACATTAAAGCAATTTATAGTGTCATAAAACAAGGAATAAGGCACAAAGTAATTCCACAAAAAATAGAGTTTCTATCATGCCAGGTGTGGCCAGGTGCATCCCTGTGGCTGGGAGCCCTGTCAGCTGAGGGGGCTTCCAACCACAGGAAGAGCCAAAAGGCTCCCCTTATACCAGCAATAAGGTGTGATGGGATCTGATGCTCAGTCCCACAATTGTATCTCCTGCCATGCACGTTTAGCATGGCAGGAAGCATGACTGTGTGTATCACACATCAGATCCCATCATGCCTTTATCTGCACATCTAGCAGGGGCCTACCTCTCCATTTTTTTCTCTTGCTGTATCACTAAAAAAAAAGGTAAAACCATAGTGTTTTGCTAATTTGACTTTCTACATAAGCAATTACTGGCATTACTATTAACAACATTATGAAGTTGCACATGGGAACACAGTCCTCAGAATTGTAACCAGAAGTGGGGAATGTGTTGGCACTATAGACAATCTCCCAATCTCACATTATGCACACCTGGAAAAAGCTTGCTAATGAGAAAATTCAGTACTCCTCAGACAAAACTACCAAAGCCAGTGAAAGTTTTGTTCAGCTGAATAACAGATTTTCAGCCTTTGGCACTAAAGGGGTTATATTTAACTAAGGTCCTTGTTGCACCATAATTTTAGGTGGCTTCCGGAGTTCATGCTGACTCTGCACTCCGCTGGGCTCTGCGGGGTCTGGCTACTGGCTCTTCCCACCTGGCTTGCCCAGCAGCTGCAACTGGCAGGTGTCTGAGGCCCCTGAAACCCCCTGTAGCAGCCAGGAAGCTCCAGGGATGGAGCATGAGTCTCAGTGCTGCCCATCCAGGGTGGGCTGCACAGTCCAGGCAGGAAGACTGTGCCACTAACACCCACCTCCCAAACCCAGCAGAGGTGGGAATTCCCATCAGTGTATGAACCCCAGTCATGTTCCCAGACAGCTGGGCCCAAGAAGAGAGAGCGAGCTCCAGGGTTATGGCACTGGCTCTGACCAGAGCTGCCGGGCTGCTATGGAGGGTTTGGGAGTATCAAGGCTAGGGAAAGAAGTTACACATAAACCAGTTTAAGTGATCAGAAGCTGGTTTAAATCTGCAACAGAACAGAATTTTGGTGCACAAAAACCGGTTGCAAAATGGCCAAAACTGATTTGAGCTAAACCTGGTTGAATATAGTATCAGGCTTAACTGATTTGGGTCAAACTGGTTTATGCAACTTCTGTCCCAGACCCCTTCATGGTTTAAGTCAAACCAGAGTCCCCCAGCATCCCAGCATGCTTTTCAGCCCTGGTCTGGCCTGTGCTGTCTGCTCCAAGCAGCAGACTTTGCCCTGCCCCTCTGCTCTCTAGCTGGAGAAGGGACAGGGCATGGCCAGACACCACCTGGAATGGTCCCTGGAGGCAAAAGGAGCAGGGAGGGGGATTATTCTCCCTTCCTCCCCTCTCCCATAAAGGGACTGCAGCCAGGGTCTTCCTGGCCAGGGTATAGCAACTCCTGTCAGCCCCTCCCCCATCCATAGCCTGAAGCAAAGGGGGAGAGGGAGGGGAATTTAATTTCCCCCTCTGTCCCCTGTCCCATTGGCAGCATGGATCCATCTGCACAGGGCAGAGCATACCCTATCAGTCATTCCCACCCTTCCCCACTCCACTGTCAGGGGAGGGAGCATGGCCAGAGCAGGCCAGCATAACCCTGCCATCCACCTGCCTCACCAGGGGCTGGGGCTATGGGGCTGAACCTGGCCTGCCTGCAGGTGCTGCTGAGCAGAGGTGGAGAGACCAACCCCAGCTGGGCTGCAGATGCAAGACCCTTCCCAGTGGGCTGCAGCTCGGGCTGGGATCAGGGGGGCTGTGAGGCCAAGTTGCTTTTGGCTGCCAGCACCCACGCCCAGTGAGGCTGTCAAGGAGCCACAGCCAGCTGGGCAGGGACCTTTCTGGCAGCTCTGTCTCTTTGACAGCCCAGCCCAGCAGCACAGGTGGGGGCTGGCTGGGTAGTGGGCTCCTCGGGCTGGCTCAGAGGTGCTGGCAGGCCCTAAGCCTGGCAGCCGCCTGCTCCCACAGCCACGGCTGTGCCCCCTGTCCTGTGCAACATCCAGTGGATGCAGCCATATTGTAAGCTGCAGGCTGGCTGGGGCTGGGCAGGCTGTTTTTTCCCCCTCATCCTCTGCAACTGTTCCTGCAGCCACTGCTGCTGCCACCCCTGCCCCTGCTGTGCCATGCTGCACTGCTCTTATTGGGAGTGGGAAGCTTTAGCCTTGTGGTCCAGCCCAGACTGCCCCCTCTGCATCCACCTTCAGCAGCATCCACAGACCAGCTCGGCTCAGCCCTACAGCCCCAGCTGCAGCCACAGCCCTGGGTGAATAGCAGGGTCCTGCTGGCCAGCTCTGGCCAGGCCCCCCACCACATGAGCAGGGGAGAAAGCTGGAAAGACCCCAACTGGGATCCTATGTCTGTCTGAAGATAGGGTTGTTCAATCCCCCTTTTCCTGAGGCACTGCCCTGGCTGGTGTCTGGCTTTGGGGACAAGCCTGGAAGAGCTGCTTCCCCCCTCTGCCTCCAGGCACACCTCAGCTGGAGTTCCTACAGGCCAGGGTGGGGGTCTAAACCCCTCCCCAAGCAAACGTAGCCCCTCCCAGGGCCTGGCCACACCCCCCAATCAGCTTCCCTCCAGCCTTGTGGCTACTGCCAAAGGAAAGGGAGAGCTGCCCTAGCACGCCTCAGCTACTAGCCTGAGCCACTTCAGGCATGTGCCTGCATTTCTGAAATCAAAAGTTAATGTCTATTCACTTGCAAATTGGTTCAACCTTTAAAGATTTAATCAGTTTAGGCTTTGGTATTTTGAATGTCTGTCTCTAGTCTATGTGTCTGCCAACTGCAGCTGATGCCAGGCAAGCCAGGTGGGAGGACCTGGCGCCCAGACCCTGCACAGCCCAGCAGAGTGTGGGGCCAGCAGGAACCCACTGAGATCTGCCCAGATCTACCCACCTGGTCCCACCAGGGCATATGGCCAGATCCTGGAGTCCTGATCCTTCTCCCCCACCCCTATTTACTCCTATCAGAGTTGGAGATACTGAATACCTCAGAAATGTTGATATTGTGCTGCAGCAAACTTTGCCCACCTAAATTTGAAAACTTTGAAGGTTTTTTTTTTTTTTTTTTTTGTGAAACAACCTTATTCTTTATGAACAACCCTATTTGATACAGGGTGGTTTTTTTTTAAAGGCAAGCCAGATCTTGTGTTTCAGGTCAAGTTGCATCCCTTACAAATCAGGGAGGGGCATAAACCACAAAAGTTCCTTTTAAAGCTGAAATTCAGCAAATACTGATTCATCTTTGACTCTGACTTATTTTCAGACTTCTACCTCATGCAGATTTCCATTACTGCCCAAGCTGAACTAAAATACCCAGGAATGCATTGCCAGTTGGGATTTACCATTTAAATATACAAGAGTTTCAACCAGATAAATTCCTGAATCCCACAGTTTCACTTTTTCTGCACAGAGCAAATTAAACTATTGGCTTTTAGAATATTTAATTAAACTATTCTTTCAATTACCCTGAGTAAATAAGCAAATGAAAGCATTGCTGCTTCATGCAGTGTTTTCAAACTTAGCATTCATTTAAAAACTGTGCTAGACTGTATAGCGTATTAAATTTAGTTAGCAAATATAGCAATTGTCTTACCTAAGAAAATTGTTCTTGTAATTAAAACATTTGTTCTTACTTTGGCATTTTTCCCTATGAAAGATTAATTAAAAGAGCTAAACAGGGTTACCCTTCAGTATTAACAGGTCTGAGCTCTAGGGAAAGCACAGACCTACTTATATCTGTATTTGTTTGAATTACACAGCTACAAATAGCATTCAGCAGAATAATCTCTCTGGTCTCTCTCATGCAATGTGAAATTAGCTTGTGAAACTCACTGCCACAAGGTATCATTGAGACTCAGGGTTTAATAAGTTATAAAAGAGAGACAGAGAAAGAGAGAGACTGGGCAATTATATAGAAAATAAGAATATTCAACATTACCATACACAAGAAAACTAAAGTTTAGGACAGGGCAGACACTCATATGCTTAAGCTTTAGTTGCTGGGCTAATTGCATCTTTCTTTCCTCATCTCACTAAGTCAGGGATGAGCAAAATACGGCCTGTGGGCCAGATCTGGCCTGCCTGCCCATTCTGTCCAGCCTGCGGGGCCTTAAAAAATTTTAGAAAATTAATTTATATCTGCCAGTGGCCGCCTCTCAAAGATGAGCAACAAGGCCCCCACCCCCTTCCTTTCCTCAGCCCCCAACCAGAAGCCTTTGCAGCTTCTGGCCCAGTGCTTCTGGAGCTGTTCCCCCTCCTTCCATCTGAGTGGAAAATAAGGTAAGAGTGGCTGGAAGTGGTGGTTGTGGGGAGCAGCGGGGGCTGCATGGAGCGGTGCAGTGGCAGGGGGGCTGTGGGGAGCAGCACAGGAAATGACAACTGTGGGGAGCAGTAGGACCCACAGCAGGCAGTGGAGCCATAGTGGGCAGCAGAGCCACAGTGGTCACTGGTGGGCAGTGGGGCTGCAGCAGGCCCCAGCAGGCAGCACAGTGGGCCGTGATGGGTAGCAGAGCCGCAGCTGGGCCCCAGCAGATGGTGGGACTGAAGTGGGCCCCAGAAGGCAGCAGAGTAACATGGCAGGTAGAAGAGCTGTCACGGGCCCCAGCAGTCGGTAGGGTTGCGGTGGGTGACAGCCATAGCTGGAGCCCAGCAAGCAGTGGAAGCCAGTGGGCAGCAGAGCTGCAGTGGGACCTGGTAGGCAGCGGAGCCCCAGTGGGCAGTGGGGAGGTGGCAGGCCCCAGGAGGTGGCAGAGCCACAGCGGGAGGCGGGCCCTGGTGGGTGGCAGAGCAGTGGCTGGGTTGAGGCAGGACCCAGAAGGCAGCAAAGCCCCAGCAGGCGGTGGCGGTGCAGTGGGACACAGTGGGCAGCATAGCCATGAGGAGGCCCAGCAGATGGTGGAGCCACGGTGAGTGGCGGGGTTGCAGCAGGTGGCGGAGTCACAGTGGGGCTGCAGCAGGTGGTGGGCTCTGGTGGGGGCCACGGGGAGCACTGCAAGAAGTGGGGGGCTACAGGGAGCAGTGGGCAAGCCTGCAGGAGGGAATACAGGGAAAGGTGGTGGTGGGCAGAAACATGGAGCCTGTGCAAGTGTCCTGGGACTGGCAGAGACCCAGGGTGGGGTTGTAGAAGCACAGAGCCTGGGCACGCGGTCTGCCTGGCTGCATCATGTGAGACTCACATGCAGTGTTCTAGAGCTGCACGCTATGGAGCTGGCAGCCCAGCCCCAGCTCTCTATCTCCGCACACACCCGGCCACCATAGCCACACCCTACCGCACACACACACACACACACACAGACACACACACTCTTCCCAACCACACTGCCACTTATACACCCTTGCTGCCCACAAAAAACACACAGTAGGACTGTATTTTAAGATATTATTCAGCCACCCCTAGATACACTTTTTGTAAGCACAGAATTCAGGAGAAAAATATTTCAAACTAAAATTAAAATAGGTTATAGTAGATGGTTTGTGTGTTTGTGTGAGTGTGCGTGGATGGGTGTGGGTGTATACATATATATATCTTTTTCACAGTTTCCAGATCACAGCACCCTTCCTCCCAAAAGGTAAGGGGGTAGAAGGTCGGATTTCTAGTCCCAATATGGCGACCAGGGGTGGGGCAACTGTCAAGGGGCAGGGCTACCCATGAAGCCCTTGACAGCTTCCCAAAACTTGGTATGTGGCTCTCCACCCAAAATAATTGCCCGGCCCTGCACTAAGTATACCCGTACGGGACCAGGGAATGGCAAGCAGCTAGACCTGGGGGCGGTGGCGGAGGGGGGGTGAGCAGCTACAGCGCAGAGCCGGTGGTGCATGGTGGCCATGGCGGGGCCTATATGACACTGACTGTGGGGCCTGCCAAAGCCTGGGGCAGTCGCCTTGATGTGCTGCGCCCCCCCCCCCCCCTTCCGCCAGGATGGCCCTGATTCGGGTAAATATGGTAAATCATTCCCTGCCCTTACTTAGCTTTGAAAAAAAGTGTTCAAAACTAAATTGCTCACATAATACAACAAATGAGGAAAGTGTTGGATTCATATCAGAAATCAAAACAAGTAAATTTAATAATTATTACTCCTGAAAACAAAACAACATTTAAATAATTTTTACATAGCAGCTAGGGATAACCTCAAAGGAAATGGTAATTGCATCATTAATTTAAACAAAGTAACATTTATTCAATAGCAGAATCAAGGTTATTGTTGTGCAGAGACCTTTTTATTTGCTCTGTGTATTTCTGTCTATTCCCTTCTATTAATGAAAATCGTATGTCAAGACTGAATCCTAAGCATCCTAAAGTGTTCGGCAGGTGATATTTGAAACATAAGACATCATCAAGAACAGATTACAGAGTATGCTTTTAGGTCCATAAAATATCAAGATTTTAGTGGCCACTTGCTGTTGTTACCACAATAGCTTTGTAGCTATTTAGAGAATTTGCTCACTTAAGCAATCTGGGCACATAAATACAGGCTCGAAGCATGAAGCAGAATGCATTCCTGACACTTTTAAAAGAGATAAGAGATTAGAGAACACATTTTTCTCCATTATGGGTTCTGGGAACTGAAATGTGGCATTACATTGTTCTTTATCAGCTAATATTTGTGTTTGTCAAATTAGAAGGATGCAGCACTAAAACCTGAAAACTTCTATTTTTCATAGGAAACCTGAAATAGTATGATCTGAGCCAAAGCCTCAGGAAGGAAACAGATGGAATCAGTCAGAGTTCCCTAAGTATTCAAGTTCATGACTTCCTTCCTACAAAGCACCAGAGAGAGAAAAGTAAAAGGTTGAAATATTTTTTCAGCTGTTTGGGTGTCAGATATGGGGGTTATTGAAGGTCTCTCTAGTGACATAGCTACATTTCAGGCTGACGGTATGCCCTTTGTCTCTGTGCCTTGGATTCCCCTTGGGGTGGGGTGTGAGGGGGGACCTGCTCAGGGAAGGGGACCCTTTGTTGCTCTAAAGTCTCTGCTTTTGTATTCTTTTCCCCTCCTGATGACTCTTCATCCTTGGCTGTCACTGATTGGTTTTTCTGTTTGTCATACTGTCCAGGTTCTGTCCTGTCAGCATATTCTTTTGTTTCACAAGCTCATCACATGCACACATCCTAATTTGGTCTGTTTCCCCAAAACCAGAAAACTCAACCCCCCACTTTGGGGCCTTGTGAGCTGATGCCACCTTATCTTATGTTATGGAATAGTGTGGTATATGCCCACAATTTCCCAGGTCATGCGTCTATCCAATGGCCTTGTTGCTTGCCTTTGTTAGACTTAAAGGCTGTGAGAACTGTGTGACCAGACCTTTAGAAATCAATTAAGCCTTGCTTCTACCCTGGCCTATTGCTTTATGTTACTTATAAGCCAATTCCCAAAAGCAAACCTCTAAATGCCATTTTCTAGCCATCAATGGACAGGTTGTCATTTGTCCTTTATCCAGGAAATGACGTGGTAAAAACTTATGAGATGCATTGTTTTCAAGAAATGTCAAATCATTTTAAGTGCCCAGCATCAGGGACCTCAGTTCTTGGGTATCTTAAAATAGCAAAAAAAGTAGCAAAAGTTTTGAATTTTAAAAACTTCATGCACCTAAAATGATTCAAGCAAGGTGGCTACAACAGTAGAGGTATTTACTGGAATTCAAGATGCAAGCTGTAACTATTGATTTTTGTTGTTGTTGTTGCTGTTTTCTTTTTATTTGGGTGTTTATTAAATAATTCTACCAAACTGATAATGCAGCTGGTGAAGATACCTAGAAAATGGTATCCTGCTGACAATCCTCACATTTCTTGTAAATAACTATTTAGAGTTAAAATAGAAGGTTACTTGTCAAGTGTTTTATTTTCCCATTAGCAAAACTTATATCAAGAGCATAAAGATATTTTGGTATCAAGTGAAATAATTTATATAATTTACAGACATTTATGATTTGTAAACATAAATACAATGTTTGAAAATAAAGAGCAAAATACAGAGCTGTATGCTTCTCTCCCCAGAGCTAAGTATATATTAGAAACAAAGCAGGCTTACATGATGAGATATGGCACTTAAACATGTATTTTGATATTTTTACTCTTTGCCATTCACAGTCTAGGCCCCTCATATGCTGGGCACTGTAAAAACATAAAAAAAATAATGCACAATGAAAATGATTTGAAGAAAAAACAATTTTTATGTAATTGCTTCTATGCAGAGGGCAAATGGCACGAGCAATAACTTTTTTAATGGTAATTTTAAAACTTCAATGATGATCCTTGAAATATTTTTGTAATACAAAGTTATATGTCATCATTTGGATTAGCAGGTGCTTTCTATTATGAGTAATACAAGACAATGTAAAGGGAACTGCTGAGTTAGGTTCACCTTTGGGATGTATTATGTTTAAATAAGTTAAAGCAACAAAAGCTGCTCTTGGTAAAGATGCACCAGGAATCAGTTACCATTTTTTCTAATGTAGTTGCTCATCTTAACCTAATACGACAGGGCAATGTTTTGTCTTTCCCTAACTACACAGTGAGATCCAGTCCCAGAAAAGCTGTTCTTAGCACAGACTTACTGGGTCATATTTGGTTCCTGCTCTAATGCAAAGCAGCTGAAAGCCAGGGGACCAAGACTATGAAGCTTCCCCATTGACAGAAGAATAATTAATGTTGTGGAGTCTCAGAACAAAATTCACATGGAATACATCTTCACTGAAGAGATTTTGGCTTTAGTCTTCATGTATGCCCATTCCTCTAGTCTCAACAGTTCAACATAAAAATGGGAGAGGCAATGACCATTTCTATGCAGACATAGATTTAGCTGGGAACTGTGAAGTGTAAATGTAATCCTGTTCTTCGCTGACACTCTTCTCTTTCCCTAGTTCTGCTACAAAGCATGAGAAACTGGGCACTCACATAGATGTTTTCACATGAATACAGAATCAAATTTTCCTTTGAACTTTGCCCACTTAGGTAGCAAACAGATATCAACTTTGTTCCTCCATAAATATATATAGCAGCAGGATATCTATAGAGATAGATATAGATATAGGTCTCTCTCTCTCTCTCTCTCTCTCTATATATATATATATATATATATATATGGCATCACAAAAGCTGAGTGAACAGATGTCATAGTCCTTTCCTACATCACATGTGCTTAAATGTTATGGTCCCAACAAAGGTAGTAACAATTTGTGCTTCTTTTTTGCAGCTTATCAGCAGCCCACATTCTCATGCCACCCCAGACAGAAACTCCCCCCAACTTCAGGGGCCTGATCCTAGGAGAAAAGGGCACCAGGGCCTGACCCAACTTGAGGTGCAAATAGAGAAACCTCTGTTTGCAGATGCACACCCCTGTGTGTGCCAGTGTGCAAAGGAATTCCGCAGCAGGGGATTGCCCTGGCGTGTGTCTGCAAAGCATGGAGGGGGGAACTCCCCTAAGGGTTCTCTCCTTCACTTGCACATTGTGCCTCAATGGGGGGGGCAGCAGTAAAAATAGCCCACAGAGCACCAACTCATATATCAGCCTGCTCCCCTGGGTCAAGATGCCATGTGCAAGCACAGAGGGGAAGCCCTATGGCTAGGGTTACCATATTTCCAGGATCAAAAAAGAGGACAACTGTGGGGGGGAGGGTTCTGGGAGCTGGTGCAGGGGAGAGGAGAGCAGGAGGGATATATGACTGTGTGGGGACAGTGATATGCCTGTACCCTGCCTCTGCCCCTCACTCCTAAGCCCCTGCCCCCCAGCACCGCTGATGCCCCTCACTCTTGACCTGAAGCGCTCTGCCCCACAGCCCTGCTGGTGCCCCTTACTCCCAAACCAGAGACCTCTGTCACCCCCAGCCCTGCTGCCTGCACACACACGCGCGCACACACACACACACACACACACACTTACTTGCCAAGACCTATGCACAAAGCATGTGATACCCCCAACAGCCAATCACCTTGCCTGGTGCTTTTAGCCCCAAGCAGTGCCAAGCTGTTCATGCCCAGGAAAGCAGAGGCAGAGCAAAAACCCAGACACTTGCTCTCATTTTAAAAGCTCACGAGGACGGGGAGCCAAAAAAGAGGACATGTCTGGGAATACCCAAATGCATGGTAACCCTACCTAAGAGAGCTCCCACCTCCCCTCACCTGCACTTGAATCCCCTGGAGAATGATTCCCCTGCATCTAGTCTAAAGCATGGAAGGAGGAACCCCTAAAGGGTTTCCTTGCTTGCAGACACACACCCCCATTCCAGACAAGGCACCTCAGGTCTTTTCTCCCAGGATTGGGCCCCTGAAGCCGTGGGAGGGCACTCCTGGTGATATCTGGCAATTTACCACAGCACAACTGATCACACTTGGAAGAGCAAGCCTGTTTCCAGCCTGATGAAAGAAAGTTTCCAGACTCATGCAGCTCAGGATCAGGCAACACTTATCACTGCAATATTAAGCTTAATGATAGAGCACCTGTGGCATTATTTCCACACAAAAAAAACACTTCTTTCAGTGGATGTAGCAAACCTTTGCTTAGAAATCCCAATCTTCAGCTTACTTTTATGGATGTATTAGGGCAAAACACAGTGAAATGGCTTATTTCTCTTAGGTAGAAAAGAAACAGACCATTTGTTACAGACATTTGGAAGTGAGTTTGTAGACAATGTGAATCCACAAAGGTTAAAACTGCAAAAAAGTCCTGGTTTATTCTTCTGCTTCTTCAACCCCATGAATCAGCTGTCACTATACGGGGCACTTACATGTATCCTATGGCTATGAAGCATATACCAAAGTTTAACATTCCTTCTATCAGCTTTACTGTTTATCAAGATGTTTTTACAG
This sequence comes from Crocodylus porosus, assembly GCF_001723895.1. Taxonomy (NCBI): domain Eukaryota; kingdom Metazoa; phylum Chordata; order Crocodylia; family Crocodylidae; genus Crocodylus; species Crocodylus porosus. Next base: position 14,822,235 of record NW_017728914.1, read on the forward strand.
TAGCAAAGCACTTTTACACAAGCTTTGAAAAACAACTTCACTGATCCATCTGATCCATAGCTCACTGAGGTCATGGAAAGAAAGATACCACTGGCATCACTAGGCTTTGGATCAACCTTATAAAATGATTCTACTGTATATTACTAAATCATAACTCTTTCCTTTTGGTATTTTTCAGTCTTATTTTTTAAAATACAGTGCTACATTGCATCATTATCTGATCAGTCTCCCATAATTACATAAGCATTCAGTTGGGACTGTGTTCATTCAGGTGTGATTTTGTTGAATTTTCCATATTCATGGGATATTATTCTATACACAATAGATGGTTCCTCTATCGAACTTTACTATGTCAAACAGGGTCTACCCTTAAAAGTGATACTTTGTTTACCTAAAGACCTCTTCCTCTCCCTCTCTCCCACACCCCCCACTTTTACTAAAATATCATGTGATTATAGACACTTGTCAAAATCATTTAATTTAAGTGGTACATTTTTTTTTTTATCTTGCTGGCACAATGGAGTGAAATATTACTATTTGCATGTGTAAATAAGTTCAATTAACAATGAGTTACAATTGCACAGGGACATGAAATTAGTTTAAACAAGTCAATTAAACCATAAACATTTCAGCAATAAGAGGATGTTTGTAATGCAATTAGTATCTTAATAACTTTACTGAATAGTATTTTAATTATACAGTAGGTCACAGGAAAAAAATATTTTAATTGATATAAATAAGGGCTTTTACATAATAGAGTCTACTTAGATTTAGAGAAAATGATCCATGTTAATGAGATCAAAATGCCATTATCTGGAATAATAAATGAGGTTTCTTGATTTTTGGCTAATAGAAATGCATCTCAAGGCTGTCCAAATGACTGAACAAAGCATTGTTGACTGCCAGAAACTAATTACATCATGATTCACATATGATTGAATGGTACATTTATACATTAGACCTCATAGAAAGGCCTTCAGAGTGTAATAGTCAAACAACGGCTGGAATAAAATATACGATAGATAATGTTTTATTATTACCTTAATCACCATAAATTTATCTTATATTAATATACCTAGCTGCAATGCTGCTCTAAATGAAATGAATTGTGCTGAAGTGATGACTCATGAAAAAGGCCATCTCTCTTGTTATTCTGTAATTACCTGTAATTTATGGGGCACCGAGATCCATGAATAGTACATTCAAGGTCACTGAATAATGTTCACTGACCTTACTTCAGATCACCATGAGACCAAGATGGTTATAGGGAATATTCTTCATGGAAGGGTGGGAGTCAGAAGGCACTAAGAGCATTACTTGGGAGGGCCAGTGGGGAGGGTCAGCCTTACTAAAGGGATAATTGGGAGGATTTGAAATGAATAGACTAATATGCTTATTAAAATTCAAAGATACAAAGAATATAAACTATTCTGTGAATTGACAACCTACCCTGAGAGCTGGGTAAAAAAGCTGGGTAAAACTGAGCTGTGCTGCCTGAGGACTGGACCACAGAGGGCACTGATTTGCAAACAACAGGGAAGCACAGAAATGTTTGAGACAACTTTAAGAAACAAGGTAGATTAGCTTGTGTGGATCTATAGGCTGATTTTGGTAGGTAAGCTACATTGGGCATCTATACATTATACTTTAGCCTGCAAAAAAGACTAACCCTCTGAGAAATTCTTGGTTCAGTGCAAAAGTAATCTGCTACTGGTACGCAGCTTTACACTGGATCCACTGCACTGTACAGAGCCTTAAAGGAATGGTGTTCCTCTTCTACCTCGTCTCTGCTCTCCTGTTTTGAAAGAGTGGCTGATCTACCTTTGTCCTATACCAACAGTTATCAACCAGGGTGCCTTGACATCCTTTCAAGGGTGCTGTGGGATGCCATGCCATGCTAGCATTGTTAGGTATGCAAATACATTTCATAAGCTAAACTTCAAATAGGAATCCAGAGTGGTAAAAACATTCTTAATTGTTGTTCTTTGCAAAAAAAGAATTGCTCTATTATTTTTCTGTAGTAAAAAAATACCAGTGAAAACTAAGAGCTGGCATTTTCTGAGCAGTACCTCAAGTCCAAAAAAGGTTGAGAACCATTGTCCTATATTCTGTTGGACATGACAACAAGAGAAGACATCACTGACAACGACTATGCTTACAATTATTTAACATTCCTATTGAGAAGCCATTATGGATGCATCTCCACCAAGCAAGAGAGGGATTCAGTGCAAGCTATCACTAGACAGATCCATTATTTACCTATCTTTAGTTCAGAGAAAAAAAAATTATTACATGTCCTTACCTGAGAAGCTTAATGGATTTTCCTGAAAAGTATCTGACTAGAGCACCTACATAACTGGGTCAGTGAGAAAAAGAAAGGATTTTTTTCTGAAACTTATGTAGCCTCTCACAATCTTTAATGTATTTTTCCTCAGAAACATCTTTGTGAAGTTGGGAAATACTATTATTTCAGTTTTACACAACGGAGTTATTGAGACTTTAAGAACCAGCTTTTTAAAGGGATTTCATCACTAAATATGTAGGCAAGCTCCTACTAGGATATTAAAAAGTATTTGGCCACCTATTTCTCATTGGAGTCTCTGAAGACCTACCTATGTCTACACAGGCCATCTGGGGTAAACAGGGAACTAAACGTGGATCTTCTGGGCTCCAAGCTATCCCTCTAATTCTAGGAATGCCTTCCCTCATGCTTTTTAAAAACCCAGGAAGAAAAAAACCCACATCTTTCTGTAATTGCTATCAATAAATCATTTATTTACCAATATGCTGCATTTACTATAATTTTATTTGATTGTGTTTTTATGAAAGAAAGTTAAATTTCAGGGCAGAATTGTTCAGAAATTATTCTATCTGCCATGCTACATACTTTGACTCCTGTAGCTATCAGGAAAATATGGTGATAAGGCACAGTAGATGGCTTGGATGGGTCCTGAGTGCATATAAAATTTTGAAATAAAATCCCTGGATCTAGCCCATACCCCCAATTCCTATTACAGCAAGAAAGCTTCCCTCTTGCTTTATTTACTATAAACATGAAACCCCAAATCCAGGGACTATTATAATGAGCCACCCATACCACACAGAAAAATGATCATAAAAGCATGTATGTGTCTAACTGCCCTTCTGATGCTTCTCTTCTCCAAACATATGAAAGCAAAGCTTGAAATAAAATTTACTCTTTGCTCTCAGCAAGAACTAATACTTATCAAATGCCCTGGTCAAACACAATAAAATCACACTGGGTAAGGAAATTGCTTTTTGTAATTGATTTACTAGGTTTCATAGAGGAAAAAACATTTCAGTAGGATTTTCATTAAATTGCTTGTCTACAACAACAACAACCACCCCTCCCAATTTTCAGCTTTTAAAGACCCAGTATCTTTGTTCTTTGAAAAAAGTAATAGAATAAAAAAAAATCCACTGTATCCAGTGGTGTATTGTGTTGTAAAAAGAGTCTGTGCAGCTTTTTATTCATTGAGATTTTGAGGATTAGCCATTATTCAGAACTGCCAAACTTAGAGGGAATAAGGATGCTTTCTATAGATGAGTCAGTACAATGGCAGCTAAATGGTGTGTCTGAGAGAAACCTGGGACCTGTATTCCCTTCAATCCCTGCTACCTTGGCTATTGTCATAACAGCAGCATGGAGAAGAGACCTGGATCATCAGGAATCCTGCTTTGTAAGTCAGTGGCTTAATAGTACCTGGCAGAAGAAGGTGCCTGGCCCCAGAAATCTTTTTAATTCTTGCTTTGCTCAGCTTTGCACAGCCATGCTGGTTCAGCTTACATTATTTTTTCACTTAGAAAATTAAACCTGTTTTCATTTATGCCACCTGTTTAACTTTTACATCAAATAGTAAGGTAAAAGTGAATCTAGCCTACAGAGAAAATAGCCCAGATTCTAAGTGTCACTTCTGTCACTTCTAAATGGAACAGCTGCAAAGGTTGCCCAGCTGGAAGCTGAGTGGGTGAGTTGTGCTTAAGAGCTCTGAAGGAAAAGGGCAGCAAAACTTTGCAAAGGGGAATAAGCTTTACCAGACAGGAGGGTATGCAGTGCATAATGCATCTTCTTATTGGAGCCTTTAAATTGTGACCAGAGCCCCCATTGCAAACTGGGAGCTCTGATTGGCTGCTACTGAGCCATAAAAGCTGAAGAAGGAAAAAGAAGAAAAAAGGGGAAGAAAAGCTGGGAGAAGTGGACTCCAGTCCTGGTGAGAGTGGGTACAGACTCAGCCTGATCCAGGGAAGAGCAAGCTGAAACTTGCCCAGGGAGCAACCATCATGACAAAGGAGAGCCTGTGTCATGTTGTGAGAAGCTGAATCCCCACCAGGTTTGGAGCTGTGCAGCCAGGGACACAGGTGCCAGGGGAAGAGTGGGAAGGGATCAGTAAGCAAGGCTGGTGGGCTTGCTGGGGCTGGGAGAGGTAGCAGAGCCTTTAAAGGTTAATGACCAGGGTATGAGTTGTGTCTGACTGAGATGCTGGAGTGAAATCTTGAGCTGGGAAGTCTTGAGCCACAGAGTCAGAGATATGCAGAGGGAAATCCCTGTCTGCAGGTAGATGTTCTGGGAAGGGGAGACAGCCCCAAGAGAGAGTGGACTGAGAGAAAACAAACCAGCATGGCTAATCACTAACACTAGCTGTAAGTGTATTTGCAGAAGGAAACTGCTTAAGAGAACACTCTGCCAATAAAGAAAACAAAAGGGACCCTACTGCCTGCAGCAGCTGTTCAAAGCCTGTTCCACTGTGTTACTAGGAATGATTAAAGGAGACCATTTTTGCCAGAGCAGCAGTAGCCTTCCCTCCACCATCTAGTGGTGGATCATAGTTATAACTGTGTTTCTATTTATTGTTATGGGAAGTGGATTGTGACTAGAAGGAAATCAGTTCGATTATGGGGGTGGGGAACTGTTTTAAAGGGTTATAGCAAAGTGAATTTAGTTTAGGTTGTTTAACACAAATGGGATCACCCAGAGTGGTGGAATTATCCACCTAATGTTGTAGTTGTAAATTTTATCTAAATTGTTAGTTTTGTTATTAACTATTTTTATATTTTGGGGGGGGGGGTCTGTATATAATTTGGTTGTGTATAGCAAAGAATAACGTGTTCATTGAGTTCAGAGTGAATTCCTGGGTGGTGAGAGTGCGGGACACACCTCTCCATGGGACACCTCAGTCAGTAGTCTGCCTGAGGGGCTCCCAGGGGTACTGGCACCTTGAGGACCCAAAATCTGTCCATCACCCAGCCTTAGTGTGCTGGCACAGGTAAAAAAGTACTACTGGCACTTTACATTTGATTTGGAGGTAAACCAAACCCTTGATCTTTTCTGCTGGCCTTGTGGTCACTGGAAATTTTGTTAGTGATTTCATGGGACCCTCAGATTTCACCTTTCTTGTTAGCATCACTGATGATCACTCTCATCCCCTAAAATTAATATATCATATTTGACTCCTATCCCTACTTGCTTCCTCATTGTCAATCCCACTCTGTAGAGACACTGAGATTTAAGGCAACTTTAAAGAAGCTGTAACCCACTTTCTTGATGTGTGGGAATAAGTTAGCAGAAAGAAAATATAGGAGAGAGACAGAAAAAGCAAAGAGCTGAAGATGGTAATAATACCTCATGCCAAATGATGCTAGAGTTGCTTTCTAACCCACACTTGAGAACTCAGAATGGATTTAATTTGGCAGCTGTGGAAGATCACATGACTTCATAACAAATTTAAAAATACCTTTCACAGACAAGCCTAGGAACTTCCCTTCATCAACCTCATGGATGCAAAAATCATGCACTAAATACAGACATTGGCTTTATGACACATTATAACCTGCCTAACATCTGACTCCCCAAGTAAACCCTCTACGTTTTACCAACTATTCTCATTCCCTTCCATCCCACCCTCCTGTCTCCCATCTTTTGACTACAGCTACATTCATTCCCCATCCCCCACCTGTCTCTTACTTATTGACCACTTCAATTTACATTTTAAGTGACTGGCTTTCTTGCATACCTACTTGCATACCTTCTGGCTGCTTTACCACTCCATCCAGGAAGAGCACAGACCATCTGCGGATGCTTGCTCCGCCTGACGAAGACTGTCTGTGCCCAAAAGCTTGCTAAGAAGAATTTTTCCAACTATTTGAGTTGGTCTAATAAAAGATATCAGATTTACCCACAGAACCTTGTCTAACAAAGCAACAGCATCCAGGTTCAGTTCCCGTCTCTGCCACAAACATACCATGACACAAGACAATTCAGTTAGTCTCCCAGGTACTTCAGTTTTCCAACTGTAAAAATGCAATAGTAGTAATAATCATTCCACCTTCACCAGACTGGAGTCCAAATTTATTCACAATGATAAAGTCCTCTGATAGCCTCAGAATGAAGTTGCTACAGAACACAAAATACTACAAAATCATATTACAATCTCATTATTTTCCTTTCTGAATTCCTTTTTTCCTTTCCATATACTGAACATGTTCTCTGAAGATTTTCTTCTCACCAATATATGAAGAATGGTCTTTAGCCCTGAAAGGTCTACAGCTAACAAATAATCAAAATCAGATGTATATATATTCCCCCATAGCCCTTTAGAAGAAGTACTCTGTGCTAGAATGAACAAATTGCTAATCAAATACCCTCAATATATGTTTGACTGATTTTCTTTTCTCTTTCGTAATTTTAGATGTCTCAGCTTTTTTTAGGCTGTCCTAAAATCGTATCTTTGGTGTATGGCTACATTAATATGTGTATACATACTCACCTTAGTATTAACTAGTCAGCTGTAGCACCTCTAGCTCTAGCTGGAGGAGCACTCAGCTCAGCATGGGCAGCAACATCTGGGCAGGTTAAATGAGCCCACACTGAGCCCTGTGGTGTATAAATTAGCCTTCAACTACTATCCAATCTGGCCAGTTTGAAGTAACTAAGGCCATGTCTGTCACATCCCTGCCAGCCCATTCTCAATAGTTCCCACTCGAATTATGCCCAAGTCTGGCAGCTAGGCAGAACAGATGGTGTAGAAGGGCCTGAGTGCTGCTCTCATGGTCTCTCTCTCTCAACAAACCCTAAAAGTATTACTTGGACATGTGCTCAGGATTTCTCCAAGATATCTACCATGGTGCTCTACCCAGGCTTGAGTGCAGACACAGAATGGAAACAAACAAAGCAGCCTGCTTCTTTGTATATCTAATTTACACTAAAGCCAGTGTAGATATATGCTTTACATCATCTAACCCAACCCTTGATCTTTTCTGCTGGCCTTCTTGTCATTGGGAGTTTTGTTAGTTAGATAGAATTGGAACTCAAATGTGGAGGTACCCAGAATTACTAGCTGCTTTTAAAAATCTGATGCATGGATCTAGATATGTGTAGATTTTTTGATTCTGTACCCTACCCAATCTGTAATATAATATAATATAATATAATATAATATAATATAATATAATATAAACATAACAAAGAATCCAATATTTTTCATTAAAATCAAGCCTGGTTTCTAGTGCTGGATAAAAAGTAGAAAGCTAGCATGACATTTAAAACACTTGCTTGCACAAAGGACATTGTTCATATTACAAAAAAATTAATTAACCTGATCTCACTCACTTTTATGTATTATAATTCATGGATTACTGAAATTCATAATTGAATAATATGTAGATGTCACCTAGAGGTACTAAACCAATTCTCCTACTTGTAATTGCCTGACTAAATAAGAATGACACTAACTTTAGCATTTTCTCTGCGATTAGGGCCACTATAGATTTGCAGTCGCCTCCATGTAATATAAATCAATAAAGAATAATTTTCCAGGCAGTAAATCAATTGTCAGTTCACAGACCCTAATACCCCTGTGCAGGATTTATTGAAAAAATGAATGGCAGCCTTGTTAGGGGATGTACAACATGCTTTATGGGCACATAATGGTGTAAAACCCAGACTATTACATTCACTGCAGTACCTGACAGCCAAATTTGGTTAACTCTTCCCTTGCCTTATAGAAGTATGCTGAAATGATGTGAAGAGGGGGAAAAAGGCATTTTAACAGAGTAAGAGAAGAATTATAAGACTCATTCACACTTTGTTTCAATTTGGTAAACCACTGGAATATAGATGTTGCTGAAACACTCTTAAAAGTCAGTTTTTTCATTTACAGATTGCACTGTAAGAATGTTGTTGGGCAGAATTAACTTATGGAACTCCTTACTATTGGATAATATTGCACTAAGAGTTTAGCAATTTAGCTGCATTGATGACAAAAAAAGTTTTGTTTGAATATATTGATTTTATCAATATTTTCCAACAGAACATTCTCAAAATATTTCTTTCATTTTAATCATTTAATTTCCTCTTTTATTAAGATGGAATTCAGAGCCAGGTAGACTATTTGCCTGATCTAAAATGTCAATTCCACATTACCAACTGAAAAGCCTCTTTTGTCAGAAAAATAATTTAGACTCAGAGATAATATAGCTCCTGGTCAAAAGACAAAATGCTACCAACTGAGTTACTCAAGTTGGTATATCCAGGAAGTTCAAACAGTGTACTCTCCAACACCTGAGACTAACAGCTATGCTTTCTCCTTAAGAGATTAAAGCTAAGTACAGACATTCAAAAAGCCCAAGGAGAAATTGATCTATGTTACATGGTGTTCTGTAAATGGCATACGTTAGATTGGTAGTGAACAGAATACACATTTGGTGGGGGGCCACACAGGCTGCCTGCACCAAACAAGGCTAGCAGGTTGGGGGCACTCCTGCATGCCTCCCAGCATGACCCATGGGCTCCCTGAACTGCCGGGCATGGGTGAGCACATTCCCTTCCCCCTGCCATGTCATCTGTGAGCCATAGGCATTTGTCAGCTGCAAGCAGATGCCATGGCAGGGAGAGGGGGGAATGATCACCTGTACCCAGCAGCCTCATTGGGCTCCATGGGCCTGTTCCCATTCACAGGGAGATAGGGGTCCCTCACTGGGTATGTGAGAGCCAGGGCTCCATGGGGCTGTACCAGCTCACAGGGGTTCTCCTGGACTCAGTGTCATGTGTGTGTGTATACCATGGGGTGCTTTGTGATAAGGTTTGTGCAGGAACATAGACACCTCCCTTCACCCGGGCACAGGTCATACTCGACCTGGCAAGATGTGAATAGTGGGGTCCTCCAGGGCTCGATTGTGGGGCCTACACTGTTCAACATCTTCATCAGTGACTTGGACAAGGGGGTGGAAAACATGTTGTCCAAGTTTGCAGATGACACCAAGATGTGGGAAGACATAGGCGGGCTTGAAGGGACAGAGAGGCTGCAATTAGATTTAGACAAGCTACAGAAGTGGATGGATGGTAATAGAATGGGCTTCAATGTAGATAAATGCAGGGTACTGCACCTGAGGAGAAGGAATCCACAGCATACATACAACCTGGGTAGCTCCCCCCTTGTGAGCACAGAGGCGGAAAGGGATCTTGGAGTCATTATTGACTCCAAGATGAACATGAGCTGCCAATGCCAGACCACAGCCAGCAAAGCCAACCGCACCTTGTTGTGCATCCAAAGATGCATCTCAAGCCAGTCCAGAGAGGTGATACTCCCCCTCTATGCGACATTGGTCCAGCCTCAATTGGAGTACTGCATCCAGTTCTGGTCACCGGACTTTAAGAAGGATGTGGCCTGCCTTGAGAGGGTTCAGAGGAGGGCCACCCGCTTGGTTGGAGGGCAACAGGGCAGGCCCTATGAGGAGAGGCTGAGGGACCTGAACCTGTT
>NW_017728914.1:14832110-14839992 GCF_001723895.1 Crocodylus porosus
GACGAGGAACAATGGCCAGAAGCTGCTGGAGAATAGGTTCAGGTTAGAGATTAGGAGGCACTATTTCACTGTTAGGGTGGCTAGGATCTGGAACCAACTTCCTAGAAAAGTGGTCCTTGCTCCTACCTTGGGTAAATTCAAAAAGAGGTTGGATGAACACCTGTCTGGGGTCATGTGATCCCAGCATGTGCTCCGGCCAGTGACGGAGGGTTAGACTAGATGATCTATTTAGGTCCCTTCTGACCCCTAACTATTATGAAACTAGCTGCCTGCAGCTGACTGCTGACTGGAGGCAGGAGGTGAGACTATAGGAAGGGTCTGTGCTGAGAAGTATCTGTGTTGACTTTTTTTTGTGACAGTTTGTGGGCACTTGACATTTGGCCAGAGCAGCCAAGCATGAGGTGAGTACTAGCATGCCTCCTGGAGGGGGAGGGGTGGGGCAGGAGGGATATTAGCAGGAGTCTGCAAAGGAGAACAGTAACCTAACTTGAACTGATAGGGGAACTGGCACTAAAGTTTGATGCTCCAATCTAACCTAAATCAATTAAGTTCAAGTGTACATCAATTCATAGCTATCTTAAACCAGGGTCTGCTATTTTGGACCAGTCTACGTGCTCCGAACGTCTGTTCTGTTATAGGTTTAGACTGGTTTCCAGTCACTTAGACCAGTAAAAGTATAATGTCTGTACCTGGCCTAAGTGTATCTTAAAGGCAGCCAGTGACAAGGAGCACTAAACAAATTAAACAAATGTGATATTGCAAGTTGAAACAACAGACTCAATCTTTAGTGGTGCTAAGAGGGAGCCCTCATTCTTCTGAGGGTTGGAGAAAGAGGAAAAGGGGGGTTTCAGCCACCGTTCTGCCTTTGCCCATTACTACGGTGGGTGGAACCAAATTGGACCTAGCACAATTTAGAGCAGAGATACCACAAAGCATCTGTTAATATATATGGGAAGAAGTCCAAAGGAGTTCACGTTACATGGAATAGACTGGGTCTACTTGCAAGGGGCACAACAAATAAAAAACAAACAAGAGAGTGAGAATCTTGCAGGAGGGAGAAACAGAAAATACGAATTGTTTGTCAGAGAATGGCAGAACCTTGACCTATGTTTCTGAGTCACTCATTAGTACTAAAAATATCACCTTAAAGTAAATTGGTTTGGGATTTTCTCTAAATAAAGAACAGTGGTTATTTTGCTCCTTATAAGGCAGTGGGGGGAAAATAAAAAGTGTGGTAGTATAGATATAATCTTTTATGCAGAGAAGGTAAAAATTATGCTTTGCTTCAGACTATTAAAGGTTTGTCATAAATCCAAACTATGCTCATTTTCTTACACATAATAAAGGTTGAGTACAACCTTCAAAAATGGTAAAGAAAATAGAAATGTGCAGGCATTGTAATATCCACACTTCCAAGTTACCCACAGTGCTAGGAAAATAGGATCTTAATTATCTAACTGAGTTGTCACCTAAAATAAAAATGTACACCCCCTACTGCTTTTTGAAATTCTGCTCCAACATAAGCACAGTACCAAACTAGAAATGCATATTATAACTCCTATCCACGTTGCTGAACTTATGTATTTTATGGAACTTCTCACTACTTGGTCAAAGATATTATACCAAAAGTATTTTAAAAGAAAATAGACTGGTTTTTTTTTCTCTAAATGAAAAAAAATGGTATAAAATTTTCTTTTCACTTGGAAGTTTTCAACCAAAACTATTTTGTGCGATATTAAAAAATTAATAATTAAAAAGTTTTATTTCACTTTTCATTTTGGGTTTATTTTTCATTGAGAGACCAAATATTATTGCTGAAAATAAAAAAAAAACACATACATTTACATGCAAATAAAAATTTCCAGTTCCATAAATTACAGAAGCACAGCAGTGTGCATAGGAGTTATAATATGCATCTCAAGTCTGCTACTGTGTTTATACTGGGACAAAAAACAAGAGGCAAGAGACATCAGATTGGGTCTGGAAATGGAGAGTAACCAGAATGGAGAACTGGTAGGAAAAGTGATTAGGTCTGTCAGATACAAATGAGGAATTTCTGGGGGGGGAGTTTGGGTGGGAGGGAGGTGTTTTCAAAATGATGGAAATTATTCACAGAAACTATTTTGAAAGACGGTTGCAAATTCAAATACTCAAAAGTGAAGAAAAGTCAGAATTAAAGTACCCATCACCTCAGCAAGAGTTATAGAGATAAATTTATTTTTGTGCTGCATTTAGATGCTATCCTGGTGAATCCTGCAGAATATATCCATGAGAAAATTTATGACATTTTCTTCAGAAAAAGTTTTGAACCATGCACATTAAGTAAGGCCTGAAACTAAAACATAGAACATGAGGATAAAACAGAAGAGCTCCTCAAACATTCTCTGCTCTGCCCTGGATTTCTTCATAGCAACTTACTTAGCCTCCCTGGCTACATCCAGATGAGCGCAGATGTTGGTTCCCCAGGGACAGCAAACAGAAGGACACCTTGTGCCACTGCTAGTTGTTCTCAGGAAACACCTGTGTCACACACCCTCTGATGTGCTGGAGGTTACCCCGGGTAGGATAGGAGAGGCTGAGGTCAGCACAGTTGCTGGACCCAACAGCCTTACCTGAGGTCCTGAGGGCCAGGGAAGCTGCAGCATCTCTACAGCTGCAGCATTGCTTCTGCAGCTTGGAGCCTGGTTTTGGGAAGCACATGCTGCACCAATGTGTGCTGCCCCACTTTTTTCTGTGCTGTTTCTTTTTACTCCTGGATCTCCAGGGGTCAAAAAAAAAGAACCCTTACTGCAAGGTAGTAGCATGGGAAATGCCCGAATGTGTGGTCTGTGGTGCTGCAGGCGGGTCTGCTGCACCACATACCACACAGCTGTACTCATCTGGACATGGCCCTTGTGTCTCAGTTCCTCATCTGTAAAATGGGATAATACCTATCTTAGAGGGGTATTGTGAGGAAAAAATAAATAAATATTGTGAGCAGACTAGGATGCTACAGTGAGTCATATAAGAACCTTAAACTGAGTACTATCCATCCATCCTATGCACTGAATGATGCTGTGGTCCTGTAGAATAAGAATATAGAATGTGATTGTGTAATTAAAGACATAGACAAACCAGTTGAATTAAAGTTGAACAAGCAACTTTAATGATAACGTTTTTTAACTTTCTGATACATTGCATTGAAATTTTAATACTGTTCCCTTATATCTAGATCCACGTTCAGTGTTAGTGCCCCACCCTGTTGGCACTGGACTTAAGACCCAGATGCCTTGTTCCAGGTGGGCCCAAAACCCTCAGACTGACTAAGACCTCTTCATTCAATAGTAGGCAAATTTTACTGATTCACAGTGATAGCAGATAAGAATAATGCAAACAATTCTATACCTACCAGTCCCAGGGATCACAGAGTCAAGGTCCATCTGGCCAGTATATAAGCTTCAGTCTGAGGTTCTCTCTTGAATGTCAGATGTCAGCAGCCTGGAGGTTGGAGGCTGAGGCCCACCCCGCCTCCACTGGGGTGGGTGAGATGGGCTGGAAGTGTGCCCTCTGTCCATGATGGCCTCAAGTTTCTCTCCTGGGGACCCTTTGCTGCTCTGAAATTCCTCCTTTTGTATTCTTTCCCCATCCTGATGATTCACATCCACATTCTGTTCTGTCAGCATATTTCTTTGTTTCACAAACTCATCCTATGCATCCCATCCTAATTTGGTTCTTTCCGGTGTCCTCATAATTTGGTCTGTTTCATGAAACTAGAAATCCCAAGGGCTCTCTAGCAGGGCACTGTGACTTGGCCAACAGGGCAGAGTCCCTTATTTCATGTTATGGAACAGTGTGGTACACATCTACAGTTTCTCAGCCTGTGTGTCTGCTTGCTTCTTACCTGTGTCAGACACAGTGGGCCTTGAAGAAACTTTGTTACAAACAGGCTTTTAGAAATTAATGGACCCTTACTGTTGTCCCGAACCATCGTTCTACCATCTACTTTACCTACAAGCCAATTCCCAAAAGCAAACCTCTAATAGTATTTTCTAGCCCTCACACCCAAGAGGCCTAAGTCTGAAGACCCTGCGGTGAAATCCTGACCTTACTAATTCCTGATGAGTTTTGCCAGTGACTTAATGTGCCAAATGAGATAAATGTTATTTAGTTCTTGCAGAATGACAGAGGAAGAAGAGTTTGGAACCAACATCTACACTTCCCCCAACAGAATTGCAGGATATCTTGAACAGATGTTGATCCTGCAAAGCCCTGGCTCTGTGCAAAAGGTGCATATTATGTTTACCAGCATTTGAATTCAAGGCAGCGGTAGAAAGCTTTCAGGCTTGTTGTGAGTTATATCAAGTTATAATAATTTTCTTATTTTTAAAAAAATATTACCACTATTAAATTAACTGCTTTAGAACAAAGGAACTACATTAGAGGATTGAAAGTCGCCCACTTGCCTCCAGACAATGCAAAAAAGGATCTGATTTTGCTGTGTGTGAACAACAGCAGACAGGGGAATTGGCTGCTTCCATTAATTGCTGCTGATTTTCTCTGTTCCATTTACAATCCTTTTCAAGTTTCTGAGTAATTTAGTGTGGTTGAAATGCTTTTTATATATGACTCAAGATTTTCTTTAAGACATCTTTTTTTTTCTTGGTGGGCTATATCCTCTCCTATTTTGGGGGCTGCCCAGCAGCTGCCTGTTGGCTTCCCCACTGGTTCAGCCAGCTGATCACATGGACAGTTCAACATCAGAGGCAGCAATTGCACAGAACAGCACATGGAGATAATAAATAGCCCATGGAGATGGACATTCTTTTATATTATACAGTAAGACAAGTGTCAGCTTTCTAACTGTGCTTGACATGTGGTACAAGGAAATGATCCAGTGGTTAAGAGATCACTTCCTATCTAGCAATTAGAAAAAAACAATGCTAATCACCTAATAGAGAAACTCTTCAACCTTTGGCTATAATTACCTATTGGCTAAATTTAATACATTAGATTCTTTTGAATGCATCTGCTTATAATGCCAAGACACTTAAGCTGATGACAGAACACATTACTTGTCACTGAGATCTCTAAGTCACAGAAAATATTACATTTTTAAAGTTCCTGCGATTAATGTGCTTCAACAATAACCACTTAGTGCTGTAATATGCCATTGTCTACATTTCTCAATTTTCCTTTGCTTCTGCTAGTAAGTAGAACACAAATGTATGGTGGCTTCACAAGTATTTGACTAATCAAGTCAAACAGCTTTACAGAGGAAGATCTAAACCTACTGAAAGAATTCAAATTTTCAGGTGACTGAAAACTAGGATCAATTTTTCTGTCAGACATGGTAAAAGCAAACCTGATCTGTGGAACAGTCTGAAAGCTGACAGGATGAAGAGGAGCTGTGCTCACTGTTTATAAATGGACTTGAAAATGAATGTGCATATTTAAATCTCTCTTTTCTGAAGCCCTTGCTGCTGGTTGCAGACTACACTGAAAAGTTATATGCCACAGCACTTTAGGAGCTCTGTGGGATGAAGTGCCAGAGACTTTTCATTCTCACTTTCTGGCAGAACCATGTGAAGCAAGCAAAGGAACATTTGGGTAGCTATTTAACATCAAAAGACCAGTGTAAGTATAAAAGCACACAATTGCATTGCTAAATCTAGTATTTGTATGTCTAAAACAAAGCACAGGGAATTCTTGCTAAATGCTAAGTACATGTACATGCATGTTTACAGTAGGCCAGGCTTGCATGAAAAAGGCAGTGAGAGGGAGGGTTTATACTTCTAGACACAGAACAAACATTTTTCACACAATTTTCCCTCAGGTTAAGAATGCTTAGACACTAAAAGCCACTTGCAGTCACCTCAGGGGTGGTTAGGGCTGTGTGAAGCTTCGGTCCCTGATTCAATTTGGTGGAGATTTGGCCCAATTCGGTGGCCAAATCTCCAAATTCTAATTGAATCAGAGGAGCCTTTAATCTCTCTGAATTGAATCAGAGCCCTCTGAATCGATTCGGAGAAATTCAGAAAGATTCAGAGATTTGGACATAGACAGTTTTAAATGTTTTTTCTACATACCTCTAGGTAGCAGACGGTTCGTGAATACTGAGATACTGGGGCATATGGAGTGTCCCACAGGAGCACAGGGGGGGGTCCCCAGTGCACTCGGCAACAGACCTTCTGGGGAGCCGCTGGGCCCCTCCCCCACCACACCCTTCTGACTTAGTGACTGGTGCCTCCTGAGTTTGGGGGGGCACCCGGGGTCCCCTGTGGCTGATTGTTAAGCCAGGGGGTACCGGGGGGGCCCTAGCGTGCTCCCCGGGAGACCCGGAAGTGGACCAGAAGTACTTCCGGTCCACTTCTTGGTGCACCACCAAGCACGTGGAGGGCCCCCTCCTGCTCCTGTGGGGCACTCTACGTTCCCCAGCATCACAGCATTCACAAGTCACACCTAGTACCTCAAGGTATGTAGAAAAAACATTTAAAGCTGTGTCTATGTCCAATTCTCTAATTTGCCAAAGCAGCATCAAATCTTCAGATTTGGATTTGGCTGAATTGAAACAGGGACAGTGATCCAAACAAAGGAATCGAATCACTGTCCCTGATTCAGGCCAAATCCAAATCTGAATCAAATAGGGCCTGCTTCACACACCTAGTGGCTATAGTACCTCTTATCATCCACTAAAATACTTCTCACCAAAAAATCCAAAATAATCTTGATGGAATGCACCTGATAACATTTAATTAATCTATATTTTGTTTAATTTTGTTTTCAGTGTCTGAGACAGTACAGATGGATGCAGAAGAAAAGCAAACAGATTTTGGAGCTAGATCCATAGAAAGGTTTTAGGTGTGAAAAGTGGGACTAGGCAGGGTTTAAGCACCTAAATCAAAAATATTTATCTTCAAAACACCACACAACTGATGCCTAACCGTAAGGTTCCTAAAATCTACAGACACATATATTTTAAAAATAAAGTTCTCTGAGCCCATAAAGTTCTGCTTTGGGCACAGCCAGAACATCAGTCTTGGCATTGCTGAGCAACTCAACACTTCTCTAATTAGATATCTAACTTCTAACAGGATTCACAAGCCACATGTTCACCTGCCAATGTGGCTTAAGAAGCTTCATAAGGGAGGCACTCTAAAAGTATCTCTTACTGGACTCTGCATAAAACACAACAGTCGCTCCAATTTAGGTAATAGTTCAGGGGATAGAAACTCATGCAGGATGGGGTGGGGTCAATCCCACTTCTTACACCACCTTTGATGAAGTTAACCCTCACCTTCCAAAACAACACCCTAACCACCATGGTGTGTGCCATTGTGGAATGAATGGAAGAATATTCCACTGAAACTTTTCTGTGTTAGTTGTGCTCCTCCATTCAGCATATGAATATTTGTTCTGATAATGTGATTCTGAAAATTTCTACTCATATCTGGAAGTTTAAATGGGTGCAATTTGTATGAAGATGAAGACTTAGAATGCCCCATTTCTAGTCTGCTTATTCAGTTGCACTTAGGCTCAAAAAGTTAATTTCTCATCTTTGATAATAAGTGGTGGATATTTTTACATCAGGCCTGATCCTTAACCCACAAATATCAATTAGGGTATTTCTATTGACTTCATTGGGCTTCAAACCAAGTGCTAACCTCTGCAATTTTAAAAAGATAGCTTTTCACCAAACATAATAATAGACCATTCTACTGTCTAATAGATAGACATCTAGAATGTTTTCCTGATATTCGGCCAAGATTTTCTTTAATGAGGCTAAATGTGCATGGAAGATTTCTGATGTAATGGGATCAGGTTAAAAATAACCCAATTTAAAAATAGCCCATTTTTGTCTATATTTTATTATATATATATTTGTGTGGATATATGTATATGTGTC
>NW_017728914.1:14841002-14842577 GCF_001723895.1 Crocodylus porosus
AAACAGGGAAGTCCAAAGTGTATACTACATAGTCAACATGTTAAAGCGTATCATTTCAGGCTACCATTTGCAAAAGCATCTAGGTGATTTAGAAGCCAAAGTTCCATTGACAAAAATGGCAATGGAATTTAGACTCCCAAATTCATTAGGCATGTTAGAAAATGTTACCCTTCAGCTTTTATCATCACTATATGTTACTACATGTAATAATAATGTGTATAAAGTGCTCTTGCTGTGAGCTGAAAGGTGCTACGTAAGTCCAAACGTTATTGTTAATGTTGCCATCACTCACAGTGCTAGTGATTGCTTCTCTAAGCACTGTTGAACAGGGGAAGAAAAGGTAGTTTTCAATCATTTTTCTGCTCGCCTCTCCTCTGGGGTTGCTATAGATCAGGATGTTGAATATAACATGCACATTGTGGAGCAGATTTTTAAAAGTGCTTAGGGATTTAGGAGCATGAGTCTCATTCATTACATATTAATAGGACTTGTGATCCAAAATCTCTTGAGCACATTTGAAAGTTTCCTCCAGCACTGTATTACTCACAATGTTGATAAAGTATAAATTATTACAAGACCTATTTGAACTTATAAACAAAAATGCAAGTTCCTGAACTCCTTAATATAAGGAGCTTTTCCTTTAAGTCAATAGACATGTTTCCACCAGTAATAAAATGAAATGCATATGTGCTTGTTTAATTGTAAAAGTTTTTTTTTAATTGCTGTGCCTGAATTTAGTGGAAAAACTTCTACTACTAATATGTGGAAAACTCTCCAGGGTAGTAGTGTCTAGTTCTCCTCTACAGATTGCATATCCCCTGTAACCCCCTTACTAATCCAGCAAGGTGCTTCTTGTCTTACTCTTTTAGAAAGTGGTGGCTTTGTAATGTACAGAAGACTGGATCCTAAACTCAGCTAATTCCCTGACTCAGTAGGAAATCTGAGGCAAGTAAGCCTCAGTTTTCATGTCTGTAAAATGTAGACAACACTTTGGTGTCTTACAAGAAAGGGTAAGAAGCTGAATTAACTAGTCTGTGGAAGGCATGTGCAGATCCTCAGAATAAAGGTACTATCAACTGTAAGGTTGCTAGTGCTTTGTTCATTAATTTTCATAACTTTTCTGCTTAAAGGGCATGATCTAAAATTCATGGATATCACCAAAAAGGACCTCATTTATCACAATATGCTTTGAAATAGTCTTTGGACAATAGCTCTGGTTTTATTTATTAATTTATTTTTAATCTGGGGTGGTACTACTGTGTTGTAGATGGTTGCGACTGCACAAACATCCCAGGCATAAAACGCTTTCTTGAACGTGTTTGGTACTGACTGACGACTCCATTCATACTGAAAAATACGAAGTGCTTTTCTTGCTTCCAAATATTCTCAAACGTTCAGAGATCATAGAATCATAGAAGTCGGGTCGGAAGGGACCTTTGTAGATCTTCAAGCCCGGCCCCCCACCTGGGCAGGAGAAAAAGACTGGACTCAAATGAGTCCAGCCAGGTAGGCATCAAGCCTCTTCTTAAAGACCCCCAGGGTAGGAGCCAGCACCACTTCCCTAGGACGTTGGTT
>NW_017728914.1:14842747-14849572 GCF_001723895.1 Crocodylus porosus
GACCTCGCATTGTCGGCCCATGTTCATCTTGGAGTCAATAATGACTCCAAGATCCCTTTCTGCTTCCGTGCTCTCAAGAAGGGAGTTTCCCATTCTATAAGTGTGCAGCTGGTTTCTACTGCCCAAGTACAGCGCCCTGCACTTGTAAGTATTGAAGCACATCCTGTTTTTGCTAGCCCACCCCTGTAACCTATCCAGGTCTTGTTGCAGTCTTTCCCTCCCTACTAGCGTGCTCACCTCACCCCAAATTTTGGTATCATCAGTGAATTTAAACAGGTTGCATTTCACCCCGTCGTCCAAACCGCTGATGAAGAAATTGAACAGCGCAGGCCCCAGGACCGAGCCCTGGGGGACTCCAGTGCCCACTTCCCCCCAGGTCGAATATGACCCATCCACCACCGCCCTCTGAGTACGACCCTTAAGGCAATCTGCAATCCATCTAACTGTGTAGGCATCAGTGCCATAGTTGCCTAGTTTTTTAATGAGGATGGGGTAGGAGACGGTGTCAAAGGCCTTGCTGAAGTCTAGAAAGACTACGTCCATGGCAACACCTGCATCCATTGCCTTTGTGACCTGATCATAAAAGGCAATCAGGTTGGACTGACAAGACCTGCCCCTAATGAAACTGTGCTGGCTGCCCTTGAGCATCATCCCTGAAGCCGGCCCATCACAAATGTGCTCCTTGAGGATCTTCTCAAAGAGTTCCCCAAGGATAGAGGTAAGACTGACGGGCCTATAGTTGCCCGGGTCCTCCCTCTTCCCTTTTTTGAAGATGGGGACCACATTAGCTGTCTTCCAGTCATATTCTCTCCTTTTTTTCTCAGCTATGAGGCACTAGAGATCAGCTTAAAATGCTACACTTATCTAAAATTTCTCTTTAAAGCCTAAGCTCTTTTTCAAACTTTATTTCCAAGAACATTTTTTACCCCATCGAGGCTACTTGTAAGATAGAGCACCAGAGATTTTTATGGTGTGGTCAGAACTGAAAATTCAGGTCACTAAGAAGGACAAGCCACAGGTGAAATGGAAAATACCCTGCAACCTGCTAGTACAAGGACTGATTTGCTTCTTATACATTCATCACCTCAACACACATCCCTAGTTAGTACCTGTGAATTTGAAACAAAGCAAGAGCATTCTATATTTGTGCATTGTACTTGCTAAGGAAAGAGCTCCTTCTCTGGAGAAATCGGGGGCCTCATGGCATCTCAGAAATGTACCTGAAGAGCTCTATTTCTAAGGAAAGGGGCAACCTGGATTTCTCTCATGATGCCAACATACACATCTGAAATTTTCCAAACTTCTCCCTTTGTGAACTGGCTTTAAATTGTTGTTTTCAAGCCAAGAACACCTGTTCCATTTTGACTCCTCTTTCCCTCTGGCCTATAGACCTGCTAGGAGAGCAGTGAATGCAGGCTTAAATGAATAAGAAAAACACTCTATTGGCAGATGTGGGCATACTGTGCACATCTCCTTGCCCCCTAATGAGAAGAGATTGAAAAGAAAAGGAAAGGGCTGTAAAGTTTGGATCTGGGCTTTTCTTTATTCTCTGTGACTGCTACTGTACAATGCTCTACACAGGGCTGAAACAACTGATTGATTACATGTTTACCATGGTGCTCTGTGGCAAATTAACAAAGCAGCTCATGTGGACATAGAAGCCTTGTGAATTGCAACTAGAGAGAAAATCCAGTTCTAAAGCAACCGTCAAGACATAAGAAAATGGAGATCACATCTGTCTCATAAAATAGTGAGAATCTGTTGCCACTCACTTGTGGTCAGATGGGAAATACTCAATGAGCAGATACTCTAGCCAACCAAGATAATGGCTTGGGATTTCTTTATGTGGTGGACAAAGACAACACCTAAGTCAAATCATGCATAGCATTAAGACCAGAAGACAATTAAGTAGTGGGTAAAATGAGACTTAAAGTTGAGGGGAGGGAGTTAGGATATGTGCAAGTGACAGAATTAGTTTTAAGTATGGGGTATAACTTGAACATACATCTGTAAGTACCATACACTCTAAAAATGGAACTGTGTATGTAGAAACATGGCTATTGTTTGTCCTGTTCTGTCTACCTCTTATTACGTGAAATGGAAATGTGTACTTACAGGTTTGCAGAGTATAAAGATAAGAGGGAATCATTGCAATCATGCGACTTCCTGAGTAACACAGGCCATAATACTTTCCTGAAACCATATATGTATAAACTAAACCATATAGAATGATAGAATCATAGAAAATTAGGGTTGGAAGGGACCACAGGATGTCATCTAGTCCAACTAACCCCCTGCTCAAAGCAGGACTATCCCCAACTAAATCAACCCAGCCAAAGCTTTCTAACTGGGTCTTAAAAACCTCTAAGGATGGAGATACCTCTCTGGGTAACTGGTTCCAGTGGTTCACTAACCTCCTGAGTGAGAAAGTTTTTCCTAATATCTAACCTAAACTTCCCTTCCTGCAACCTGAGCCCACTGCTCCTTGTTTTGTCATCTGTCATCCTCTAAGAAATTAAGTATGCCCACAGAAACTGCATTTGGGATTGTGTTCAGGGATAGGTTACAGTAGGATGGTGAATTGTGTTCCCTGTCATGAGGCATGATTAAGATTAGATAGATTTCTAAAGGTGGCACACAACGGTGCACTGATGACAGCACATACTGACAATGCTGACATTGCTTTGTAGATATTTCAGAACTAATAGGGGCCTTCAGGGAATTTGGATAGTCTCTTTCAACACGTTTCCAAATGCTGTTGTCTGAGATCCTTCCTCACCCATCAGTGAGGACAGACATAAGAAGTGAGTAGATTAGTAGATAAAAGATTTTTTTTTACTTTGTGGCTCAATAGTCTAATGCCTGTGGGGACAGAACAAAAGGAATCTTGGACAAACAACTAGGGAGGAATACAAGAGTATTATTTGGGCATGGGGGAATGAAATTAGGAAGGTCAAAGTACAAGTGCGGTTGCAGCTAGCAAGGGATGGGAAGGGACA
Source organism: Crocodylus porosus (assembly GCF_001723895.1). Taxonomy (NCBI): domain Eukaryota; kingdom Metazoa; phylum Chordata; order Crocodylia; family Crocodylidae; genus Crocodylus; species Crocodylus porosus. Next base: position 14,845,747 of record NW_017728914.1, read on the forward strand.
CAAGAAGGGTTTCTACAAGCATGTCAGCAACAAGAGGAAGATCAGGGAAAGTGTGGGTCCCTTACTGAATGGGGGAGGCAAACTAGTGACAAAGGTTGCAGTAATGCTGAAGTACTCAATGCCTTTTTACTTCAGTCTTCACAGGCTAGGTCAGCTCTCAGACTACTGCATTGGGCAGCACAGTTTAGGGAGGAGATGAAAAAACAGGTTAGGGACTACTTAGAAAAGCTGGATGTGTACGGGTCCATGAGGCCAGATGGGATGCATCCGAGGGTGTTGAGGGAGTTGGCTGATGTGATTGCAGAACCACTGGCCATATTCTTTGAAAACTCATGGCAATTGGGAGAGGTCCTGGATGATTGGAAAAAAGCAAATAGAGTGTCCGTATGAGAAAAAGAATGGTACTTGGCAGTGGAATATAGGACATTCACTGAGTACGTGGAGTAGGGCGGAGGGTACTTATCTGCTTACCCCCATCCCACTATATACACTGCTTAGTGCAGCACTGTGCTACCCAGCTCCTGTGGCCAGGCAGAGGCAGCACAGGGTTTCCCATCACTGCAAAGGTTCCCAGTGTCAGGGACTCTGATAAGGCAAACTGTTTCAGGTAATTACCTATGCAGCTACATTGTCTTGAGTCACTGGCTAAGAACTCTGCTCCAGTTTAGTAACGCTGAGCATCTTGATTGGCTGCTATGCATACCACCTATACATTTAGGTTTAGCTGCAGTTGCAGGCTCCCAAGCCAGTCAATAGTTCTGACTTAGTCCACTGTGCCAAGCCTCCTAACTCTTGCGCTCTCAGGTTTTCCTGGTTCCTGACCCAAGTTTTCAGCTTTTCCTTGGACTTGAGCTCTGGATTTCCCTACAGATGCGTATTGTGGTTCTGGGCCCCCAGCTTGGCATCTGGACATCCATCTGTGGATTACTCTCAAACTTAGTAGCTTCATTTCTGACCTTCTGGATCCTGATCCTGGCCTGCATTGCAGACATGTGTTGTGATTCCCCCTAGATTTAATAATTCAGCTGCTGGACTCTGTCCTAGCCTCTCTCCTCTCAGCCACTCCTTAGTGGCCAGATCATTAGGCAAAGCCACCTATGACCCACTTCTTCACATCCAATGTAGGAGGCAGTGAGGAGAACACTATTTTCCTCACTCCACTTGTCCCCCAGCCACCCAGATACACTGACTGTGTATCCTATAGCCAGGCATGGGCAGTGCAGCACTTCCTTTAGCATGGCAATGTCTTCTGATAGGGGGGAATCCTAGCACCCCTTCATAGTCAGCACCTGGGGTGGGTGCTCCCCTCACCCCACTCTACTTACACTAATGGTACAGGGGCTGGGGGGAAGTTTCTCATAGTACCTCTCTACATTCCCTCTGAAATGCTTGTGTTTGCTCTCCTGTTTGCCTACAAACAGATTCCCTTCACAACTAGTTTTTAATTTAAACCTCCTTGGTCAGTTCTGTATTCTTACTCAGAGTCTGGGATTAACTACTCAGGCATCAAACAGTGGGGCGATCAAAGACCCAGTTGAAAAGGAAAGATTCTCAGTAGAGGTAGTCAAAATAGCTCCACTGAGTTCAATTTAGACCAGTTGAGAATATAGCCTAGTGTAAGTAAAATAAACTGGGAAAGACTATTTTTCCCAGCCATTTAGTGTTCAAAGTCTCTTTTGACTGCTCAGAACCAAGACAGTGTTACAATACCATATTGTATATTGCCACTAGCTGTATTAAATTTAGTAGCCCACCTTTTCTTACTGAGGTTATAGCAGCTAAAAGAACAGTTTTTATTGTGAGCCTATTAAGGTTTCTCTGAACATTTTTTAACACTATGGGGTTGGTCTGTTTAGGTATCATTGTTGAACAATGGGTTCAGTACTCTGGTGGGACAACACCAGATTATCACTGCATGTTTTTATTTCACCTCTTCAGTGCACATTCATTTATTTTACATCCAATATGCAAAAGTTAAGATAACCAAAAATTTGATTCCATCACCTCACCATGCATTCCAGTATGCATGAATTTTAAAGTGTAGTCTTCATTTGTGCCTGTACTTGGGGGGAGAGAGGGAAGTTGGAAGAGCGGAGGAATTGAGACTACCCAGAGCCTCCTGCCTAACCCCATAGTACCTAAAAGGTGCTTTTGTCTGCTTCAAAAGAAATGAATATAGTCAGGTTTCTCTGGTTGCTATTGATTTGCCTTCACATTCTCTAGTACTTTATAAAGCACTTCTAGATGCCCTGCCATTTTAACCCCTCACTATAAAGTGTCCCATTAACTTGAATGATGCTTACCCTAAACTTATAGAACCTCATCAAACATAGAAGAACTTGTTTTAAATAAATAATAAATGGCCCTTAAACATTTATTTCTATTTGCTGTATTCCCTAACACAAAGCATACTTTCATGTTCTATCCTAACTATCTTTATCTTTTGCTCTTATTCTCTCAAATAAAAGCCCTGAGAAGCTATGGTTTTATAGAATGTCCACAATGTACAATTTATGGATGCTACTTGCAACCTTCAAAAGCTTTTAAAAATAGCAGTGGCTCTATTATTCTGAATTACAGTAATTGCAGTGAAGATTTAAGAGGCACTTTGAAAAATTTCAGTTCCATGGTATATTTCTGCTCCCACTTCTAAAACATCTGGTATAAATGCAGTCATGTTTCTAAAAAAGCTTTCCCTTCAGTCTCTAATATACATTTCTAACCTGAGCTACAACAAGGCAGAGAAGGAATAGGGTCTAGATTCTCAGCTCAGTTTTATTTGCATAACTCCAGACTAACTCCTTCAAGGAGAAATGTGCTTTTTTGAGGTTCACACCACATTCTTATGAAGCAGCTCACAGATTCGCTTACTGGAAATGTACTCAGTTATGTGGAATAGAAGCTTGCCAGGTTTAGAGGAAAAGGCCATTCCTGCAAACATTTCCTCGGGTCTTAATGAGATAAATATGGCTATACACCATTCATGCAAATATTTGTAAATTTGGACCTGGCAGGCAAGACAGTGGCAGGCCCTTCTGTATGTGTGTAGGGGTGGAAGAAGCATTGAGCTGGCTTACAGTTCTCAGTGCATAACTTGCCTAGCCAGCCACTTCACTCAACAAGTGTAGGAACTGCGACCCAATGTGACAGTAAAGACACAGTCCTCTGTCTTTGTCCATTGAATGAGATAGAAGGCCATGCCTTGTCCTATATGGGGCCCTATCTGGGCTGAACATGAAGCTTCTCAGCGAGGAGTGGTTGCTTTTGGATGTTCCCAGCATCATCCCCTGCAAGCACTGGTGGGTCAATGAAACAATGGACCCATGTTTTCTCATATGTGTTTTCTAACAAAATATAAATCAATTCTAGTAGCACAAGTACATGTCATTCCCCACCACTACAGTGTCTGAGATTCCCTTTGTATTTGAAAAGTTGTAGGGGGTTTTTTGGCTTATTTATATTTTTACTTGGCTTCAAAATTTTTCCCTCTGTTTTTCCAGTAGGGACTAAATATGAAGAGGCAAAAACACTACTACCATCAGCTGGTCCAGACGATCTCCACCCTAGAGTACTGAGGGAATTGGCTGAGGTCATTGTGGGACCCCTGGCACGGCTTTATGAGCACTCATGGTGCCCTGGTGTGGTGCCAGAGGACTGGAAGAGGGCCAATGTGGTTCCCATCTTCAAAGAGGAGTGGAAGGAGGACCTGGGAAACTATAGGCCAGTTAGTCGTACCTTGATCCTGGGAAGCTTTTTGAGAAAATTATTCTGGCGCATATCCACAAGGGGCCAGCGGGGGAGATTATGCTTAGGGGCAACCAACACG
>NW_017728914.1:14851244-14855900 GCF_001723895.1 Crocodylus porosus
AAAAAACTAACTAGGATCAGATCGTGAAGAGTTTGAAATCAAATAGCTGTCTTTTTGGTATTAAGTTGCAATGGCCCCTCATTGTCACCAGCATACTTTTTGCAGACAGAATATGAGTCTGGCTTGGTAAATGTGATGGAAGGCTAACACATCAGGTTTGAATCAGGGACTTTCAGAATTAAAAAGACAAAAATACAAGCTACCATATGCTGAGAGAGAGTTTTAATGTTCCCTTGCTATGGTTGTAACAGACCCTTCACAGCCCAGACATGGCTTTATTACATGGACACAGAAGTGGATTACCCTGCAAAAATATGTCATAGGAAACATGCTTCTTTACACAAAATGTTCTGAAATTTCCCATTCCCCAAATATAACATTTTCTTTCTTTTTTAACCAATTTGAGTGCAATAGGGTAAACTTTCCACCCCAAGGTGGCATCTGCTTGGCTCCCCTTAACATTAGGTCTCTTTCCAATTTCTTGAAAAAATTTTAAAGCAATGTATTGTTTCATTTAGTTAAAAAGTTCTTTTGGTTTTAGTTTTAGTGCAATGAAAAAACAAAAGTTTCAGTTGTCTGCATACAGTGGAGGAGTGAAAAGAGCATCACCTCAAAGTAACAGTAACTTTTAAAAGGAGGACACATAATCATTAATATCTTTGGCTTTGAGTTCTGATTTGTGTGCTGCTTACAAGGCAGTCTCATTGATGGCTCATCAAGTTTTAAATTACTGGTATGGGAACAATCATGTTCAGGAGGATTAGCTATTACCATAGGGACTGAAGCTAAATCAACCCCTCCACTCCCCACATATAATGGATATTAGCAAGGTTCGTGTTTGGATGAATAATATGAAAAGCAGCGCTAATACCTATTTTCAGAGAATGGAGTCAGGTAACTACTCTGGTGACTCTGGACTCAGTTCAGAGCCCACTAAAGTTAATGGAAAGACTCACGTTGAATTCAGTTGGCTTCGGATCAGGTCTTGTGATAGGTATGCACTGCCTTATTCTTGGCTTCTCTCTTTTATCATAGCAGCCAGTGCCATCGGGGCTCTTTTTCTATCTCACTCCAGAAAAAGTGTAGATTAGGGCTCAAGGAGAAAAGAAGAAAATATCCCACCCCTTCCTTGGCCCTCATTCAGGTACAGTGAATGAAAACCCCTTTAACTTGTTCTGGGGAGCAAAGACAAACAATGGATTCTCTAGATAGGAGGAGTGAAGAGCTGTCCCATATTGACTTTAGTTCTTGAGGTCAGAAGTACCCACTCCATCCTGATCACAGTAGAGAGGAAGGAGGATGAGAACAGGGCCAAGAGATGTCAGGAGGACAGAAAGGAATCCAGGAGACAAGCTAGCAGTAAGCATACCACACAATACAAATAAGGAAAGGCAGAAACCTGACTTTTTATATGGCCACATGCCAAATATCAGACACAAGCTTATCTCTGTCAGCACTCAGCATGAATGTCAGCCTCACTGCTACATTTTCAACTCACCCCCATCATCTCTTTGTATAAGAACATCAGAAAAAACTTTCCCTACTAGAGTAACTAAGCCCCCACTGGACCACAGCTGCTTTCCTTGATATACCTGCACTTAAAAGCATGCCAACTCCCAGAGTGCCTCTATAGTTTTGCCATGATCTATAGCATTTGCTGGAGCATGGTGGAGATTGTTTAACATGTTCTTTCTGGAAGTACTTCATTAACTAGGCATATTTTTTCAGACTTTTTCCACTGTTGTCTTCCTAATGAAAGCATAACTACATTGTATATACACTGTAAATAACAGGAAGTGCCTTGGCTTTTTTTCTATGGCTCAGACTTCATGTAAAAATTACAGTGCAGTGAGATACAGGGCTATTCTGCCCAGAGCTATTTTATGATTTTAATTTGTTCAAATGCTCTGAATTTCATTATACTTCCCCATTTGGTGCACCAAAGATTTACAGTTAACAGATGTTGAGCTAATTGATAAAATCTATTTTTTCTCATGTTGAGAAAAATCATGGGGCTCCCTCCCCCACCCCACCCCAGCCAGGTATTAGTATAACTTATGGTACCAACCTTATATTAGCAACACCAGTTTCTTGCCAAGACCTCTGGCAGTGGAAGGCATAGTCAAGAAGCCACAACAACACCTAGCAAGTGTTAAACAATGCATTTGATTTCTTCAGTAACGTGCCCCACTAATGCATATGGCTTTCAATGGCTTTACTCCTTGTTAGTAAAATGCTGTAGAGCCTGGAGCAACAGACCATAGTTCAGAAACCAGCCAACTGTTGCTGCCTTATGAAAAACAATTTTGCTGCTGAATCAATATTTTTATGGCCTAAAGCTACTGGAAATGTCAGAATTTTTAATGCTGCCAAAACACTGAAGTGTCATTTCCAAATCAAGGTCTAGATTCTGATCTCAGTTGTACTGCTGCAAATGTACTTCAGCAGAATTACTCTGGATTTATGCCAATGTAAAAGATAACAGAATATGGCCCTAAGAGTCTTGGTTTGACACCCTCTTTATTTAATCTCCTGCCTTGTGAAGAGTCTTTTACAGAACCTTACAATCCTGAGGGAAGGCAAAAAGCCAAAAGACCCTGAATTTTATGAGGACAGATGTTATGCCTTCTTAATTCTCCTCTCACCAGCTTCCATGCAGTCTGTTAAAGTTTCTGCAGTAATGGTGCAAAGAGGCATTATCAAAAGAGCAGATTCATCCCACAGCTGGTATTCTGATTAGATGACTATTCCCATTAATTTCTAGGTAGCTATTGATTTTATTGATTAGCTTCCATTCCTTCATCCATTTCCTCTTCTTCCTGTAAATATTAGCCAGGTCACTGGTAATCAATCATTTTTCCCAGATAGGACTCCTGTGATTTTTCTGAGGCTGTTAATCCACAGAACAAATCCCTTATTTAAAAAGTCCATTTTATTTGGTTAGAGATTTTGCTCTTCATTTTCTCCCCCCTGGCAAGAAAAATATTGCTTTTAATTAAGATAACTGGGACTGCCTGGGTAGATTCAAGCTGGGGACAGTGGCTATAAGGTGCCTGTGGGAGAAGCAAACTGACTGATGAATAGCTGACCTTATGGAAAGAGGGATGTAAGAAAAAGGTAATGGCTTCTGTACTCAAAGCCAGGGAGGTGCAATTCCCACAACAGTACCAGAGACAGAAGAGAAGTTTCACATTAAAGGGAAGCAAGACTTGGCCATATCAAACAAGTCCACAGTCTCTTGGGTCACCAGATAATCAACAACCCAGGAGTGTTAATTAATATTTTGTGTTCATGACCATGCTCTTCAGTTTTAATTGGTGACAAGTAAGCAACCCAAGAATTATAAATGGAATTTCATTTATCTGTGTACTGCTAATCAATATTCACTCAGCATGCAACAATTCCTCGCATCTCAGAGGCATAACGTACATTGTCAGTCAGCAGCATGGTTTTGTTGTTGTTGGAATTTTTCTAGCTAAAATATTCACCTTCTCAAAAGGCAATTTGATAAATGTTTATTTTTTCATAATGCATTCTAACAACTGCTGATTTATGACACTTGCTGTGAATAGAATTTAAATTCAGAGTGGGTGCTCTCTCTAAGAAAATACTAAGAGGCATGAACAAGAAAGGGCTATTGGGATGTTTCTTTTCCACTTCAGATATTGCTGTGGCCACCCATGGTATAAGGAGCACTAATTGAATTTAAAAGATGTAATAAGTGAGAAATACATCCTTTCACATCCCATCTCCATGGAGGCCAACTCAACAGTCTTGGCAGTAGCAGCAGTACCACAACAGCACATAAACACCAATTTCACAGCCAAGCAGAAGAAACTGTGGAGCTGTAAAGTTTACAGATAAGTGTTAGCTGGGGGCAAACCTGTGCATTTGTGGTGAGAGATTCACAAGTACTTGTCCTAACAGAGTGTAATATGCAACTATCAGTTTTTCCAAAGATAATCCTGGACTGGTATCATTTTCTATGTAGCTTAGGACAAATGATTGGACCTAAATGTTGCTCCCCCATACTCCTCTCCTCCATTTTCAAATGTGTTACATACTTCTATAGTATTATGCAAAAATCTTATGTCACAGATCCAGAGTACACAGAGGCAGATATAAATCCTGTTTCTACATCATTCTATTTTCTGTATACTATATTTTGTATACTGTCACAAGAGCTTAACTATGCTTGTATTTAGGAACTATATCTTCTATGTTAGCTTCTATGCTGGTAGCTTAGTATGTGCTACACAATGCAGATAAGAGACATGATCCCTATTGCAAGAAGCAGACCAGGACCTGTATTCTTTCAGTTCTTATTTGTTTGACTATTGATATCAGGCACATATTTTGTTTACCGTTTAAATAAAGTGGAGGTGGAGGGTACAGATGACAATTGACTAACTATGTGTGTGTGCAGATGCAATTGGCTACTTGACAAATAGATAGTAATTGGCTAATTTTATGGAAGAATTCAAAAGGTCTGAAAATTTTGAATTGTATAAGACAAGCAGCATGGTGAACTGTCCTAGAAGGATTTTGTGAATAGAAGGCAGTACGGAAAAAAGCATGAAAACTGCCTTCAGCAGCATAGAGGAGGCAAGGGCCTATGCATCAGGTGAAGAAGAAAGATGGAGTCACATATAGAGT
>NW_017728914.1:14856525-14865127 GCF_001723895.1 Crocodylus porosus
TGTTCACGGCTGCTCCCTGTTTTTTTGGGAGCTCACCTGAAGCTGTCTCCATTCTCAGTAAAGCTGTTGGCTAGCAATGTGTGCTGGTGTTTGCTCCCTGAGCAAATGGATCCCAAGCAATTGAATCATTGTCTCCCTAGTCATTGGGCTCTGCATGGAGTCAGGATCTAACAGAAATGCATGTCAATCATTGGTCCTTGTGATTCTATTGGATGTGCCTAGAGGTAGGGTGGTGCACAGCCAGGAGGGTCAGGGTTCCAAACCAGCCAGTGAGGGAGGGAAGAAGGGAGGGAGGTGGACGATCCCAGAGAAGCCTTGGCTGGAGTGCACATGCAGGCACAGCAAGAGTCAAGGCTACTGTGTGCCTGAGATCCCTAACCCTGGGCAAATGGTCTGCACATACACCCCCATGTGATGCCTCAACACAAGGTAAAGGCTTTGACAGCAGGCAGGTAGAGCATTGCATTTGTATCTGCTGGACCATCAGTGGGACTGGGAGGAGGCTCTTGTCACTGCCTTTGTACCTGCAGAGCAACCCGGTGACTCCCTGGGGTGTCCTGCTGTGCAGGGAGAGAGACCTCCAGGCTCCTGGGCAGCTGGGTCAGCTCATTAAGCCATTATTTTTCCTCCAGGACAGGCAAACTTGTCTGTCTCCTGGGGAACGGAGGAAAGTTCCTGCCAGGCAGCTGGCTATATAGCCATAGGCATCTAACATCCCAGTCAGCTCAGCTCTGACCAGAAGGCAGCTAGGACAGATTCCTGGGTGCCCAGCATCTGTGCTGAATGCTGACGAGGGGGATATGAGGTCCCTGTGCAGTGTGTGCCCCTGGCTCCCAAGTATGGAGCTAGGCTGGAGTGAGACCAGATCCCAGTTGGGGGTGGGGGTGCTTGAGCCTCACACCTGCTATGCCACATTCTCTCAAGGCTGGACTGCCTGGAGAAAATGGCAGAGCTGTGGGATGCATAAAACTATGATACAGGGGGAGTGAATTGAGGCTTCCTGTTGGCTGAACTGAAGAGGATCACAAAAGTACTGCTGACCCTACCACTTACTCTCCCTCATTTCACAAGGTGCTACAAGTTCATCAGTGTGGGGCTCATAGACCCAATAGCAGTCTTTCTGTAGTAGCCCCATCCCTCACTGCTGATTGGCCAAGGAGGTGGCAGCCCTGCCCCTCGCTGCTGATTGACCAAGGAAGCTAATGGCTCCACCTAGGGTCGCCAGCCCTCCAAGATTGCCCTGGAGTCTCCAGGAATTAGACATAAATCTCCAGGAGACTGCTGAGAGTCAGGGAGATCAATGATAGGGCATTCATTTAAATAAATATTAAATGTTGAATCCAATGTATATAGTAGTCCAGTGGGTTTTTTAAATGTAATAGTAATGTGCATTTGCCTTCCTGACATAAAGTCTATGCACTGTATGTAATCCATCATGTGACAAAACCTCCTGGAATAGATTCAAACAGAGTTGGTAACCCTAGTCCCACCTCTCACCAAGGGGATGTCCTGTATTCTGAGTATGTGACAGTAGGCACCCTAGAAAGAACACAAAGCAAAAAGTAAGTGCAGCACAGCAGAGGCGGGACTTGTTTCAGTTAAGAGCTCACAGATCAGGAAGATTATATTAGCTGCTGCATTTTGTTTATACTGAAAGATGATGTTGGATGGATAGGAGTTTATGAGAAGACTGCAATAATCCAGAATGGAAATTATGAGAACCCATGTTGGCAACCTTATGGTGACAACAGAAAGGGAGTAAACAAAGTCCTACTGCCCAATTTTGAACATAGTGATTTGATTAAAAAACTACTGAGTTTGTGTAGAAGAGAAAACACTGAAAATCTATGCTGAATGGGGATCAGATTTATCTTTAATATTTATTTTTAAAGAAAGAAATACAAGTTGCACATCAGCTGTTATTTATGGTAAGCATGGCTGTAAAAAGCTGCATGTGTGTTGTGTGTAATGTGTTCATATTCTGAAAAATAGGGAAAAGCGAAATATATCAGATGTTGTAGCTGCTAAACATTAGGCAATATGAATGACTACACTTGTTTTCCTAAACAGAAATAAAAAAAGCAAGGGAAATTAATCCTAAGGATCTAAATTCATGAAATATTAAGTGCGTTGCTTGGTTTGTTCAGCGTGAGACACCATCTCTCACCATGAACCATGCAGTTGTTGTGAAGTAAGAAATATTGCTACGAAAGAGGCTTGGAAGGGGTGTTTATTTAAGATGATGGGATTCAGGTACAAGTCATGGCAGAGATGAGAAATCTCTAAACTTATCACTGAGAATCTTTTAGAACATTTTAGGTCATAGACCTTAAGGCAATATGCTTAGAAATGTCTATAAGGCATGTAAGGGTGAAGGGGAAGTATAGCAGAATTTAGCTTATGAAGTCAGAGTCATTCAAGGAAAGTATCTAAAATTTTCCACAAGATATTCAGGGCATTACAATGAGTTTCAGAACTCTAACGAGGCCTCAAATCTCTCTAAGTTTGAGCTCTCTCATTTGAGCTTTCACACTCATTCAGGATGTTCTGGTTAAAGCCATACATTTCTTTTTGCAGCCATGTGGACGCAAAAATAAATAATTTGACAATAGTACCCCTTTAGATCAGGGTAACAATTCTGACTCCTCAGTAAAAAGCATTTTTTTTTCCAGTTTACTCAAGGAGGAAAGTTGCTCTTCTAGCAATTAAATGATTTATCATCCTTTTGTTTTATCAATAAAAGTAAGACATGGCTACATGTGCCTTTAGGTAAATAACTGATGTTCTTACACAGGGTGTCCTGCTTTTCTCTCATAGGACAAGGGGGACCTACAATGAGAATCTCACAGACAGTATAGCAGCTAAATGACAACAAAAAAGGGAAGAAAGCACAAAATTTCCCCTCTGCACATGTTAAAGAAAAGCTGAAAAGAAGCCTAGAAAATCCATAAAGTTAAAAAATTAAAAGGGGAGTATAATAAGGGTCCCTAAACCTTGTTACTTTAAAAGGAAAAGAAGGCAGCATTGTGTGGCTGCAGTTTGGCTGGCAGCTGAATTAGTGCTAGCTGCAAAGACAGAGGGAGCTGAAGGGAGTTAGGAGTCATCACTCCAAGGCAGTATCAAGCTGTGAGACACTTAACTGGAGCAAGCAGGAATAGGATAGTGTTCTAAACTCAAAGCATCTATTTAAGTGGTGGCTGTCACAGAGTTAATGAAAAACTACTGGGCCCAAATAAGAGAGCTAGAGAGGGAACACGTGAGCAGAAATGGTGGAATGGAGTCCATGGCTTTATAAGCCTGGGAACTAGACTGGAGAAAGCATTTAGACTCAGGACACAAGGGAGAAAGGAGCTGCCTGGAAAATATGGCAAAGCTGTCCTGGTTAGCCTTGGAGAAGAAGTCCCCAGGAGTGAAGGATGATCTTAGAGGGAACTGAGGCTGCTGGGCTGGTACTAGTCAATGAGCAAGAAACCCAGAATGCTGAAACTGAGATGGATAAGAAGAAGGGGAGGGAGGAGGAGGAAGCAGGAACAAACTATCCTGATGTGCAGGAAGACTAGCAAGTATGGCAGAAGACAAGCTTGGCTTAGCAGGGAACTCCTCAGTAAACTAAATTACAAAAAGGAAGCTTATAAGAAATGGAAACTTGAACAAATAACTAGGGAAGAATATAAAAGTATTGCTCGGGCATGCAGGGATGGAGTCAGGAAAGCTAAAGCACAATTGGAGTTGCAGCTATCAAGGGATGTGAAAGGGAACAAGAAGGGTTTCTAAAAGTATGTTGGTAGCAAGAGGAGAACCAGGGAAAGTGTGGGTCCATTACTGAATAAGGGGAGGCAAGCTGCTGGAAGAGGATGCAGAAAAGGTTGAAGTACTCAATGCCTTTTTTGCCACTGTCTTCACAGGCAAGGTCAGCTCCCAGACTACTGCACTGGGCAGCACAGTTTAGGGAGGAGGTGACCAGCCCTCAATGGTGAAAGAACAGGTTAGGGACTACTTAGAAAAGCTGGATGTGTACAAGTCCATGGGGCCGGCACCTGAGGGTGCTGAAGGAGTTGGCTGATTTGATTGCAGAACCATTGGCCATCATCTTTGAAAACTCACGGTGATCAGGAGAGGTCCCGACCAATTGAAAAAGGGCAAACATGGTACCCATATTTAAGAAAGGGAAGAAGGAGGATCTAGAGAACTACAAACTAGTCAGCCTCACGTCAGTCCCTAGAAAAATCATGGAGCAGTTCCTCATGGAATCCATTTCTAACCACTTGGAGAAGAAGAAGGTGATTAGGAAGAGTCAGCATGGATTTACCGGGGCAAGACATGCCTGACCAACCTGATTGGCTTCTATGATGAAATGACTGGCTCTATGAATGCAGGGAGATCAGTGGATGTGATATACCTTGATTTTAGCAATGCTTTTGATACTGTCTCACAGGTGGGCTAAGGAAGTATGAACTGGATGAATGGACTATAAGGTAGATAGAAAACTGGCTAGAATATCAGGCTCAGAGCACAGTAATCAATGGCTCAATGTCTAGTTGGCAGCTGGTATCAAGTGGAGTACCACGGGGTCAGTCCTGGGGCTGCTTTTGTTCAATGTCATCATCAACGACCTGGAAGATGGCATAGAATGCACCCCCAGCATGTTTGCTGATGACATGAAGCTGAGGGAGTGGAAGATACACTGGAGGGTAGGACTAGGATTCAGAGTGACCTAGAAAAATTGGAGGATTGGGCCAAAAGAAATCTCATGAGGTTCAACAAAGATAAGTGCAAAGTCCTGCAGTATCAAGCTATGAGACACTTAGCTGGAACAAGCAGGAATAACATAATGTTCTAAACTCCAAGGATCTATTTAAGTAGTAGCTGAGACAGAGCTAATGAAAAACCCCTGGACCCAGCTTAGATTGCCTGAGAACAAGTGAGCAGAAATGGTAGAATGCAGTCCATGGCTCTATAAGCCTGGGTTCTGGGCTGGAAAAAGCATTTAGGACACAATGAAAAAAGGAGCTACCTGGAAAATATGGCAATAATCCCATGCATCAGTACAGGCTGGGGGCTCTGCAGAAAAGGACCTGTGAGTTACAGTGGACAATAAGCTGAATGTGAGAGAGCAGTGTGCCCTTGTTGCAAAAAAGGTCAATGGCATACTGGGCTGCATTGGTAGATATGATGCCAGTAGGTCAAGGGAAGTGATTTTTCAGTCTATTCAGCACTGGTGAGGCCACATCTGGAGTACTGGGTTGTTTTGGGCACCCCAGTACAGAAAAGATGTGAACAAACTGGAGAGAGTCCAATGGAGGACAACAAAAATGATGAGGGGCTAGGGGGCATGATTTATGAGGAAAGACTGGGGGAACTGAGCTTATTTAGTCTAGAGAAGAAAGGACTGAGATGGGATTTAATTACAGCCTTCAACTACCTGAAGGGGGGTTCGAAAGAGGCTAGACTGTTCTCAGTGGTAGCAGGTGACAAAACAAGGAGCAATGGTCTCAAGTTGTAGCAAGGGAAGTTTAGGTTAGATATTAGGAAGAATTTTCTCACTAGGCTGAGGGACTTCAGACTCTTCAGTCTGGAGAAGAGAAGGCTCAGGGGGGACTTGGTGACAGCCTACAACTTCATAAGAGGAGCACATCAGGACCTGGGAGAACATCTGTTCACCAGAGCTCCCCAAGGGATAACAAGGTCTAACAGCCATAAACTCCAGGAAGGCCAATTTAGACTGGATATTAGAAAAAAGTTCTTTATGGTGCATGTGTCCAGGGTCTGGAACAAACTCCCCCCCCAGAGGTGGTGCAAGCACCTAGTCTGGATTCCTTCACAAAACAGCTGGATTTATTTCTTGCTGGGGTCACTTGATCATGGCTGATTTTCTGCCTATGGCGGGGGGTTTGGAGCCAATAATCTCTTGAGTTCTCTTCCGGCCCCTAATGAAATCTATGAAAATACTGGAACAGATTACCCAGAGAGATGGTAGAAGCGCCATCCCTGGATGTTTTCAAAACCCAGCTAGACAAAGCTTTGGCTGGGATGATCTAGTTGAGGATGGTCCTATTCTGAACAGGGTGTTGGACTAGATGACCTCTGAAAGGTCCCGTCCAACCCTAACTTTTTATGATTTTATGACTCTCAGGGAAAGGCAGAATCCAGGTTCTAGTTAGTTGCTGACAGAATGGCTGAGAGGTATGGGAGTGTCTCACAAGGAGAGAGTGGAGGCTGCCAGGGATACCCTGGGGAGGATGCTCTGGAGCCATGTTGCAGAAGGTGACAGCCCTACAGAACCACTCCAAGCACTCAGCAGAGGACACTGCATTATATAAATTGAGGGTAGCTGATGAGGGCATATGAGTCCAGGGGCTACATTAGAGAGAAGCTCAACAGCTCGAGTGGGATGGGCTTCACCTTTCCCCCAAAGGTAAGCTTGTGTTCTCTTCTAGGTTGGTGGATCTCCTCTGGAGGGCTATAAACTAGGCTCATCAGGGGAAAATGAGGGCAAAGGAAGCCTTAGACCACTAAACCAAGTGGCACCCACAAGTACAGCCCAGCCTAGACCAATAAGCAGAACAAATACCCAGGTAATCAACAGGGACCAGGGCAATGCTGAGATTAGGAGGCCAGTGCACACATCTTCAGGAAGCCTCAAATGCCTGTACACAAATGCTCATAGTATGGGAGACAAGGAGAAGGAACTTACCCTCCTGCTAGCTGACACCAACCCAGACATAGTGGGGCTCACAGAAACATGGTGAAACCCAACGCATGACTGGGCAGTGAATATAAAGGGCTATAGACTGTACAGGAGGGACAGGACAGGGAGGAAAGGTGAGGGTGTGGCACTCTACATCAAGGAGGACTACACATCCTCATTGAGTAGCAAAGGGTCAGAGGAGGGGCACACTGAAGTGCTCTGGGTTAGAATACAAGGCAGTCAAGGGGAAAGGAACTTAATGGTGGGGGTCTACTACAGACCACCCAACCAAGGAGAAGAGCTAGACCAGGAATTCTTAAGTCAGCTCACAGAGGTAGTTAGGTCAAAAGATGTGGTCATCATGGGTGAACTGAACTTTCCAGACATCTGCTGGGAAGAGCAGTCAGCCAGGTCTGACCGCTCACGTAGGTTCTTAGCCAGAATGCAGGACCTCCATCTAACCCAGGAAATGCACAGCCCCACCAGGGGAGATGTCCTGTTAGACCTAGTGCTGGCCACTGTCGATGATCTGGTGAGGGGGCTGTGGGTGCTCAACCACCTGGGCGACAGTAATCATCGCCTGCTGAATTCACCATCTAGAGCAAGGTGGCAAAGGCCTGCAGCAAGGCAACATCCCTAGATTTCAGGAAGGCAGACGTCAATGAGCTAAGGAGAATAGTTGGGGAGGCACTGAGGTCCCAGAGGGGAGGGGAGTAGGGTGTCCAAGAAGAGTGGTCGCTCCTCAAAGGGGGCAGGAGGGCACAAAAGCCACCATGGCTCACCAAAAACATCCAGAAATGTCTCTTAGCTAAAAGGGAGGCATACGCCCAGTGGAAGGGAGGGGCCATCACCAAGGAGGACTATAGTGTGGTTACTCAAGGCTGCAGGGGAGCAGTCAGGAAGGCCAAGGTGGAGATGGAACTGGGACTAGCTACCTGGATCAAGGGTAACAAGAAGTCCTTTTTTAAACACATAGGGGGCAAAAAGAACGTTCCAGGTAATGTGGGGCCCCTGCAAGACACTCTGGGAAATCTGGTCATCGCACCAGATGACAAAGCTAACCTATTTAATGACTTCTTTGCCTCCATTTTCCTGTGCATGGACCGGATCAGCCTCCCCACCGGGACCCCCTCAGGCCCCAGGGGAGGCACACCCAGGCCAAGGGTCAGTGAGGATCTAGTCAGGAAACTTCTGGAGGGACTGGACATATTTAAATCAGCTGGTCCTGATGATCTCCACCCCAGAGTGCTGAGGGAATTAGCTAAGGTCATTGCAGGACCCCGGCACGGCTTTACGAGCATTCGTGGTAATCTGGTGTGGTGCCAGAGGACTGAAAGAGGGCTAATGTGGTTCCCATCTTCAAAAAAGGGAGGAAGGAGGACTGAGGAAACTATAGGCCAGTTAGTCTTACCTCGATCCTGGGTAAGCTTTTTGAGAGAAGTATCCTGGCACATGTCCACAAGGCACCAGCGGGGGAGGTTATGCTTAGGGGCAACTAACAAGGGTTCAGTAGAGGCAGATCCTGTCAGACCAACCTGGTGCCTTCTATGACCAAATCACCAAATTCTTAGATGCAGGGGTAGCAGTGAACATAGTCTTTCTCAACTTCAGTAAGGCCTTCGACACCGTCTCCCACCCCATTCTCATAAAAAACTGGGGGACTGTGGTGTCGACACCTACACAGTCAGAGTGGTGGTGGATGGGTCATTTTCAGCCTGAAGGGATGTGGGCAGTGGGGTCCCCCAGGGCTCGGTCTTTGGGCCTGCACTGTTCAACATCTTCATAAGTGACTTGGACGAAGGGGTAAAAAGCACCTTGTTCAAATTTGCTGATGACACTAAGATGTGGGGTGATAAGGACATGCTAGCCAGGAGGAATAAGCTGCAATCAGACCTAGACAGGTTACAAGGGTTG
>NW_017728914.1:14865683-14867444 GCF_001723895.1 Crocodylus porosus
CTACTTCACTGTCAGGGCAGCTAGGATCTGGAACCAACTTCCAAGAAAAGTAGTGCTGGCCCCTGGGGGTCATTAAGACAAGGCTAGATGATGACCTTGCTGGGGTTGTTTGACTCCAGTACTTTTTCCTGCCAAGGCAGGGGGTCGGACTCGATGATCTGCTCAGGTCCTTCCGACCCTACAAACTATGAAACTATGGAAAGGACCTAATGCATTGTGTTGAGGAGTGAACAAGCCCCAGAGGACTGTACTGAGGGGGAAAGTACCTAAAAAGCTACTCTACCTTCTAAAGGCAGACTCCCAAATTTATCAAAATTGTACAACACTAAAGGCATAGAAGGGGGAAAATGAGAGGAGATACAGAGACCAGAGCAAGCGGACCTTACTGCCACAGGTCATATGCCTGGGGTTGGAGCCCTGGACCTGCTACAGGGAGAACCTACAAAAATACAGAATCAGGGTAGTCTCCATATAAAAGGATTTCTTATGGAGCTGTGGACAAGTACTGTCATACACTGATACTGGCTACCCAGAAGTCATTTCATTACTGCCAGTAAGTTATCCTTGAGCAGAGTAAAGCCTGCCTTGCTGCTCCACTTCACCCCATCACTTACTTCTGTGGTAGTAACCATTGCAGGGACAGGGTAAGAAACAGACCATATGAGAAAAAAATTAGCCTCTTGCCTTCACCTGTTAAGCTCTTCTTTTCCCAAAGGAAAGTTTGGTGATTGCTGCCTGCTGTCTTTCTCAGGTGCTTCCCCCACATCTAACCTCATTTAACCAATATATCTGCATTCTCATTTTCTTCTTGATATTCTCTCTTCCCTATACTTCCTCTCCCACAACCCAGCCCACTCTCCCACATAAAAAAAAGCTTTATAGTATCACATTTGCTGTGTTCAGCAATATGTAGTAGCAACCCACGGTAATTGCTGAGAAAATTTTCACCCTTTTTCTTAGCAAATATAATTTCTTTCTGATGGCTACACATCCTCTCTCCCCCGCTGAGCCAGTGCACTCTCATAATCATGTGAGTAACATTCAGATAGAGATCAAGTGATGCAGCCAGTTCTATCTCAACTTTGACTTTCAAGTCCACATTTACTTGAATGCACATATTACTGTCTGAGAAAATAATATAAAGCCCTTTTTCCCTAATGAAAACTGCTTTTAGTCTATGGTAAAACTGCCCCAGATTGAAAAGGAAGAGGGAGAAAAATCCAATCATCTCTAAAAACCTCTATGAGGTGTTTCATAGGTTCAACTGTTCATAGCATGCACTGATTAGCGAGCCATATTAATTTGAGCTGAAAATGTAAGTTCAAAACATAAAGACCTTTTCTAAATGTTGCCTTTTTCTAGACTGAAGATATTTGATTCATGCTTTTCAGATACCAGATTTTTCTATTTTGGGTCCTAATGAAGCAGATCAATTAGATCAGAATGCCCAGAAACCCAAGGGAAGCTCCATCTCAGATTGCTTATCTCTAATTCAGGCACCCGAGTTTTATAACCTATGTCTCCACTGTAGACCTTATTTATAAAATCAGATCCAAAACACTCAAGCATCAAATTGCATGGATGTTTTTTGCAGGACTGGCAGTCTCTTGTCAATCACAATTAAATTTTAATATTGGCAAAAATAGTTATATAAGGCAAACTAAAGAGGCTTTAAGGGGAAATTTTAAACATTAACAATCATGCCCAGGTGTTTTGAAAAGGGATTCTAACTAAAACTGTAAGAAAAAATTAGCTGAAAAG
>NW_017728914.1:14867569-14884588 GCF_001723895.1 Crocodylus porosus
ATAACTTACAAAAATCAAAATAAAGTCTTGAATTAGAGTTCCCTTGGACCAAAGTGACAAAATATATTTTTTTATTACTTTGTAGTTTGAAAGATTAATAACTATTTTATGAGTGATCATAAATACTTAAAACTCTAATTTTGACCCTAGAAGCAAGTATTTCTGATATCTGAATTTGCAGTTGAGATCCCCACTACAAGAGTATTTAAATATCACTTTATCTGAAAACTTGAAAGCATTCAGAAAGAGAAGGTAAGACTTTGGTTGATAAAAACATCAGCCAAATTATGTAACTTGTTGGTTCCCTCATTAAAATCATCTGGGTTCATATTTCTTTGGTCAGCCAGCCCACTCTTCCCTCCTCAAATCTTTCCCCTTCTTGCCCACAAACCATGCATGCACACATGCACCTCCTCCCAAACATGCACACTTTATGAAGAAGAATCTGTATACTCAGGAAGTGTTAAGGAAACACTGGCTATGTCTACATGAGATGCTTACTACACAGTAGTGTGTTACAGCTGTGCAGTAGCACTGTGTGGCATCACCAGGAAGCTACTGATAGTGTCTGATTTAGCAAACGTAGTCATAGTCATCTACATGAGCACTTTGCTGCAGTTAGCAAATTAGCCCTGCAATAAAGTGTCACAGTCTACATGAGCCCCAGTATTAGGGTGCAATAAATTAATGAACTCTGCCATAAGATAGTACTGTCCAGGATAGTACAGTTTTAGGGCAGTTATTAATGGCAGTGGAACACTTGTGTAGACACTGACCTGGGCATAAATAGTGCTCGGTCAATGCAGGCAGCAGGGGGCCAGATTCCTGCATGCCACCTAGCCAAATGGCTCTGCAGCTTCACCTCCGTCATGCCCCAGCCACCCCTTCCTATACCACCACCCAGAGCCCATGGCTGACCTCCCTCGCCAAGGCTGTTGCCAGCATGCCCTGGCTCAAAGTTCTGCTGTCTCGGGTGCACACGTAGATGCTGTGCCCAAGAGAAAGTCATTGCAGCATGAACTGCACTGGAATTTATTCAGTCACTTTAATTTCACATGTAGCTGCACCCAGTAAGTCCTATCAAGTTCAATGGGACTACCTGCCTGATTAATACTCTCTTATGTCAGCAATGTTATAGAATCAGGATCTTTTGTTTCATCTCTAACCTTGGCACCACAGCTGAATCTGCCACAGATATCATCTGCACTAACATCGCTCATCAGCTTAATGCAACAGCATACTTGGAGAAGTTTCTGATTTACTGTGGACAGACCTCCAGCCTTCATTGTAATCTTCAGTCAAGCACTATAAAATTGTATTCACCCACTCTGCACTGCTTTTTTTGGTACAAATGCTTACCAGGTGCCAGTTCACTTATAGCAAATACATCCATAAATGAAGAAATCTATCAACAGACGCTTCAAAGCACAGCCTGTGTCCTCTGATTCACTGCCTGTGCTCCCCCTGCTATCTCATAATGGCAGAAACTTGGCTTCTAAATCAACTGCTGAAGCAATCATGGCCTGATGTAGCAGTGAGAGGCTGAGGGAACCAACTATCCCCCATAGAAATCCAGTCAATTAAATTCCGCCCGGAAGGGAACCAATCTAATATCAAAGATGCTGCCACAAGGTTAAGTTCCCTGGAGCATAGGGTTAATGATTTAGAGCTTGTCAGGCTGGCCTGGAGCAGAGGAAATGAAATTTCATCAAAAAAAGAGGGAGGATGAAACTAGCAAATAAATAAATGCAACAATTATTAAAATTACCCATAAAAGTAGCTGGTGACCTATATTTGGACACTCATTTTTGTGCAAATCTTACTTACTGATCAATGATCAAATATTTGACTTTCTGAGTTTCTTCAAGTGTAACACATGAAAGAGTCTGCTAGTAAGTACCAAGGCCCATGCCTAAGTCATTGATCACTGAGGTAACTGTACAGTTCCTGTTAGGAGGAACCAAAGAGTTTATTACATTCAAAATGGTAGCTGAAAGTTGGATGACTGTTTTTAAAGACTATGATTCTTTCATTTTTCAATTCCCTACTATTACAATATTACAGTTTCTGGTATGTTTATCATCACAATGCTAGTTAGAGGTAGAAAACCAAATTCTATCAAGAACCAAATTTTCTGACACCGATTGCACTCCTGAAGATGCAACTGCAAGTGAGTTTATACATACATAAATTATCTCTGCATGCAGCCTAGGTAACTATACTACTGAAAAAAAGCTAGATAGGGGACTGCTTATTTTTACAAGGATGGACTTTTGGCTATGCAAGAATGACTATTTTTATTAGGAAGCTGCCAAGAAACCATGATAGAAATCAACAATTTTACTTCTTCATGGCCATGACACACCCTAAGAGCTGTACATGTAATATTTGCACCAGTTCACAGTTCCCAAATATGTCTAATGAAATGAATTACTGACATCTTGAAGGAGCTGTACCTCTGAAATATGGCTTAAGTAGGATCTAGGGAAAAAAATGTTGTATTTTCTTTCATACAGTTCATCAAAAAAAAGATATGTACCTTGTTTTTGAAAGGCAGAATGAAGAAAAAAGATTGTGTAGTAAGTAACCACATGGCAGCAGCTAGGAACTTGAGTCTGCTCATTGTTCTACTCCCTGGCCACATCTATACAAGGCACTAGCTGCACAGTCATTACTGTACAGCCATTTAGTACTTGTTTATACAAGTATAGTTATACCATAGCTCTATGCCCCATGCAGAAGCCACCACTGGAGGTTTCTTGGTAATCAGTAGCTTGTACAGGGTGTGCCAAGCTGGATAGGCTTGTTCCGGTGTTGCATTATAAGTGAGAAAATGAGGAGACAGCAGTTACTGCTGCTTAATTTTCAGCTGGGTGAAAGCACAAGTAAAGTTTGCAAATGATCCACAGGGGCTGCGTTTACTCAAGATGCTGACTACGCAGTACCTGAACACTACTGTACAGTAGCATCGCATGGCAGAAACTGTGATGTGATGCTATTGCACCGTAGTCTCAGTCATTTAGTACTTTATATAAGTACTAAATGACTGAGACTACTGTGCAATAGCATCACTAAATGTACAAGTACTAACTGACTGCACAGTAACCCATGTTCCTTTGCAGTAGTGCCAAAGAATTTTTTTTTGTGGTTGAGACTACTGTGCAGTAGCATCACATCATGGTTTCTGCCATGAGATGCTACCACACAGTAGTCTCAAGCTCTGCAGAGTTCTTCATTTCTTTTCTTTTTGCCTGTGCTTCCCATTAGGGCTATAAGTGGTTGGGGCTAGGACTATGTACACCTAGCCAGTAGTATAAGAGAGCCTGGAGAGGTTCTTTAGGAACTGTTGCAGCTTTAATAATAATTAGTATAACTGTTTCATAAACCAGTGTAAGGAAAACAGCAAGCATATGAGCTTTGAGTCTCATGAAATATCACCACCAGAGACAACTCCAAAGAACAGAATTCCATTTCTGGAAAACAAATAAAGGAGGCAATGACGTTAAATAAATGTGTGTTAGCTGATCTGCAGCTTATCATATCTTCTACTCCCCTTTATTTTTATAAAACACCTGCCCTATTACCTTTGAAATATGTTTTGGTGAAATAGCCCCTTGAACGGCAGCTCTATGGCAGCTGTGGGGGCATTAAATATTTAGGAGTGTAGCTAGAGTCTACTTTGTCAGCCCAATTCCAGTTAAATTATGTTCCCTGTCACAGACTGCATCTAATTATTTAATTAGGTGGATGGAAATAGTTTCCATGATCATTAATAGATGATGTTAATATCATCAAAATGAATACTCTCTAGAGCATGAGTTTATGCTCTTGGACTTTGTAAAATATTTGGTCATTTTAAGTAATTAGTTCTGATCTGTTTCTGTTCTACTTCTACTCTCAGAAGTTCTTTAGTGTTTGTTTTATCAAAAGGACACATTTACTTATGTGATTAGATTCACAGGAAAATCTTATTAATAAACTCCCAAAGCACACAACTCTTTAGATTTGCACAGTACGTGTATAGTCTCCATTACATGAGCAACTCATTCTTCAATAACCCAGTGAGGTAGGGAAGTGCTAAAGACTCAGTTCTGCAGATAGGGAAGCTTGTTCTACCTTCTGCACATGAACACTCAGTAACTTGTTCAACCTCCCACAGGATTCTGTGGCAGACCAAGCACTTGACTCAGGGTCTCTCAAATCCTGTACTGGTGACACAACTGGTGGACTATCCTCCCCGCATATACACAATTGACACTTCCATGTATCTTCACATTTGATATGTAATGCATATAATTTCAGTACTTACCTTTGGGACAGTGGTCTCAAATCAAAGAAAAACTGTTCCAAACAATTTGAGTCAATGGAGAAAACAATTGCCCCTTCATCAGGTTGGGGTTCATAAACTGAATACATTTCTAGAAAAAAAAACAATAAAATGTTATTATTGAAAAGAGAAGAAGGAAAGTTTGAGGAGAGAAGATTGCTTACAAAGCATTTCCAGAAAGGTCATCACTAAAGGGAGCTCTTTAATAAAGAGAAAGTATCCTCTTGTGCACTGGATCTTCAAAGTCATGAGAACAGCTTCCTTGGCCGGGGTGCTCAACCTTTGGTCAGTGGAACATATCTCATCCATAAAGCCATAGCATCTGGACCTCAGGGCTCCCCATAGGTCAGAAAATGTGGTAAGGAGGGGAATGGTGCCAATTAACACTGCCACCCCTCCCCTGCTGCCAAATTTCCAAACCCTGCATGGCCAGATCAAGTTCGGTCCATTGGATCAGACCCAAAGATAGATCTGCCACCACGCATCCACTCCGAGAGTAAGAAGTCTGGGCACCACTATCCTAGGCCAAAAGCCAACTGATTCTTGGAGGGAAAAAAACAAAACAAAAGAAAACAAAAAATAAAATAATGCTAAGAAGCTAAGGAGCTCAGATACCATGGTGATGGGTGGCACAGTATACAAATGGGACAGAACAACAGTCAAATAACTAAACAGATGATTGTTGCCATGGTAACTACTCAGCACGAAATATGTAAACTGGGAAATGCCATTCAGAGATTACAGAGACAAATAAAAGAGATGGCAATAAGGACTCTGGCTACAGTGGACTAGAAACAGAAATCCTGCCCCAGATGATGGAAGAGTAAAGGCTACAACCTGGAACTTCATGTTATGTAAGGGCTTAAAATATTTTGTCCATTCTGGACAAAGAGCAAACTTAGGGATTCTACTACTGGTGTGATGTGAGCACCTAAGTAAAGATGGGCAAGGCTTTGGTTTGCCCACTGAGTTCATTTGAAAGGTCACTGCTGAGACCAATTTGTTAGGAACAGGTTCACACTACTTACTGGCAGTTCATGAGAAAGACCAGTAGCACCTCCCTTTACCACTAAACTAGCCCTTTTCTCTCACATGTCCTGACTTCCCACTCTCTATTTACCAAGCAGGCCAAGGCTAGGGGGTGTTTTAACAGCAGCACTCACAGCTTCTGCAGAGAGGTTGCAGGGACAAAAAGGAAGGGAAAAACTAGCCCTAAGGTGTTCTAAATTGCTTTACATGACTCTTCATTAGCCACCTGCAGCCATGATTATCTGCCATCTTAGCATTCAGCAGGTAGAGTGGGCATGACTCTGACTACCTCCTTGGGAGAGAGAAAGAAGTAGTAGGAGCAGAGGATTCTTTTCTTTCAAGCATACTTTCTGGAGATGGGTATTATATGTTAGCAGAACTACTATAAGTTCATTCATTTACAAAAAAATTCCTTGGGGATGCAGATGTACCAGAACTACTGGCTAAAACAGTAACCCTTCATCATTATAAGGTCACAGGAAAAGTCATTCTTGTGGGCTCAGTGAAAACTGATCTGATAGATGTGAATGAAAGCAAAGGAAGTTGCCTACTGTATATACACCTCCAAAGTAAATAAAACCCTTGAAGGGAAATGACACAGTTACTGAGTCAAGTGAAATAGCAAAAAGATAAATTATCTCAGGAAGCCAGATTCACTTCCATGTAGTAAGTCACCGGCAGGACAAAAAGACTGGAAATCTTGGAAGGTTTTAATAAATCAAAGAGAGGATGAACAGTCTGACCCACCAACTGTGCCTTCTCCTTCTAAAAGGACTTTACAGAAGAAAATGTTACCGCTGGCAGTTAGGTGATATGATGGCTGCTCCAAGATTAGGATTTTTCAATAGCGGGTTAAAAGTTACTCATTTCAAACTAGCAAACAGGATTTAGCATCTCCTTACACATGAGAAACTGAAATGGAGCAAAGTCCAGGAAAAGAATGGAAGGAATTGAGTCACTGGGGCCAGTTTAGTATGAATTTATTTGTAGGGCTGACTTACACTTCTGGAAAGATTTCATATACTTGGGAAATACTAATACAGCAACGTCAAAGTAGAATATCATCTTAAGTGTAGAGTATATACATGCATGTATCTCTACACTTAATATACAATACTGATCATTCTAAATATTGGTTATTAAAGACATTATTTTCAGAGATTTTTAATAAAATTGCTTTTGTTGTTAATGCTAAAGTATCACTTTAAGCACATCTTGTGTAGGAAAAAAAAATCAATCCGTTTCATGGTAAAGAAAAAAAAAGGAAAATATTCTGTCTAGTGGTTACAGTACAGGGGCAGTATTCAACACTCTAGGTTTTAATGCTAGCTCTCATAAGTTCACTGTTGGACTTGAGGCAGTAATTTACCCCCTGTATAACTTACTTCCCTTCCAGGTGACTTGCAGGGATTCATTACATCCCTGACACCAGTAACTTTAGAAGCATATCTCTACTGGAAAATGTTACTCGTAGCATTTTTGCTGGCATGTAGCTGCTAATGTTGCAGGTAGTCTAGTGAAACTGCACACTTGGCTGCCTTTGCTAGGTCAGCACACCCTTAGAGTGAGAAGTATCAGCAAAATGCTTACTGCAGTATGCATATACGTTCCAGTACCCCCAGCACATTGCACTTTGGAACAGAACTGCAAGGTGCAATGGGGGACAAGCCTTTCTTCATCCTTTACTCTTTTCTTTTTGTAATAAGATTTTTTTAATTCCTGCATTTCTTTCACTACATCCCATAATTTGCTCTTTCTCATTCCACTTCTCAATTTGGCTGGCCAAAGCATGGAAATCAATCAAGTCAGCACCTGCATTTGCTGTCAAACAGGGTATCAGATTCTTCCACATTAGAGGTAAAACTTTATGTCTAGTGGCAGGTAGTACAAAAGTAAAAGTGAGAAAACTGAGGAGGGGAGCATGCAGGTAATGAATGAAAAGAGTCAGCAGATGCTACAGGCATCTCCAGAATCTAGTAGCAGGGAAAATTAGCTGCTGTTTTACTGAGAGCTATGTCTATGTGCTTAGTAAGGAGGGACAGCAGGAAGATGCCTTTGAAAAACATGCTGTGACTTTAAAAGGGGAGAGAGTTGCTTCTTATCCCTGTGACTCCTGGACAGCAGAAGTCAAATGTGTGACCCAAGTGATCACTGTTCCAGGTATTTGGGTATTGTGGGATTCTGACTGAACAAGTCAGCTCTGACATAAGCAATGCAGCATCTCCAGTGGGGTTCTGCCAGTATAAACTTTGCACCATTTGTAGAAGTAGTTTAAATTTGGCTGGCATAAACTCAAGTTCTACTACAAGTTCTTGTATTCTGGCACAAGATTATAGAAGGATAACCAATTTCAGCAGTAACACTTTGTAAGACACTGTTTCAACAGCCAGCAACATCATGCTAGGAAAATCTGGCTCTGAAAGTCAGAAGATAAATGTTTGTCAAGGCCATTGAGATCTTTGGGTAAAAGGCTCTCTAAGTGTAAAAATATTATCATTTAAGTATTAATTGTCAAAAGAGGTGGGTGGCAAAGAATGTTGATGAAAAGAAAGTGTCAGATATTGATCAGCCTAGTAATATCAAGGCATTGAAATAAAAAAAATAACTCCTTGAAGTTCCATTTCAAATATAACAAAGACAGTTTATCAGAGACAACAAACTAATCTATCATCTTCTAATTGAGGAGCCTTTTCTGCCTGTGTGTCTGGTGCCACACTAATCCGTTCACAGCTTAATAGGAGAGTTAATAAATTATGTAAGAGATCTAATTATACCTATTAGTCAAAAGATGAGATAGTTAAACTGTGGAATTAAATTACAAGAAATAAGCATTTGATCCTAATTAGTTTGACCTAAACTTTAAGAACAAGAGGAAAAATAATTCCATGGCTAATCTCTGAGAGGGACTATTATTCTAAGAACTGTCCGAGAACAGAGGCGCTGTTAAAGGACACAAAGGCTAAGTCTATACCATTTCCATGGCAGTCTTAAGAGTACCACTGAAAAGCATATTCTCTCTACCCACTCCCTCCCTGCATGTGCCAAAACTCAAACTGAGGCAGTGAAACCTCTACAGGGACGCTGTCTCCCCCAGTGCTGCTTTCAAGATCTGCATTGCTGGCGTGCTTGGTAGGGGATATCTCCAGAGCATCTTCATTACCACATTTCTAGGTTTGACACCCATGGAGTGGGAGCAGGTGGCAGCAAGTAATTCTCTCAGGAGACCTACACAAGTGATTGAGACATACTCAAAGAAACTCATATTTGTCACATCATAGCTAGAAATCTTGGGTGTTTGTATACATAACGACATTATCATGTACACATGATGAAAATTTCCCTTTGTGTAGCTTAATGGTGTCACACTTTACACATACGTGAGTTTTGGGGGTTTTAAATGAGTTTGCATCATCACAAACTAAACCACATCCTAATGTCATTTAGTTTGCAATGTTGCAACATTGCAGCTATTCATCTGTCAGCTCAGTCCCCGGCCGTGGGAGAGGTGGGCAGGAGCTGCTTAAAAAAAGGATCTGGCCACTCTCCGCTTCTGCCTTCAGCAAGTGTCTGTGGCTTCTAGGGTGCCTGAGGCCATCTGGGAATGGGCAGACTTGCCCCTGCAGCAGTGCAGGGAGGTGGCAGGAGGGCAACTGGGTGTGCTGATGTCTGGAGAAGGCGGTGGGAATGGTGCATGGGCTGACGGAAATCCAGGCAGGCTTGGGGAATAGTTGGATCAGGTGCCTCTGAGCTGGGCAGCACCCAGCCAGCTTGCAGCCCACCTGGCCAGCTGCTGGAGGGCGCTGCCACCGCAGAGGGAAGGGCCACAGCACTGGGGCTGCTCAGCCCACTGGTAGCTCATCCTGCCAGCTGCAGGAGAGGCAGGTGGACTCTGCCAAAAAGAAGAAAATGATTGGGTCCCTCACCATTTTGGCCTTCAGCAGGCACCTATGGCCAATGACATATATACAGTGGCAGAAAAATAAAACCCACCATTTCAATTAAAAACTCACTGTTTCAATTTAGGGGGCATAGAATGCAACCCTGAAGGACTAAAACCCCATCACATGTACAAGTGCCCCTTGGCACCAATTCCCCCTTTTGATACTTGCTGTGAATCCAATAGAGGCAAAGTCCTATTTCCTGGCTTTGCAACTCCTGGGGCTAATCATGCACTAGGCAGGGGTGTCAAAGATTCAGCCCATGACCAGGATCCAGCTCAAGCAGCTATATGGTCTGGCTCATAGGATGACCCTGCTTGAATCTGGTTTATGGAGCCAATCTTGGCACACCCTCCATGCCAAATGCAGGCCTGGACCTGGTACCTTGAGTGCTCTACATAGTACAGAAGACAGGTCCTGGGTGTGCATTCCATGTAGAGCCCCACCAGACTAGCCTTGGGTGATGTCTCTAGTCCAAACTGGACTCACAAATCGTCCCTATGCATTGGAGCCAGGGTACATCCAGTCTAGTATGAGCACCTCATGCAATAGCCATTCCATGCTAGCTCCACAGCGAAGCCCCAGACCAGAGCCAACACATGTTACACAGTTCATTGCATACAGTGAGCCAACATATGCTGGGATATTCAGTGCATACAGTGCCCATGCCAGACTGACCCTATGTACTGATTCCTGTACGTGGGGCCAGTCTGTGGACCCAATCTGGCCTGCAGAACAGACCTATGCCCCTCATCCAGCCCATGGGGCTGGATGACTTTGACACCCCTGCATTAGACTGATCTCTGAAAAGCTGCAGGAACTCCACCAAGTAGATGATTGTACATGTAATAGGTTTGCATCCATTTTTGCAGACAGATTTATTATTCTTGAATTTGAAAATTTGGCCATAGCTTAATAAAGTGCTTTGGTATTATGAGAGACAAAAGGCACTATATAAATTTTAGAATCTTTTTGTATTTTGACTCTAACTTCATACACCAGCTGGACTTCAGTGGGATTTCATCCTTTTTTACTGTCAACAGATCTGAGTTTAAATATAAGATATAGTTCATTAAATTTAAATTACTACTTTGGCACTTTTCTAAATTTTAATTTTAGTAGAGAATGCACAATTAAAAAAGCAAAAAAAAATGTTTCTAATCTTTGTTTAGTGAAAACAAATATTCACTTCCCCTGGTTCTTATCTATTTCTGAAAGCATATGCCAAAAGACCAGACAGATAACAGAAAGTCATGAAATATTTAGACTGGAGAGTGGAAGTCTTGCCATTCACTGCAGTAGAGTTTTTATATCTGCTACCTGAGAAGCTGGCATGTGATGGGTGGCAATTCATAAATCATATCCCAACTGGGTTTTTGTGCATGTCAAGTCATACTCCTATATTGCAGTGTCCAGACTACTACAAAGCTTTTCTGTGTACCGTTGTACCTTTTTACTGCTGAGCCATGATTTGTGTGCTATTCTTGCTTCATAAGAATTGCATGAAAAGCAAATTCCATCAATTTTCATCAAAACAAACAAACAAAAAGAAACAGAATGATGGAATCAACAAGAAATGTTTTTGCTAAATAGAACTTGCCAGAGAAACTCAAACTCAGATGAACTGTGAGAAATTGTAACAATATATGGGAGCCAGACTTCTCTCCTCCTACTTTCTCCCGGCCTCCCTATGCTTTCACTACTCATCTGCCAACACTTTGATGTTATTGGATATTGAGAAAAGGGAAGGGAGTCCTAGGACTCATAGCAGCTCTGCAGGCTGCCTATCCAGCTCCACCAGACCTGACACCCTATCCGGGTCCTTCTGCCCCTGCACACTCACACAGGCTCCCCCCTTTCATGGGGTTGTCCTTATGGGTTTCTGAGGGCTTGTCAGGGCTCCAGGTACTAAAGTCTAGGCCCCTTTTAATCTCTAGCCATACTTGCCTTGGCCCACTTGGTGGGGTCTGATTTTCTGTAATAAACCAAAATCAAATGCCAAAGTATATAGGTATTTAGAACTGATTTTATTATAAAGGTTGAGGTCCTGGTAGGCTTTCAAATAGTTTAAAAATTGTAAATATATCAATAAAGCTTTGTTTTCAACTGATACCTATATTTCTAGGGGTGTTTCACTTTAATCACAGAAAAATTCAGATTTGGGGTTTTGAAAGCAGAGAATTTGTCGGGGGGGTTATTAGAGTTTTGTGTTTTTTAAACAGGGAAAACCAAGTTCCCTGTAATCACATGGAACCACATACAAACAAAGCCGAGTAAGAAGACTCCAAATTACTCTTATTATACTACTACTTATTTTATCTTCTAATTCACATTAAGGAAATCAAATGCTACATTGAATGATTTCCTAATGCTGCTTTCCCCATAAGCCTACATATTCACTTACATGTCCTAGCCACTGACCTAGCCAATGCCAGAGAAACAAACTACACTGTAATAATATATAAAACTTTTTCCTAACTCTTTCAGTTTGAATCATTTAAAATAAGCTTGATAGCAAAAGGATTCTCAATGCCATTCCCTGAAGCTTCTGGTTAGGATGTGTCTACTTAAGGCTTATTTCAACAAGTTGAATTGTGGATTCAGCTTAATCGGGCCAGAGCCTTATCAAACTGAACTGTCAAGCCTGCAAATTTTAAGAAGAAGATTCAATTTGCCAAATGTGTTTTAGAGAACTCAAATTTTATAACAATATGCCTGTATCTCTATTCTGCACTCAAAGTAATTGCAAAAAAATTGAATTATTTTGACTTCCAACAAAAGAAGGAAATAAAATGAAAGAGTCAACAGGAAAATCCACTTATTAAATTAGATATATCCTTATGATAGAAGAAGCTGTAGCAACAGATATACTCAAGGTTGCATAATTGTTTCCATTCTAACTTTTTTATTCAATTGCTTTTTAACACTGTACATTTCTGAAACTTTCACTTTTGGAACTGGCATTCTCCATCCTTGTTCTTTGCTTAAACATGAATTTCTTTTGCCAAATTGGGGAAATAATGGTTCTGGTTTTGTTTTTTTCCTGGGGTTATACACACACACACACACACACACACACACACTTTTTTTTGTTCCAGAGACAATTGATTTTGTTTGAGCAAATTAAAGAGTCTGAAAATTATGTACTGGATAAGTAACAGTATTATTTCTCCAGAAGAAATCAAGTAAACACCAAAGGAAAAGATTTGTACAAGTTGAAAGGAATACATTTCTAAGTGCATTTCTGGGGGTGAGACTGATTGCATCTAACTTAGTTTCACAGTAAATACAGGTGAACTAAATATGAATTTAGGAAGCTTGACTTGTATGTCCCTTCCCATAGATGTTTTTATGGTACAAATGACATAGGCAGCCACCTGGAATGTCTCTGCTGGAAAAAACTTCATTTTTTAAACCAAACTCCATTTATGTTCCCTAGAATCCTTTATATATTTGTGCCAATTTAATCAAAGCCTCTCTTTAGGTATATGAAATGATAGAAATTAAATGGTATCTTTACTGATGATAACAATGTAATCAAGAATAGTACAAACAAAGACTTTTCAAAAAGGCCTCGGGACTAGAATACTGACGATAACACACAGTTATGCTATTCAGCTTGAAGCTACTTAAAACCAGTTGGATGGATGTCCCACCTGGCAATTAAACTGAAAAGGCCTACTCCTACGGTTCTTTCATAAGCAAAATGTCTGAGTGGGGATTTCTCTTGAATAAAATCTACAGGATCCATCCCTGCACTTCTGTTTTCTGCATATTATAACATTAGTCCACCAGCACTAAGAAGGACTTCTACTTGATAAGATAGGGCCAAGCCAACATGAGTTTGCCCACTGTTTCCATCAGAAATATACCTCATGCAGAGTTATTTAGAGATGAGTTTATATGTGTTTTCTTTGAGTTTTGCCAGTGCCATTACAACCCATCCAAAACCCATAATCCTTTACAATAAGGAGAATTATACTCCAGTCCTTGATCATATTTTTATCAGTCAACAAGAATTTTTCCTGAGTAAGAATTGAAGATTTATCCCACTGACTTTAAATAAGAGTACTTTGTGTTTGAAATGTTATTATTAGGTTGTGAAGCATAGCAAATATCAAATATAAGGTCTGTGTCTACAACATAAAATGTAAAGTCTGAGCATACATGCATGACCTGATCTTAAAACTGAAAATTTTCTGCACAGACTTGAACATTGGTAATATCCCATAGATGCAGAGGACTGTTCAGTTAAACAGCTTAAAAATATTCTTAATGCATAAGTCTTAAAAGAAAATTCAAACTGAAAGTTACTCAGCATAAAGAAGTTCCTGTTCAGTGCCCATTAAGATACAGAGCAACAGCAGTTCTCTCTAATAAAACCTAATTTATGCTTTTCTTACAGTTGAGATGATAACTATACACCTAAGTTTCCTATGTAAAAAATGCATTGTCTTTCACCTTACTTTTCTTTACTACATCCTTATATCAGCTTTATAGTTCTTCATCTAAAGTCAGTCATAACCAGGGATATTGTTTTTCACCCCCCTCAGATGACGCACCCTCAACTCCTTGCCTGGGCCCTAAAGCCATGCATTCTGACCCTGGCCTCAAGCCCCATGCACCGCCCTGGCTGGGCATCAGCAACCCCAGCCCTGCCCCACTCTTTCTCTCCATCCCTTCCTCCTTAATCCCCACTTCCCCCCACCAGACTTATCTCGGGGAGCTGCAGGAGCCGCTCTCCAGCCTGCCTGGCAGCCATATGTATGTATATGCGTGCGCATGCACATAGTACCTGCTGCCTGACCACCCTTTTCCCACTCCCCCCCAGGGCACATGACGCAGTCCCTGTGAGCAGCACCAGCCCCCGATGACAGCAAAAGCAGCCCCAGGGCTGCCTGAATCAGCATGGTCCTGTGTGGTACTGCAGCAAGCACGGCCAGGCCCACTATGAGCAGCTTAAGCATCACTGGATCTGAGCCAATCAGTGCTGCATCACGGGGGGTGGGGGGCTGGCAGCAGCAGGGCCTGAGAAACCCATGGACACTGCTGCTGTGGGGGTGAACTGTAGGCCTTGCATGGGGAATGGGGCCTTGTGGGGGGAGCAGCTGTGGGGGAGAATGATTAGGGTGCTCTGGGGGCTGCAAGGGGGCTGTGGCCCTGCAGGGGGCTGGGACACTGCAGGTGAATCTGGGGCCCTGAAGAGGGGGCATGCCATGTGTTTTGGGGGGGGCTGTGCCCTCTGAGGGGCACACGACCCACCCCTCCTGAGCAGCCCCCCCACAGCTCCCCACATCTACAGTACCCCCACAAACCTCCCATGCCTACCCACACACTGACCCACATCCCTCCAGACCCACCCATACTCCCATCCACACACATCCCACCACACGCCTTGACACCCCGCTCCTGCAAACACCACATCAAAAACAAACAAACATCAAAACATATAGATATTTAGAATTTATTTTATTATGATGATAGAGACACTGGTAGGCTTCAGAATTGCTTTAACACTGTAAATATAGCAAAAAAACATTGCCTAACTGATTGATCCATCTCTGTCTCTTTCTCTCTCTCTCCATTAGAACAAAAGACCATATTAGACAAGACCATAAAAGACAATTAGAACAAAAACCCATAGGTTTTAGGTCTTTTTTTCTAATTTGGAAGAACATGGATTTGGGAGTATTTTAAAAAATAAATTTGGAATGCTGCTTCAGTTGTGTCCCCAGATACCCGTTGGCCAGGTCCCAGAAGCTCCCACCTATTTGTGTCATCCAAGTACTGTGGGCCCTAAGGCCCACCCAGCTAACTAGTAGCCCCTGCTATATGGGGATAATGGATTAATAATACAACAACACTCTTGGGACAACAAAGGCAAAAAACAGTACAGGAGTGATGTGAGGTTCAGTGGGTCAAAACGTGAAAATAAGTGCTCCTGGGGAGAACACCGAGCAGAGCCCTCTGGTCCTCAAAGATGTTTAAGGAGCTGGTGGATGTTGCCTAGTGGTGCTCTGCCCAGAAACGTGTGCAGATTAGTGTGAGGAATGTGGTCCCACTGTCCCTGGGCACCTTCCTGGCCAGAGTCTCCTTCCTAGTCATGTACAGGGCCCACTTGGCCAGCTTGAGTCTCCCCAGCCCTTGTGTGGGGTCATGGATGGGGTGCCCCAAAATAAAAAGGTTCAGGTTTCAAGAGGAGGTTCCAGAGGTGGAGGGGCCACAGCCTGGTGCACTTGAGCAGCATGTGTGCCAAGTCACCCCACAGCTGCCTGTGCATAGATGTGGTTCCCTCACTGGGGGGCTGCCTTTGTGGGGCCAGGACTAGGGCCAGGAACAGGCTGAGTGGGTGTAATGGCTGGTGTATCGCACCTGGTCCCCTCAGGTGCCAGTGGTCTAGGCTGGGGGCCAGGCCCTTGCCCTTCCCATCCCCAGCTGTGGAGGAGGTTGAAGAGGAGCCTTTCCCACTGCCCATGCCCTCAGTCCTTGATGGTGATGGGGTGCTTGGGAGCCCCTCTGTGGGGGACTGGCTATGGAAGACCCCCTGACTCCCTGTTAGAGTCCTCCTTGGCCCCACGGCAGGGGCTACAGTCTTGTCTGCCCCAGGGGGGTTGGTTGGACTCTGCCCCCAGGGTAGGGGTTGAGGAGATATGCACCTCCTTGGGGGCCTGGCTAGAACCTGCCCCCACAAGGGGGGCTGAAGGAAATTCTGCATGGGTGTCCATCCCCTCAGAAGGCTCCTGCCCTGCCATTGCTTCACATAAGGAAGCGGGAAACCAAAAAAGAAAAACAAAAAACACAGAAAGACTAATAAATCCAATACGGGCAGGATGGGACTGTGGGGGATGGGAGTGGGATGGAAAGGAAGGGAGGCTGAAGCTCGCTGAGCTACAGCCCCACAGGAAACTGGACAGGCTATGCCTCAGGAAGGCGGGGGAGGGGGACACACACAAGGGCTGGGGAGACTCAAAATGGCTTACTCAGCCACACAACAAACACCAGGGCAGGGGGAGTGGACCACAAGACTTACCACACAAGGGCAAAACACACAGGAAAAACTGCTGAGGCAAATGTAAAAGATGGCTGGATCAGTGGAGGGGCTTTGTTTGTTGGACCTCAGTACAGAAGCCCCACAGGCCTCCAGCTAGGCACCTGGCAGCAGGCAGGAAACAAGACGCAGGATCAGATGCAGCAAGGATTTAATTAGGGAAGTAATCTTGTGCAGGTGCAGTGCAGGGTGGTGCAAAGCAGTGTGGCAGGGAATCCCACCCCCACCTGAGGGGGGACACTGGCAGCACAGGCAACAGCAGCAGCAGTAGCAGCCACCCAAGGCATGTTTCAGGTGAAGGGGGTGGGGGGTGGTCTGCCTGAGGCAGCTGGGGAAGGCAGCAGTGGTGGTGGGGCAGGGGCCCACAGGTAGCACAGGTCCTCTCCACAGGCTGTCCCTCAGCCGCAGCTTGGTGGCGGGCTAGGCAGCAGGCCAGAACATTACAATGCAGCAAAAGCCTGAGACAGGAAAGGGCATGGCCAACTTCCTCCCAAAAGCTCCTGAGAGTTGCTTGCCAGGGCAGCTTTATATAGTGCTGGGGCCATCACAGAGCAGATTTTTGTACTTTTGGGGCCAGCACAGGTGCTGGCCCCAGGCTTTAGCTCCCCCTGGCTGCAGATCCAGGAGGAGCTGGGTGGGGTTATTTTGTCCCAAGTGGCACAACATGCACACCTGAA
>NW_017728914.1:14884788-14890335 GCF_001723895.1 Crocodylus porosus
CACCCTATGAAGATCCTAGGGTACACGCCTCCACCCCATGCCTTCCTGGACTGGTGGTGGAAGCAACAGTGAGAGCTGCTGGACAAGCTGCCAGACAAGCAGCTTCCAAACTGGTGGCACGCAGAGAAACATGCCAAGCCACCCCCTCCCTGGGCAGCACTTGCCCCAGCCCTAGTCCCAGGCCTAGCCCCAGCCCCAACCCCTCCCTTGCTGTGGGGGGATTGATCTGCCCCCCACACCCCTTCCTTTCCCCCTCTTCCCTCATCACAACAGACTTACCAGCTGGACACAGCTATGTCGACCATCATAAAGGAACCAATCCCCCATTTATAACTTTGTTCTGTAGCAAAATGTCCAGTTTTTCTTTTTTATTTCAAAATACATTCCCTCCCCTTCCCCTAACCATTTCTGACTTTCTCTCTGCCCTCTCTATCCCTTATAAGTGATTACAAGTAGTACTAGGTAAGCTAAGTTCTTGTATGTTATTACTGTAATAAGCCCCCTTTTATATTGTAAATAGTGTTCTGTTATGTTTGTATTGATTTTTATTCTTTTGTATTGTATTATATTGTATTCCTATCATTTGTGCATTGATTTTTATTGTTTCATATTAATATTGTATGATTTAGGCCTGCAATGTGGGTTGGCATGAGTGATGTCATAGTTTCATAGTTAGTAGGGTTGGAAGGGACCTGAGCAGATCATCGAGTCCAACCCCCTACCATGCCAGGAAAGAGTACTGGTCAAGTATCCATTTTGTGTGTCAGGTTCCTATCTTGTCCCCGTGCCCTGTTGTGTAAGTATGTTGCAATTATAACTCACATTTAAGTCTATAACTTCTCCCATGTAAATTGGTTTTCCTTGAATGCCTGGAGCAAAAAAGTAAATGGATGAGTGAAACACAATGATAGCAGGACCCCCTACTAAATCACCCCACCATCAAATCCAATACCTGGACCAATGACCCAGCTATTAGAACTACCCTCCACATTCAAGAAACAAAAGATGAGGCAAACCCACCATTATGTCAAGGCTGCACATGCTCGGTATGAACATCTAAAACCCTCTGGAACAGGGCTGACCTTGCCTGGACATGCCCTCCTGTGGCAGGGCACTGCTTGTGCCTGCAACTTTTAAGACCTGGAGCTGGCAGCTGCCAGGTACCTGTTTAGAGCAGCCATTTTGGGATCAGGGGCTACCCATATAAACAGCGCAGTTTAGTTGTTGGAGGCCAGGCAACAACAATGCCTGGCTGGAGGGCTGTGGATCTACATCTGGAGGTAAGGGATGGAGCTGTAGGGGATGGATAGGAGACTCCTGGTCCTGGGTATGACCTAAAACTGGACCTTTCTAGGAGTGGGTGGCCTGGTGGGGCTCCCAGTGGTACGGGAGCCCCCAGGAAATACTAGGCCAGTTAATTGCCTAGTGAAAGGTGGGTTGGGGTGCCTTAACCCCTAGCCTCCACAACTGGGTGGGTAACCCCATTGTTTGTAGGAACCAGAGAGCAGACCCTGAGAGAGAGAGAGAGAGAGAGAGGCTAGAGACTTGGACCAGATTGAGAGTACCCTCAACTGGCCCATGCTGGGGCCAGGACCAGGACAGTCAAAAGGGCCAGGGGAGCTAGATAGCCTGAATTAAGGTGGAGTAGACCGCCCAAATGGAGGGATCTTGGAGGGGTCCTGACAGAAGGATTCTGGGGGCCCAGTATGCGGCTAGTGATGCTAAGAACACCTAGATGCTATCTGAGAGTCTTGGGCTACAGTGTAGGGGAGGAATGGAGCCGCAGATAGCACCCCCTTGCATTGGGGCAGTAAATGGGCAGCCTCATGATAATTAACATCAATTAATTGATTATTGACATCAAGGTGTGGTGGGCGAGAATGCAGGCGGTTAGCCCAGGAACAGGTCAGCAGGCCACTCGGAGAACGGCCCTGAGCTGGCCCCCTGTTACACCTCCCCACAGATCATAGATAGTCTTCACCATAAAAAGCGGTAGTGAAGACTGACTTCTTGGGACACCCTCTCCATCTGAACCAGCACCATGCCATACCACCTATTCACCCAGAGGCCCTGCCGACGAACCCCTCTGAACAACATCTGCTGGACAAAGACACTGACTGGCCATCAAAGATCCCCTTCCAGCCTGGATAGGTAGGTATCACCCCCACCCTCTCTTCAACCAAGGACTTGGACTCTGTTTCTCTTCCCTACCTGGATAACACCAACCCTTCCACTGAGTCTTTCTCTCTTGCTACCTTTGTGAGTGTTTGTGTGTGTGTGTGTGTGTGTGTGTGTAGGAACCAATAACTTTGTGGTGTTGTGTAGTGTGCTGTCTGTTTAATAAACTTCTTATTTTGAAACCCCAAGTTGTCTGTTTTCTGACTGTTTCCTCCTTGCCACCACTTATCTACCCCCTGATCTTCCAGCTTTCTGCCTCTCTCTTTCCTAGATGTCTCCTCATTGCCACTGGGCTTTTTCCCTTGCACCAATAACCTCGAGTAACCCTGGGGCCACTTGACCTTAAGTAACCCTAGCTCCCCTCCAGTCTGCCAGTTCTAATCCTGGCCCCATCAACTTTCACTCCTGGCACTTTCATTCTCTCATTTTAACCCCTATCCATCTCCCTCCTTCCCCTCCTTCTGGACATCTTTGACCCTTGATTCCACCTCCCATAGTCACCAAGCACCCTAGGTATCCCAAGTACCCTAAGCACACACATACACACCACACCACCCAAGTTAGGAACTCACGTGTGTGCGTGTGTGTGTGTCTCATTGGTTCATAATATATGAATGAGTGATCTGTGTATGTGCCTGAGTTGGGTGGGGGG
This sequence comes from Crocodylus porosus, assembly GCF_001723895.1. Lineage (NCBI taxonomy): Eukaryota > Metazoa > Chordata > Crocodylia > Crocodylidae > Crocodylus > Crocodylus porosus. Next base: position 14,887,619 of record NW_017728914.1, read on the forward strand.
GGTGTATGCACTTAATTGATTTATGTATGTGTGCATGTGCAACTGTCCACTATGCCCTCCTGTCTAATAGCACGATATTGAGGTCCTGAGTGTTTGCCTGTCCCCACAGGACAACAGTTCCTATAGGAAAACTGGTTCTAAGTTATGATGTTTCAACTTAAGATACAACTTACAGAAATCAATTGTGTTCTAAGTCTCTGAGGACTGCCTGCATATGCAATCTTCATCTTTTTCTGTCCATTTATAATGGACAAAACAACAAGCTGACTCTTCTGATGGTATCTCAGAAGTAAGGGGGGCAACTTTAATTTCTGTATTCCACAGTATATTATTATGCTAGTGGGCTGAGTACTATTTTCTTCTGCCTGTTTTTTTTACCTCAATTTCATTCCCCACCCCCTCGGGCAGGTTACTGATATGCTTACTAGAGAAGAAATGTGTCCATAATTTGACTACAGTACTTGTGTTCCATTTTGTTTCTAGCATCCAAAAGCAACAGACAGTGATTTTAAAAGAAGTATGGTTAAAATAATCCTACAGGGCTGCCTGATCCATACTAAATATTTCAGGGTGGCTATTAACTGGATCCTGAGGATTACCTTTTACAGAATCCCTTTTACCTAAACCTGGTAAATCCTATCTAAACAAATCCTCATTATAGGGTTATATAATACTTTGCTTCTATGCTTTTGCCTCCTCTAACTCTTATTTATGGTAGCCCTGCATATGCCCTAGCAGATGACTCAGGTTTTAAATAGTGCCTGTTGATTGATTACAGGTCATCATTCAAGATCCTTTTTTTTTTGCTGAAGATGCTGTGGTTTGACTATCAGCTTTCAGCCTAGGTCAGCTTTAAGGTGCTCAGTTTAAACAATTACATCAAGTTGATTCTAATGGGTACAGTAATCCTGAAGTATCTACATTAAGGACATCATGACATCAAAGAGTAAGCCCCAAACCGCAAAAGATAAATACAGCTATTAAAATTAATTGCATTAAATTGCCTGAGCCAGCAAAAGAGGTAAGTGCTGAGGACATGAGGCAGTCAGTCAGTTATTGTCCTACTCTGTAAGTCTGTGTAATCAATAACCTTAAAGACTTGCCATGAGGAATAATATTTATTTTCTTATGTATGCAATTACACAAAGGAGACATTTATTATTTCTTTAAAATGTATTTAAAAAGAATAATTGGAACTGCGAGGATAACTGGTTTTGGTTCATCAACCAAACTGAATAATCCAAATCAAACTAGGTGTCAGCATTCCCCTTCTGTCCACCAGTTCAGCAGTTAGGGCACTCACCCAGGATGCAGGAGACTCTTCTGCCTGAAGATGACTGAACCCACAACTTTCTTGAGAATGCATGAAACTACATATTGTTAGATGTTCTTCATGTCCCCTCTTGATGCTGTTCAACATTGCATAAATAATTTTAAAACACTCACTGGAGGAGCATCTTACACCCTTAGTGAACCTCCAAACCACAGATCAAAAGACCTATCCCCTGCTTTGCTGTACAAGGGCATGTCCTCACATACAGGGGTGTGATTTTGCAGTAGGGGAAAACGTAGCAGCAAAGATTTGTGCCACTTCTTTTTGCCACTGTGTACACCCCTACACATGGGCTTTGGTGTGGAACAAAATACTTCATTTCAGGGAAACTGCCATTTCTCTGCTCCTCCTAGTTCCTGGGGTCCTGGAGGAGCTGGGGGAGACCTAAAGGAAGGAAGACACTCTGGCCAGTATCTGGAGCATCTTCTGGGAGGACTGAGTCTCTGTACTGGCCAGTGCATGCTTCTACAGTGTGTGGCATGCTGGGTTTTTTTGGTGTGGTTTTTTTTGCTACCAGGATTTCCCAGTAGCAAATGCTCCCGGTAGCGCATTGTCAGGCATGGGATTTGTAATGCTGCAAAGAGGTTTGCAGTGCCACAAACTGCATGTGCCTGCATGTCTGGATCTGTCCCAAATGTTTATGTAATGTCAACACAAAATAAAGCAGCCTCACTGGATTTAGCTACACCCACTTGAGAATGCTCTCTCACATGGTGGTAACACACTGTTGTAAAAGGCCAGGTACAGAAATTACATTTATTGCATGAAGGAGATGGGCGCACAAGTGGTTTTCTCTTCTATCCTGCCAGTGAGTGGACGTGGCAGATGGCAGGAAACGTGCATCGCGGAGACCAACTGGCGGCTACAGGAATGGTGCCACAAGGCTGGCTTTGGCTTCCTCAGCCATGACCGGCACATCACGATGAAAGACATGCTTGGATAGGATGGCCTCCACCTTTCCCCTAAAGGTAAGAATGTGTTCTCTTCTAGGTTGGCGGACCTCCTCCGGCGGGCTTTAAACTAGGCTCGTCGGGGGAAGGGGAACATGAGGACGGAGGAAACATCAGACTGCCAGACCAAACAACACCCACAACTACAGCCCAGCCCAGACCAACGAGCAAAAGGCATAAACAGGTAAGCGACAGGGGTCAGGGCAATGCTGGGACTAGGGGGTCAGTACACACATCCTCAGGAGGCCTCAAATGCCTCTACACAAATGCTCATAGTATGGGAAACAAGCAGGAACTCACCCTCCTGCTAGCTGACACCAGTCTGGACATAGTGGGGATCACGGAAACATGGTGGGACTCAACGCATGACTGGGCAGTGAATGTCAAGGGCTATAGGCTGTACAGGAGGGACAGGATAGGAAGGAGAGGTGGGG
>NW_017728914.1:14890346-14958326 GCF_001723895.1 Crocodylus porosus
ATGAACACCTTGCTGGGGTCGTTTGACCCCAGTACTCTTTCCTGCCATGGCAGGGGGTCGGACTAGATGATCTACTCAGGTCCCTTCTGACCCTAGAAACTATGAAACTGTGACAAGTACACAGAAAGCACTCTATAGCCATAACCAAACAGTCAGGGCACATAGAGCTCAGAGCATGTCTCGCTCTAACATAACTTTGGATGGATGGGGTATCAGACTTCAGTGATGTAGGTTAGAGAGCCATAGCAAACATCTGTACCAGATCCCATTACAATTTATGTTGGGTCACTGTGGGAGGGGTAGCTGGGTCTATCTCGGTCTCCTTCTGAACTCTCCTGCCGTGACTTTGATGAGAAGAAAGAAATATTCAGTGTTACTTTCGGGGTGAGAGAACATAGCAGACCAAGCAGATGGTAAACTTGCATGGTGCTGACTTTATTCTTAACAGGGATTTACATAGCCACTTTTGCCTCGCTAATTACATTAGCAAAGGAAACCACCCAGCTGATGAGAATCTGTGGGAGCTGGGGAATGCCCCGAATGCTTCCCAGCTATCCCAGTCTGGTTGTGGTTTCCCCACTAACTAACTCATTAGCAGGGTGGGTTGCCAGCATCTCTGCCGGTCAAGCAAGAAGATGCCTCAGCTGCTTCCCCCCACCCTCTGTGTTTGATCGGGGACCCAGCTGTGTTCTTCCCATTAATTAACTCATTAGCAGGGCACACTGCCAGCATCTCTGCTGGTGTTGAGCAGGGAGATGCCTCTGCTGCTATCTCCCTGTGTCCAATCAGGGACCCGGCTCTGCCCCTGGCTGCCCAATAGTGCAGACAGTCCCATGCTGCTCGCATAGTCTGTGCACCACTCCAGCACCCTTTACCTTGGGATTCTTCTTGGTCCAATGATCCCTCATTGTCCTGGCTCTTCTTTGGCCTACCCATCTCAGCCACAAGCCCCAGGTGAGTACTCCACCTTCTTATCAGTCAGCTGCAGCCTCTCCTGGTCCATAGTCCCAGGCTCTCCTGGCTATTGATCATGTTCATTCTCTCTCTCTCTCTCTTCGCTGTGGTCCACTCCTTCTTCCTCAGGTGCCCAAAGGCAACGTGTGTTCCCTCACTGCCCGGCTTATACCAGCAGCGGAAAGCTAACTACCCTAATCTTCCCCCAGTGAGCAACTCCCTTCACCTGGGTAGGGTGTCCACTATGGCTACCCACCCCCCATGGCTACCCCTGTAATGGGGCTCCTCCCTGAGCCCCTGTTACAGTCACATTCTGCTGTCAACCCATAGGGCTTTGCGGCACCCTGCCACCCTCATCCCAGGGCACTACTCTAGCTTAAGCCAAAGCTCACGTGGTTTGCTAAGGTGCTGAGTGAGCCCCACTCCAGGCTCTCAGTGACCTGAGGTGGCATAACCCCCATTTCTACCCCCACTCTTCTTCTTTCCAGCCAGCTATGAGCCACTGCCCGGTATTATCACTTAGTGTGCAGATTCCAACTACCCCATCTGGGCATTTGTAAAGATTGCAGCTTTTGATCAGCCCTGCATTCACACAGGAAGCTGCCCAAGATATTTATCTTATACAGTGCTGTTTTGAAGTGTCCGTATTCAGATTTCAGTCTGTTCAATTTATCAGACTGTCAAGGTAGTGCCCAATGGAAGATTCCTTTGGGGTTGGTATAAAACACTGTAGGAACAGACTTCAGACTGGATTACTCTGAATGATCATTTAATTTCCATTCACTCCACTCTGTATCTAAATTTAGTGTAACACACAAGGCCACAAAACCTGACCTGTGGGACTCTCCATAAGCCTGAAAATGTGGCAGCAGGGTAATGATTAGGGGTTGTTTTCTTATGTCACTTGGTCTAATGCCGAAGAGTGCAGAGAATATATCTGTGCATTTGCAAGTTCTGCATCCTGTTATGGGGCTCTACACATTGTTAAGTACAGTGTCAAGCTTTTCAGTGTGACAACTTTTAGACCATACAGGAGCACAGTAATCTTCTGGAGCATATACCATTTCAAGTACAGTGGTTCTGAGCACTTTGAGGTTGGCACACCGTGTCATGCTGAATAACTATTTTAAGGCAGTTACCTATACAGAGACTTTACTGCTGGCCTTCTGAATGTTGTGTGTATAGGTGAGGGAACAGTCTAATGCAACTCCTTGGCAAGCGGGGTACACTCATGGGGAAGGCTGTGATTACTTACTTTGATACTCAGCATGCTTTTTCTCAAAAATTGTTCAGGTGTAAGAGTGATGATACTGATTTATTAATGCTCCCCACTGACTTGTGACTCTCAAACACCTCACCAACCCCCATGCCACTGGCTTAGAATGAGGCAGATGTGGCAGGGCTGGTCCCCCCCATTGTTGTTGGGAGCTTATCAGGCTGTGTTACATTGAGTGGGATCATAAAGCTGGTTGACAACTGGACACCCACCCCTCAAGATCACCTTGCTTTCCTGAGAGATGTCAGAATGTTGATGCAGAACCACTTAAAGCAAAACAGCATCCAAACAGAACCCAAAAGACACTGAACACTTTTTTTAAGCCCTGCAACCAAGCTGTAACCAATTGTGACAACTGCAGGGTTCTGCTTATTCATCTCCAGGCACCATTTGGCATAACAGTTTACTTATGAGCACTCTTGGAAGTAAGGCACAACAGAAAATGGGAATTCTTCTTAGAAAGAACTCACCCAACTCCCTTCCTTCCCTCTCATCCCAGACAACCAGAGAAGGCTCCTCCCTCTCAGCTGGAGTTCCCTCTCAGTTCCCAGTTCTCCCAGCTCCCACAGCAGAGAGATGGACTCCAAGTGTCTGGGTTTTCCCAGCTGGGAGGCAGAATGCAGACATTTCATGGTGTGATCAATGCCAGTTTATGAGCACTGTGCAGCTTCCAGCTCCAGGAAAGAGAAAGGGTTGACAGCAGACTCTCACTATAGGTGCTTTGGTGTCTCCCTTGTTTCCAGACTCTGCACTTGTGCACCGAAGGCCAGGTTGTGGTGCTTGAAATGCTGGATGCAATAAGGTCATCCACCTGAATGTACAAAGGATTCGAATGAAATGAGGGCCAAAAGGGACACTTGATGTGGGTAGTTGGAAAGGACAAGTTGGCAAATGCTTGTTTCCCCAGTACCCTGGCACTTGAATTAGCAGCCCAGGCCCAGGAATGCACTGTGGAAGTCCAAGACAAGATCTTCAGATGGCTACCTGCTGTCTGACAGAAGCCACCCTTACCATTATGGAGCTGAAAGTCACGGTGCCAGGATAAAGAGTTTATGCACAGGATCCAGCTACAACACCCATAAATGGCATCAGTCCTGCCTTCTGCAGGAAAACCATTGCCCTCCCAAGCAGGAGTGGTAGGGTAAGGTGCTGCTTACCATCCCCAGCATGGAGAGGCCTGCTCTAGCGACTCCTCCCTGGGGCAACATGCCCAAAAATTCTACTGGGTGTGGCCCTGGATGGTGGCCCTGGGGAAAGATTCTACACCATGGATTGACTGGGAGATGCTGCAAGGGAGCCCTGGAACAGGCTATCTGATGCATGGTATCCCCGACCCATGGTTCAAGAAAGCACCCACTGGAACATGCTCCAGAAAGCAGCAGTGCTGGAGGGAAGAGGGGCCAAGCTATCCAAGAGCTGCTGCCATGGCTCCACCCACCTTCCAGGCCACTACCCCTGGCTGCTGACAGTTTCCAGCATAGGCAGAAGGCCCCAAAGAGATTTAAGATCAGTCCTGGAAGTATGATGGAATGCTCAGAATGGCAGAGAAGTTGGGGGCACTCACTGCCCTGCCAGGCCAGGCCATTCCAGCCTTGGGTACCATTGCAGGGAAATGGCACAGCCTCTGCAAAGAAAGGCAGCTCCCTGGGCTCTGGTCCAAGTTCCAGAGTGGGCAATGTTCCACAGGCTTTCTTTATTCCGCACACAAAAAGCTTGGCAGCTGCAACATTTAATTAAGGCAAGAGGTGGCATTTTGCAGGCAGCATTTCCTCTGCTGCCCCAAGGTTTTGTGTTTAAATCAGCCCCCCACAACTGCCCCCATCCTCAATGTCATAACCACCCAGTGCAGCCAGTGTCTTTCCCCAATCTCTGTGTTAACTGAGAAGTTTCCAAGTTCTGGACCATACAGTGTTCCATAGTTTTTGTTTAATAAACACACTAAAAGGTTGGCAAATACAACATTTGATTAAAATGAGGCAAGTCTTTTCCTTTGGCGACATTCCCCTGCAGCCCCTGTGTGCCCCTGGGAGGGGTTGGGAAGGAAGAGGGAGTGCCCATTCAGCCTGGGTTGTGGGCAGTGGTGCCCAGGACACATGACCAGAGGAACACAGGGCTGGAGACCCATGGCCCAGTGCCAGGGAAGGTGCACTCAAAGCCCTTTGGCTCTACTCATCCAGGAAGGGCTCCTAGCACACGTGGGTGAGGAGCTACTTTGCCAGGGCTTAAGGGATCTAGACAGTCTGCCACTGTGCAGGGACAGGGCCACCAGCATCAGTGAGGGGAAACTAGGCATCCAGGGGACGCACACACTACACACACACAGAGAACCCAGGCATTTGGGACATGCCACACATAATCCAAGCATCCAGGGCATGCATGAACACACAGAACCATACACACTGGTGGGCACAGGGTGTATTGGGCGGACATACACGGGATGGCCAACTGATGGCTCATGGCCATGAGGGTACATGCTATGATGAGCTGCTGCCATATCAGGTCCAGGTGGGTGGCCATGATGTGCTTGCTAGCCGGTCAGGGATGGCTTGGCCATTTGGCTTGACTTGGGAATCTCAGCAGCCCAGGGAGTCCACAGGACATGCAGGCGGTTCTAAACCCCCTTCCCCACCACAAGGGCTAATGTGTATTCTGCTTGCTCCTTACCTAATCTTGGCCGCTTCAAGTTAAAGTGCTTCCACCTTAGGCTTCTTGAATGCCTGTACTTATGCCAAAGTTGAGAGACACTGGTTTGGAGAAGGGATTTGAACCAAGCTCTCCTACCTCTCAAGTGATTGTTTCTAAAACTAATAGTAATAATATACTAAAAACACTTGAGAGACAGTCATCCTTCAGCTTTGTGGTTAGGACACTTACCTGAAAATGGGACAACTGAGTTTTATATAACGTTTAATTACTTTATGAAAAGTGGAAAAACACCCATGGGTGAGACTGTGGGCTTTACTTATATGTCCTCTGGTGATTAGAGCACTGTGCTAGAAGGTTGGAAATGTCAGTTTAAATCAGTTCAGGCAAGGGAAAGAATAGTATTTAATGTTTATTATCATGTGTGAGTCCCCTAAAAATCAGATTATTACATAAAAAGGAAATGCATTTTTTTTCATACAGTATTTGTCAGATTCTATCTGAATTCATGGAAGTTTCAGGATAACTAATACTCTTTCTTTTTAACTGGTAGTTTATTGGCTGAAAAAACTGCTAAGTTATTGTAATAGGTAGTAACTTGGAAGTTATATTGTACTCTCCATCACAAAAGTTCAAAGGTATACAAAAATCATTATTCAGGCTTTACACACTTGAAACTGAGGCACAAGCATATTCATTGGCTAAGCCCAGATCACACAGCAATAATTCAATGGTAAAATCATGAATACAATAACTCAAGACTCCTGACACACACTCCCCTCTTTGGCCACTGTAGTATAATGATACTCCCTTATATTTTTTTTCTATTATGTCTTGGTCTTTATGGCTAAGTACAGACAGTCAAAAGCCTGTGGCTGAATTGATTCAATCTTTGCAAGATAGTCTAAGCTGCACAGAGTGAGAGCCGTGGGTTTGCAGGGAGGTGCAAAGCATCCTGGATACTAGGCGACTGTGAGTTAAGTTGAATCTGGAGGGGATCTAAGACAGAAGTTCAATAAACCGACTTAACTTAAATCAGTGAAGTCTGATACTACATCCATCCAGGTTTACCTTAAGCCAGTTTTGGCCATTTGCACTGTTGTGATACAGATTTGAAACAATTTCTGATCACTGATACTGGTTTATGTGCAATTTCTGTGCCTAGCCTATAATACAAACCCATATTTATGTATTGTGTCTTCACTAAAACATTTTCAACCTTCTTAATTAAAGGATCCCCAAGATATAAAAAGATCAAGATATGACTGATGTAAAAGTACATCTAATGATGTCAAACTTGGTCAAATGAAAAGTACTTGCTTACGTGTCTCTCTACAGTAATGTTTGATATAAACAAAGGAGAGGGAGCACAGTCTAACAGAGACTCCTGGTGCATGCTTCTGAACTCTGCCACTGTCTTGCTTTGCTCCCTTGGGAAAATTCCTTTAGGAAATTTCTTTAACTGATAATTTTAACATATTAAGCCCATGTTGGTGCACCTACACATGCAATTAATAGGAAGCAATAAACTCCAAAGCAGTTTGAGCGGGAGTATACTACTCCCATGTACAGCATCTACATGTACACCCGAAACAGCAGCAATTTGAGCTGATGCAGACCAGGCCCAGGCTGGCAAGGGGCTTGGGGGGTGAGGGGGTTCAGTCCTGGATTCCAGGTGGCAGCATTGAGTGGTAGATGGGCTGGCTGGGGCATGAGGGTGCTAGAAGTGTGGAGCCATGTGACTAAGCAGCAGGCAGGGGGCTGATCTGACTGGACACAATTTATACTCACAGTCAATGTCTACATGTGCATTTAATCACAGTAAACTACCCCAGCATAACATACTACTGTCCCTGACAGTAGTATCTTATGCTGATGTTAATTAGTTTACTTCTGCCTAATACCATTGCACTTTAGATGGTGATGCTTTACTCTGCAGCTAATTAGTCTACTCCACAGTAAAGCACATGTGTAGATGTGGCCAGTATATATATTGCCTTTGTTTGACAATCTCAAAATGATAAAGAAAGCAGAAAAGTAAACTGAAGTGGTAGCTGGCTTACCTACAATGCTCACTAAATGCACTATGGTGGCTAAATTTTAGAACTAATCTGTTGGCTAATACAGAATTCCCTTACTTTGTTTTTATTAGTTTGGTTTATTTAGCTTTTTTAGATTAGTTTGAATTTAGCAGGTAGTACTGAACAACAGGTGAAAGCAGGGGAATTAAGCCATCCTATTATTGTCTTGGTTTCTAGAATCTTTGTTTCTGTATTTAATTGTTGGCAATGAACAGCTTCCTATATACTTAATTGTAGTGCCAGTTAAAATAAATGCTTTGTTTCTGTAAACAATGCCTGGTCAATTTGATATAATGGGTAGTTGAAACTAAATGGGATCTTTATGTTCATGTACAGCGTTCAATCTATCAACCAATGGTTAGATGTTACAAGTAACCTTGTAAATCACCCTGAAGTTGGCAACCATAGCAGCACAGAATTTTAGTTCTGTTTAAAGAGACAGTGTTAACATACAGTATTATTTCTGTGAATAAAGAAAAGTCATACCTTTTTAGCTTATCAGTTTTACTCTACTGTCTTATTAATACTAATCCAAATAAATATAAATTTGGGGGTCTAGAAATTCTGAATTGTCATGTAGCAGACTCAGGTTATGTGTCTCATTCCAACTTCTTGCTCATTTAAAGAGAACAAGGACTTTGTTGATTCCTTCCTTTATTATTAACAGGAAGGTAAATGGGGTCTTCTTGAAATGAGAGAGAGACAAAGACAGAACAAAAAGGAAAAGAAAAAGGAAAAAATGAAATTAGCTATGAAAATATTATCCTAATGATTCCCTGAGTCAGGATTTTACTATAATCAGGAGGGCTGTGTGAAACAAGCCATATTCAATTTGGATTCAGCCCAAACTGGGGACAGTGATTCAATTAGCTGATTCCGATCACTGTCACGATTTGATTCGGTTGAATCTGAATCTGAAGATTCAACACTGATTTGGAGAATCAGCAATTAGGCCATAAACACAGCTTAAAAGTTTTTTCTACATACCTCAAGGTACCAGGCACAGCTCATGAATGTTGCAATGGTGGGGCGGATGAAGCATCCCACAGGAATGCAGGGAGGGCCCCCTTGTGCTTGGCAACGAACCCAGAAGTGGACCAGAAGTACTTCCAGTCCAATTCTAGGTCCACCACTGAGTGCACAGGTCCCCCCACCCCTCACTCTGGCTTGTCAATCATCTGCAGGGGGACCCCAGGTGACCCCCAGACCCAGGAGGCAGCAGTCACTGAACCAAGGGAGCTGGGGGGGGAACTGTGCACTCCCAGCAGACCCAGAAGTGAAGTGGAAGTGCTTCTGATCTACTTGTGGGTCTTCTGCTGAGTGCACTAGGGACCACAATCCCCCCGTGAACCTGTGAAAAGTTCCATCCACCCCATCATCTCAGCATTCACAAGCCACCTGGTACCTTGAGGTATGTAGAAAAAACATTTAAAGCTCTGTCTATGTCTGAATTGTCAAATCTTTCCAAATCTCTCCAAATCAATTCAGAGGATTCCAATTTGATTCGGAGACATTAAAGAGTCTCCTCATTGCATTCAGATTTGGAGATTCGGCCACTGAACTGGGCCAAATCTCCGCCAAATCAAATCAGCAACTGAAGCTTCACACAGCCCTAATACTCAGCTCGGCTCCCAGCTGAGCCTAACTGATTTCTTGACTATACTACATTTTTAAGGGAAGGGAAAACAAAAGAAAAAGTTTTAAATGTGTAGCAGGTATGTTTGAAAAAGATGACTATACGTTTACTAGCATAAGATTCCCACACCAACTCTTCCTTGTGCACCCCTCCCTTCCCTGGAGAGAACTTTTCTTCCTACAAACTTTGATCCATTATTTGCCCCTTGTTCAACATGTCCCTCCCTCCCTTATAAAGGTAAAAGTCCCTCATTTTCTGCCATCTGCATGTTTCATACTAACCCATGTTTTAATTCCCCATATGATTTTTTTTTCCTGTTATAGCTATTCCTTACTCTAACACTTCTCTGAGTGGCACTGGTCTGCCATTTTAACTTTCCATTTGGACAAAATACTCTACATAACACTGTTTTGAACATGTTTCTGGGACATGACTATTACTATCCTGTGTGTAATTATACAACAAGACAGAAAGCCCAGCCGCTTCCACAACTAAACAGGCAATATAACAGGTTAACGCTTAACCAATTCATTAAACCACTTTTTACATCAGTTTTAGCTTTCCTCAGGATAGTAATCATATTTTGCCACCTCCAGATTATTATTTGGTCTAATTTATGTAATATTTCTAAAAAGCTTTGAGAGCAATACATTAAATGAGGTAGTTAAGTGCAAAGCACTGTTATTATATGATATCATTATTATCAGGTGATGACTGCAAGCTCTAGCTCAGGAGAGGGCAAAATACAGCCCATGGGCTGGATCTGGCCCACTAGGCCATTCAGTCTGGCCCACAGGGCCCCTAAAAATATTTAAAAAATTAATATTTATCTGTTCTTGGTTCTGGTCAAAGATGACAGGAGCCAGGGGCAGTAGGACCCAAAGGAAGCCCCAGTGGGCTCCTGCAAAAGCAGGACTGAGCTAGCCCAGCCCCCCTAGCTGGAAGCCCCTGCCCTGCAGGGGCTTCTGGCCTGGGACCATATGGCTCCTTGTGGCTGCACCGGCATAGGAAACTCAGGTAAGAAGGTGGGGGAAGGGCAGGAAAGGACTGCAGGCAGGGAACGAACTAGTGCTGAGCATGAGCAAAAGCAGCCCCTCCCTTGCCCCATGGCTGGCACTCCCTGCTGCAGCTGCTTGCAACCCACGCAGGACTGTCCTAAGCAGGCAAAGGCTGTCCTGAGCAGGCACAGGGAGCTCCGGGCAGGCAGCAGCAGCAAACACTGCCCAGCGCAGCAACTGGGGGTGGGGGGCACTTTTTTCTGCGCTGAGCAGCTGCTGCCACCACAGCACAGCACCAACAGGTGAGCCCAGAGCTGTCATGGGACCCAGGCTGGCAGTGGGGGTGGATTACAAACTGGTGCTGAGTGCAGGGCAAAGTGGCCCCTTCCCTGCCCCAAGAGGCTTCCTGCTCACAGCCCATGTGGGGCTTCCTGTGCCTGCTCAGGACAGCCCTATGCAGACTGCGAGTTGCTGCAGCAGGGAGCACCAGCCATGTGGCAGGGGAAGGGCTGCTTTTCCCCATGCTCAGCATCAACTCATTCCCTGCCAGCAAGCATGAAGTCAGGGCTGCATGCTGCCCCCCACCTGTACCACGGGGATGAGGGATGCACTGGGAGCCAATGGAAGCACAGGACCCACACCAATGTCCCGGGCCCAGTGCTGGCAGGGCCCAGAGCAGGGCGGCAGGAGTACAGGATCCCAGCTGGCAAGGGCTATGTGAGCTGGGCCAGCTCCCCTGTCTCCCTGCTGGTGCAGCCCAGCTCAGCTCCACAGACCCCTGCCAGCCCTTGCCCTGCTCTAGGCCCTGCTGGCGCTGGCCCTGGGAGATTGGTCCCAAGATGGTGACCGGGGCGGAGGTACCTGTCAAGGGGAAGGGCTACCCTTGTGGCCCTTGACAGCTTGCCAAAACTAGATAAGCAGCCTTCCGCCTGAAGAAATTTCCCACTGCTGCCCTAGCTCCTTGAATTAATCTATTCCCACCTCTATAATATGCACAGACCCTATGAATAGTTCACTCATGTACAGCTACTAGCTTGTCTACTGACCTGCTATTGGTCTGGTAATTTTTTCAAACACTAACGAAACTGCTGTTTGAAGCAGAACACTTGGTATAAACCAAATGTCTGCTGATTAGTTGCCATTTGCCAAATCAATTTCCTTTCTTTAGGACACACATAGTTAAATCCTGAGAAAATATTCTATTTATAATTCTGTAATATTATTCCTTTCTGACCTTTATTGTATAATACTTTAAGTCAATGTGGCAGCAATGTGTTTCTACATCCAAATTTACACGTTTCCCATTAATCAATAAGTCAACAGATTACTAATACATTTTTGATGTTGAGCAAACATTAGTACTCCTATTACAATGTAACCAAATACTGTAACTATTTGTTTAAGGGCCTAGCCATTAGTGGTAAAGCTGATATGGGACTTCATTAGGAAGAAAGAAAATTATAAAGGCAGCAAGGCTACAGGAGAATATGTGCACAACACATCTTGAGCTTCACTATTTCCCTCATGTTCATGTTCCGAAAGCACTACACTTTGTTCTAAATTAATTTGGTGCTGTTGACTGCACCTCAGGAGGCAACTTATTACCTAAAGGAGGCCCTGGAGCAGAGGACGTTTGGTGGAGGCATTTGTCTCTGTATAAACTGCATGCACTGAAGAATGGTTGGGTCACCTGCAACATGATGACAAACTTTTCACCTAAGACTGTGTGTAGACAAAACAAGAGGTGTGTGTGCACAACACTTTAAAGTGAGCTAAATGCTTTTGCATTGCTTTAATGATGTTGGTGTTTGCACACCTCAGCAGCATATTGCGTATTAATTCCAGTCGTAGGAAATTTAGCAGCATAATGCACCTTAAATGACTGGGGCCACAGCAAACTGAAACTCTTTCTAGGAGTTTTAGTTTCCTGCCACTACAGCCGCAGAGCAAAGCACTGGGCTTGGTGCAGCTCCACAGGAAGCCCTGCAGGCAGCCTGGCAGCAGCCCAGGAAAGCAGGCTCCACCCAAGAGAAGCAGTGAGCCTGATCCCCACCCCCAGAGCCTACCTGTCTGCCTGAGCTGTGCAGAGGCCTGGTGCTTACCTCCACAGGTGCAGTGCTCCCTGGGACTACCCACACTGGGTGCCACTTGGTGGGGCCTGCTACTGCCAGCCCAGGAACCGCTCTGGCTGCCAGCAGCTTACCCGACCCTCCCCGCCGAAGAGGCAGGTAAGTCAGCATGGTATGTGCATGACACCAGGGTTTAATTGACCCCAAATTGATGCAGTGTTTTGTAAAACACACTGCTTGAATTTAGGGCCCCCTTTTCATCTACACATGCTCTAAGACCACTCATTCAGATCCAGTTCAAGCTAATAGGAGACATATTGTCTGTCAGTTGGTTGCTGTGTGTATGAAAGGTGTTTGCTAATCTCAGTCTACTTCCTAATACATTTGTGTCCCTATCACAAAGTAATGGATGCTGCTAATGTCTATAAACATTTATTATGGCAAACACAATAAAGAATGCATGAAGAGCAAACTGACTTCTTCTTGAATAGGCCTCACCACTCAGGTTGAAATGCTCTCATGAGAGAACATAGGAAGACTGATATATGTGGCCCAGGTTAAACTTGTAAAGAACTTGTTTCAAACTCAGATGAGTAAATAAACAGAAAGTTGTCAATCTGGTGTGAGTTTTGTTTGCCTGTTTAATTCTTTTACCTGCTGAAAAGCTGAAAGTATTTTTTTAATGAAAGATGGCAAGCCTGATATGAAAAGCAGCATTTAAATCAATTAAAATTTGGACTCGTATGTCAGGCAAATTCTTAAATTAAAAAAAAAAAACCTGCTTGTCCATTACCAGTATTTCCTGACACAGAGTTGCACATATGAAACAACTAGTGGAAGAAAAAGGATGTCTGAAACAGGAATTTTTGAAAAACATTTGGCTGAGAGGGAACAAAATATCTAAAAATGCAGAGAAATGAGTAGACGGGATATTTTACATAATCTTAAAATACAGTAGGTCACTTGTTCAAAAGAAAATCATAGGTTATTATACATTATAATACCAGTTTAATAGCAGTGTTTTCAGATCATGAAATCCTCACATTGTCCTCTATTAAACAGTATATATGCCCTTTTTTACTAGTTACGAATGTTGCCTCTAGAGACAAAGTTTAGTTGCTATCTTATGCATCACATCAGCACATACTTTCAAACTAAACAGCAGACTTTACATGAGTCCCTTTAGAATTGTGCCATGTGTCTTTTCAACAACAACAAAAAACACATCAAGAGAAAAGTGCTTTTTTCTTTAAGTAAGAAATGAGCTCTTGCTGAAGACAGCAAATTTATAATTGTTAACATTGCAATGGAAAACTCAAACAAAGCTCTCAACCAGTATGGTTGCTTGATATTTAAAAATCTTAGCTTAAATTATAAATAGCACTATGGTCACACTTAGGTATAATGAAAGGTTTATCATAAGCTTCAGTCTATGTTCATCCTGTTTAAAGGCCCTTATTATGAATCTGATTTCATTAAAGATACACCCCTTTACACCTGACCTCTGTTCTTCACTAAAAGTTGACTGCACAATTAAAAAACAACGAGCAACAATGAGTATTAGGTATGTCTGCACTGCAGTGTGCAACATAGTGTGGAGATACCCAAGCTAGCTTTAAAAGAGCTAACCTGCACACCAGGAGCAGTTCAGCTATGGTCATACAAAATTCAGTGCAAGTTATCCTCTGTGAAGCTCCATTTTTTTCCTGTGGCTAGACTACTAGCAGTAGCTAGCTCTCTATCCATAAATTTATGGACAGCCTATTAAAAAAGTGGAGCTGTCCATAATCAAATTAAGTAACCATGAACTTGATTGAATATCCATCACCTGAATAAGGCTGGATGCTGAAGGTCAGATAGAGCTGAGTAGCACCAACTGGGGTATGAATGGAAGTGCAGCCCAGCCCCCTATAGAGACTTCTCTTTTAGGGCTCTGTGGCCCACAGGAACTTCCATAGTCTTGCCTGTAACACTGTTCATCTCACAGATAGGCAGGGCCATGCAGCCCCAGGTGGGACAAGGAGGGTGGTGAGGCCGAGACAGAACTGCAGGGCTGCGAGCAGGTTGAGGTTCCCTACTGGGAGGGGAAGCACTGAGGAGAGTGGGGGTAAGGCTGGAGGGTGGGCTGGGGGTGTGCATCTCCGTGCAGATGCAGTCAGGGGCATCAGGGTGCGGGGGGTAAGTAGGGAATCCCTGGAGTGGCAGAAGCTACTGATACTGGGGCATGAAAGAAGTTACATTTATATAATATAAAACATATCTCAGTCAAAACAGTAAAAAAAAAAATGGTTGTCAGCAAAAAGTTTGCAGATTGTCAGTTAAAAAAAACCCAACACTTGAGTTGGCAACCCTGTAGTTGCCAAGTATTTCTATGTTACACTGCATTCTGGTGTATAGATATGTTTCTAGGAACTTTATTAATAATCAATCTTGTGAATTAGTAAAGCAAATGACATTTAAAATAAGAAATAGCTCAAGCAACTTAATTTATATTTATATAATACCTTTCATAGTGATGAACTGATTTATTCATTTTAATGAAATAAATGGACCTAAAGAATTAACAGTGTTAACATGACCTTGTCACTGCATAACACTCAACAGTGAAACAAGAGTGAGTATTCTAAGTCCCAAACCTCTGCACACTACTATAGCAACAGCCACCACTAAAAATCTTTTTAGCCTTTTGATTAAAATTACAAGAAAAAGGAAAAAAAACACATTGAAAGCAATGACAATGTAAAGTATTCAGTACAGCATTCATGTATTAATAAACCTTTCTTCCCTATCTGTTTAGCTGTAGGGCATTTTTACAGGGTAAAAAAAAAGGCTATATGACAACCTATAGTCTTTTAGGTAATATTAACTTTCCTTGATGGGAAAAATAAAGTAAGTTACTTAAGATGATATGAAGCTTGTTTGTTACAGCTGTTGGAGAATAATCCTGCTTTCTTAGATACAAATCAAGACACGCTTACAGAGACAGGTAGGAAAAAACAGTAGCAAAGACAGAAAATTTAGCTTTGTTTCTGTTGCTGATTGTTATTCACAGTTTCACTACAAAAGAAAGACAGACACAGAACCTCACCTTATCGGCCACTCTGAGACCTAGCAAATATGCACTAGGGTTGGGCTGTTCAAGGAAGAAGTTGTAAGTGTGTGGGCGCATCTACACAAGATGTTTACTGTGGAGTTGCCTAATTAGTGCTGCTGTAAAGCAGTGTCTACACACATAGTGTTTTTAGGATAGAGTAGACCAATTAATTTCTCCATAGGATAGTACTGCCAGACTCAAGTACTGTTCTACGGTGGAGTTATTTATTCAACAGTGTTGCAAGTCTGAGATTCAGTGTGGTGTTCTCTGAAGTTCTCCCAAGTATAACTGCTTATATGGCTAGCAAGATTGAAGTGTACCAGCTTTGCTACCAAAGCACAAAAGGGAATGATGTGGTAGCTTCACATATTGTCCATGACTTCCAAACTGATTAACAGCCAAGTCAACTAGAGCTTGCCTTTAGCGGAAATCCAGAATGGGGATGAACTCATGCCACTGCTGCCATAGCCAAAAACATTAACTGGCCTAATGTTGCAGCTTCTTGTTAAAGCCATTAGATCCTATCCTAGTCAGGGCACTTGCAGGTTCAGAAAATAATAAAGCCAGTCAGGGTGGGGAGATAGGAAAAGTGCACCCCCAGGGTTAGGGTAAGAGACTGGGCTTTCTAAAACCCCAGGCTGAATTCCAAATGCGTATACACACGTTTGATTAAATCAGGCATGGGTTAGCTCTATTTACACAGTGCACCACCTTAGGTGAATTAAGTTAGACTGGGCCAGCCTTTTTCAGTACACTTACATTGAGCCTAGTTAGGTAGATATAAGTAGAATATCTGCACATACCCAAAATGTTTTATTCCTGCTGACTTACGGTCTGTTGAGTGAAATAGTGTTTTCTGTTATTCTGTTGACAAATTTGGCTGGATTTCTGACACACCAATTTTGGGATATATCTTGTTTACTAGACATGATCTTTATGTAGTCCCACGAGTATCAACGGACCTTTTTGTTTGGACCAGCTCTGCCCTCTCATTAATTTTATCTGATTTTTATAAATATTTTTATGTACCAGGCGCAAGCAGCTGAGAGTATAGTCTCTGCATAACAAACTGCAAATAAAGTAACAGAAGTCACTTTATCCACAACTGAAATTCACTCCCTTCCGAAGTGATATGCTGATGATGTATATCACTGCAAAGTAATATTACATAGCACTTTAGGACAATAAGTGAAAAATACTGGACTAACATATCCAAATGAAGGTACAGGAAATTAAAAGTAATGGCCACAGTAAAAACTAGGTATCACGAATCATCTTATTTTAAGTGAGTGGATGTAAAAGAGAGAGGGACAGAGGGAGGGAGGGGGAAAGGGGGAGAGAGAGTTGTTTCATTTTTAAGTTTTTATGATAGAAACGTTAAAAACACAAGATAAAACTGCAAAAATGTGTAGCACTCCCAGAAGCTGAGCATGAAGCACCTGTCAACAACAGCACCACCATATCAAAGACTGAATCCCCTTCTGCAATACCTTGCATGGGGTTACACATTTAGAACCAGCTCACTGTCGGTCTTTCACCTTGCACGGTGCCCCCTTGATGGCCCAGCATGACACAAAGTAGTCCATTCTGACACAAAGTAGTCCAAGGTGCCCAAATTCAACTGTGATACATGCTCAAACCAAGACTCAGAAGAGATGGAGGACATTGGCAGAGCTGGCCGCCTGCAAGAATGCCCCTGAAGCTTTTCAGAGTATCTTGGCCTGGCCTAGCATGCTTCCCTCATATGCTTAGCACAGGATAGGAAAGGGAAAGAAAAAAGAGAGGAGAGGGAGAGGAAGAAATTACCATGACTGTATCAAACACATTTTTAAAAGAATAGGAAAAGGGATTGTTGTAAAGCACTGATTTTTGGAAGTATCTTCCTCCATTTTGATGACTTACTTTGTCTCTCTCTGGTGCCCTGACTGCTTATGACATTGAATATCTGGTGTTGTTTTTATATGAGTAAATATATACACTAATTTCCAAATTAAATAATACTTTCCACCTACAGATATTTTCTTTGCAGAGTCAAATAGATACAATACTCTCTTATCCCCTTCCTAAAGAGTCCTCTGTGGGGGCAAGTTTGCTCTGAGCTGTCTGTTACAGTATGGTAATGATTTTAAATGTGAAATAATCCATATTTTGTATTATATATCTACTACATACAAAAATTCATCCTGCTGAGAAGCAGGGCAAATTAGCCGACACTGCTGTCATATCTAGATTGCCACCCATATCTAAGCTGGCTAGGTTAAGGCAAGCTCAGGTACCGCTACACTATACTCCAGTCTACAGTGTGGCATACCCACAATTAACTAGAAATTTTTCAGAGATGTTTGCTCACTCCAGAGGAACAAAGTCATTTAGAAATCTTGGGTTCTAGTCAAGTCTCTGAAAACAAGTGTTATCCAGTAATTAGGCCCTTCTCAATGTTCCCTCCAGGTCTGACCCCTCCTGTCCCACCTCGTCCAATTTATCGATGTCCCAGTCCTACATCTTCTCATCTTGGCTACTCATCCCAGCCCTTTCATCTGCTTGTCTACTGAATTCCAGTCTCCAGTCCTTTTTATCTTAAGTCTCCTTTCTGACTCTTATTCTGTTTCCCATTCCTGGCCCTGGGCATCTTGTTCAGCCACTCCCAGATCCTCTGCTCCAGCTCCTTGTCCAACCATTTTCATTTCCAATATTCTGTCTTTTCATCTCATCTGCCTTTCTTCTTTCCTTCCTGGCTTGTAATTTACCTCTCTCTGGTGTCTCCTGCCCTTGTTCAGCACTAATTAGCTTCCATTTTCTCTTCCCAGACCAGTCTTGGTCTCCTATACCACCTGCCTCCTGATTCAGCTTTACCTATCCCATTCTCACAAATCCTAACTCCTTAAATAAATTTGTCTCCCCTCCCTCCATACTCATTCCTAGTCTTCCCCTTATCCATATCTGTTCTATCAGTGTTCTCCCCATCTCCCCTTGACAGCTGAGTAGTTGATGCCCAGTGCCACCCTCACCTTTTATTTTCCTCATCTGTTCCCAGCCACATCCTCCTCGTTTAGTCACTCCCATTCTGCCTCTCAGCATGGCCGAGTCACAGATATGTTATCTAAGCAGTACCAGCTTCACCTCCTCAGCCCTACCACCCCAGCTCCTTATAATAGTTTCCCCACCTTCCAGTCTTGCAACTCTATCTACTCCTCAATCTCGTGCTGCCTACCAAAACTTCCCCATGAATTCCTCCTATCCTCTAAATTCAAGTACAATGGCTTCCTCTTCCATGAAGCCTGGACAACAGTTGGGAGACTCACTGAGACAATGGGAAAGATAGATTCCTACTTTCAGTTTCAGGGTACCCTGCACATGCACAGTCCAGGAGTTGTGAGGAAGTGAAACATGGTCAAGGAGACTGTAATCTTCCAAGTTGGTAGCTGATCAACTAAAAACAGGCTTTACTGGGTATATGCATACTGAGATTTTTTTCAAAGGCATATAACTAGGGCAAATTTGGGTAGATTTTCACAGATATATAGACAGACATGTCTTGAATAAAATCTCTGGGAACATAGAAATGGATACAGGGAACAACATTTTAGCAGGAAGACAGTCCAAGCATAGGACAAGTATTAAATAGTCATGGTTAGGGAAAAAAAAGAAGCATACCAAGAAATGTGTCAATCCCTTTTCATGCACTCCAGTTTTTCTGCGTTGTCTTGTGCAAACACTTTTAAACACATTTAATGGCAGTCTCTCTTCAAGTCAAGGCAAACGATATTGAAAAGCACTGCTCTCAAAACTGTCATTAATATAGTTTAGACCAATCTCTGAGTTTAATTGACAGTGTCATGAAATAAATGTAGGAATGTGTTCTCACTCTCTACAGTTTCAAATCCACACTCTGATGCCACATCTTCTTTTCCTGCTGAATGCTGGTAAGAAATAAAACCTCATATGCCAACCCCCTTTGTATCAGATCAGCAAAGCTAAAAGAAGGTTGATTTGAGTGTTGTCTCTTTGACAGCACACAGCAAACCTAGTGGAAGAGAGATATTCATGTATATCTGGGTGATACTGTACAATTCATTAAGCTAGAGTGACACCAAGTGGCCAGCAACTGAACTGGGGCCTCAAATATATATATTTTTTTCCTTCTTCAATTCACTGCAGGCCCCATTTGCCATATTATTAGTTAAAACAAAATGACTCAGCAGGTCATTTTTACTGGGGAGTCCGGATGGATTCACTAGAAATCCTACTTAATCCACACATGCAACACTAACAAGGAATAAAATTTTCTATACAGTATGCCAAGTGGATGAAACTCGGAATTACTCAGTAGATAAAGAACATACAAATGCCTGTTGCAAGCTGAAGAGAGCTATGGTACCCTGATTTTACTGATATGGTGGAGCTACAATCACTGGATTTCAATGAGCCAGAGCAATGAGATTGGAGGCAGAAGGGTTGTTTCAAGCCTTTGAACAGTTCTTTAAGTCTATGAAACACAGTATTGGCCTTCATGTGTCATCCATCATTTTTATCCTTTATCCGTTTAGCACTTGTGGTATGTGCTTTATTTTTTTTTCCCCTCTGTTTTCCTTCCTTTTTTGAAATGTCTCACACATTGTTGCTTCTTCCAGTATTTCAGAAAGAAAATGACTGCAACAACAAAAAAACTACCTACCTTCAAAGACCAGTGTCAGGCATGGGATTTTCCCCTGTGGTTAGAGGTAATAAATGTACATCATTTTATCTCTACAATGCAGCACACTTGTAATCAAATCTGAAGGGGAAAAGGAAGGCAAAGAAGTGTTCTGGAGAACAAAAAACCATAGAGATCTGTTGTATTTCTAAGTGCCAAAAATATGGAACTGCTTAAAGGGAACTATAGTCTATTATGCCTATAGAGTTTGAAAAAAAATGTTTCCATCATATACTTATATTGTCTAACCATATTCTTTAATTAGAAAAAGGGACAGCTAAGAAGATTGTTCATCCCAATGAAATAAACCTTCTGGTGCTAAATACTTGTCAGCTTCTTTGTCCCAGATTGCGATACGTCACTCCCAATGGTGTAGGTATGTTGGGAATAGAAAGAGGTTATCATTTAAAAAGGTAGAAAAGTGTTAATGGTTCTCTCACACAGAGAGAAAACAACTAAAACCACAAGTGCTGAAAATGCTTATGAATGTAAAAAACAATTTAGAATAATAATACTGGCATGGATTTTTTAAAATGCTGTAGTATAATGTCAGTGCTGCCTACCGAAACTACATTCTGCATCAGTTATACCAGCTTGCAACTGATTTAAATGATTAGAGAAAACAAGAGTTCTAGAGAAGTAACCTACTGGAAGAATGGAGGCTTAATAAAATAAAGCTTTCTTCTACTACTCTGTGCATCACAATAATGTACTGTAGTCTTAAGCATAGTGCACTAATAATATAGAGATTACAGACCAGATCCTCAGCTGGTGTGAACCAGGGTAACTCCTCTACATTAATTTTAAAAGCAGCCAAAGATCTGAACCTAATCATTCCTCCCATTAGAGTCATTAAGAGCAAAATGGAACCTTATGACAATTTCAGATGCTTAGGTTGTTAACAACAGATTAATCATTATATTACAACACAGGCCATAAATTCTGGCTCCCCGTTTGGAAGTCAGAACTAATTCAGCAGTTAAAATATTGGAAGGAGTGAAATTTAAGATGTAAGGAGACAGGAAGTTAGTATAAGTGAGGTACTTCAACTGCATAACCCATATTACTGGTTAACACTATGTGGATAAACACCACATATGACTGGCTGAGGGCCTACAAGTCTTACCAATAAAGCGGTGTTGTTAGTACTTGGCTGACAGTATACCAGGAACATATTTGAGTGGCAAGAAATGATAAGGAACAGTGCATTTGACAAGTTGCAGTCTCCCCACAAAGTGGTTGATCTAAATTAAGTTAATGGAAATGTTTCATCTAGTTCAAGAGAAGCTAGACAGGGTGCTCACTGTTCCCTAAAATGGTTTGGGATAGAATGTCAAAATGATTTTAGGCTTCTCAAAGTGTTGTCTTCAGATGAAATATAAAGCAGAGATACTGAGCCCTTCACCTTATTAAAGATTCTGACATATTTTGTAATATTAGGATATTTAAACACTGGATCTAGACTAAACTTCAGTCCACATGAATACATTCAATTTAATTTGCTATTGAAGTTTCAGCCAAACTTCCTCACTTCTTACCTTAAATCACAATGAGGCATTGTTCCAATCTGTTGAACAACTACCATTTTTTCCATTCCAATGTGAGTAAACTGATCCATCATCTCTATCCCACTATGTCAGCTAATTGGTGGGTGTAATTAGTGAATATCTGCAAGCTGCTTTGAAATACATTGATTAATTATCATCATTCTTACTACTTCACACTGTTAAGAGGCTTTGTTTCCGAGCATGCATGAAAGTTTTCAGACCGGTTTAGTTCTGTTTGATTTCTTATATCCCATGTTCACTCTAATCACGTTTTCATGAAAAGCAAACTTCCCTGGGACTCTTCAGTCTGTTCCTGAATGACTAATTTGCTGATGTCTGCAAATAAGCTTTCACAACAGACAGACAGCCAGAGTGCTGAGACCACTGCTATCGTGCTGACCAATGTTGTTTCATTGCTGCCTTGTGCTCTCCCACCTATCTCTCTAAAGCCACTTGCTGTCTCTTCTTCACAGTTAGGCTTGATCAAATAAGAGTCAGTTCCTTAGAAATAAAACACTGCAGAACCTAACTTCTGGGTGTCTTATCTCAGGATTAGGTACTTAGCTTCCCTGTACAATGCATGGAGAAAGTTATAAGCTGTTCAGAAGGGCAATCCAAAAAAATCTGTACATGAGCAGGCAGTCACTCATAGCTAACCAACTGGAAATGATAAACACAGCAGTGCATTGCCACAGTTTAGGAGCTTGACTTTTTTTTTCACTTTGGAACCAGAAGCTGGTGTCCTCTTCTGAGGGTAGTTTTTTCAAGGAAAATGAGCACTGGACACGAAGGAGTGGCAGCCTCACCTCCTTTCCTTCACAGAAGCCTAGCACCAACCCAAAAAGTGGGAGACCTAGGTTCAATGAACCTCCTTGGCCCAATAGACAGTGCCCAAACCATCATCTAGATGGGGGTGGACTCAGAAAGGAATGCAAGATTCAAAGAGCCAAAGACAGAGAGAACATGACTCTGCAAACCCAGAAATGAGGCATGCACTCATACAGGGGATTCTGGGATCCGGTCCATGCTCTGGTTTGTTATTTACTGACAAATTAATAGAAATTGGTTAGAAATTTCAATTCTAGACTTAGTAGCTTTAAAAGGAGAATTATCTTACATCTGCCTGTATTCTATTTTAGAAACCAACATTGATTTATTAACCCAGCCTTGGGAATTGTGACAGTATTTCTGTTCTGTATTTCCATAGCACCTAGCACAATGAGGATTCAAATAATACCTAATAATAAGGAAACAGGACAGAGTCATTTCTAAAGATGACAGTTTCTATGAGCACATCTCAGTAAGAGAGCTAGAGAGAGAATACACACAATGTAGTGTTCATTGAGTTTTGGAGAGCAGTCCTTAGCACAGCAGTCATCCTCTTGGACACATCTGGGGTGATAGTGTGTTTTATAGTAGCTCACACCTTTTTTGCAATACAGTGAACTTGAATGGGATGTGCTTGTGAATATAAGAATTCTGCCTGCCAATTTATTGTAAATGAGAGGGTGCATGTTGTGCTTTATTTTGAATTCCCTGATAAATGAATCTTTATCCTGGAATCAATGGATCTGGATGAATGGCAGACTAAAGCACCGACTGCGTTCTTACAAGGAGAATTATCTTAAATCAGATCTTCTTTGTTTGATGAAACCTAAATTGCAGAGGGAATATTTAAACATCCAAGGAGAAAATCCATAGATAAGCTACCACAGGCTACGTTTAGCAGAACTAATTGTCTTTATCGCTGCTTCTTGCAGTCCAGCTTCTAATAGAATGCTCAGTCTAGATATCAAAATATGGCACTGTTAATATCTTCTGATCAAGATTGCCTGATGATTGGGCTTCAGTATTACAAAAGTGTTGGCATTTGGATGGCTTAGCAAATAAAACTTCTATTTGCATGTGGATCCCCAACCCAAGTTGAACCTGCTATCCTGAGTGAGATTAATGTACTGAGTGAGATTAAGTGAAACCAGCAGCAGATACACTCTAACCTCTCAGCTCAGTTGGCTATCCTTACTCAAAGAAGGACAAACTACTCTTTTCACAGAGATCGATTTGCCTCATCATCTTTAATGATGCTCCTTTAGCCCAGGAATATATATTTGGCAGATTTTGGCTTAGTGAAACATTCGTGTCCATAAGTGTTTATAGCCCATTTCAAAGAGTTCAGCATTTGTTCAGACAGCAGTACAGCATTGCTAACAACTGTATTCCAACTCCATTGTATGGACAGTAATATATGCATATTGGGTCAAATTCCTTATTTGCCTGCATCTTCAATAGCCATTTATTGCCGTGCATAAAAACAGAATGGCAGCATTACACCCACATTTTACATAGATCTAAATGACAATAAACAGTCAAGGCAGCAGAGAACGAGGCCTATAACAGATATTGCTGTATTTATCTGTCCACACTTGTTTTTATTTGCTGTTCTCTGAGTGTTAAAACTGGCTGAAATATCTAAAAGACCACTAATTAGCATTCTAAAAAAGAGAGATAATTACTAGGAGTTTCTCATAAAAGTCATCCTACTTAGAGACGAGTAATCACTCACTCCTTGTTTACAAATGGATTTGGTCTCATGCATAATGATGATGACAGATGTTTCTCTGCCAGTCAAAATCAAAGTTTCAACGTTTAGTTGATTTCTTTTATGAAAACCATCATTTTTTTCTGGTAAAGTTTGCAATGCAATTCCCATAAAACACTCAATTTTGACCCTTTCTCAAAATCCAGAAAGGACAGGGACTTTATAACCAGTACATAAGAGCTGTGGACAAAGTGGAATGTTCTGTCAAAGTTCAAGAAAATTCAAGTATTCCTGAGTCTATAGTGTCAAGTTATAAATGTTCCTTTTGTTTAATTATTTGTCAACTTTTTGTAAACAATAACATAGAAAAGAGGAATGGAATTAATGGTTTTTTTGCTCATATCTCACTCCACCCAGCTCTAGTGAATAGATTCAAAGCTTGATTCATTTAAATCCAAGTTGAAAAGTTAGTGGCTGCTCCTTTAGCAAAGCCAGAACAAACTATAAGAGACCTTCCTTTTTTTTAAACCAAGCTCTCCTGCATAAAGAATAAAGACAAAACAAAGTTGCTAGGGAGGCTCGAAACACAATCACTGGAGTAGAGAGGATCACCAATGGAAAGGGGAATTTTACTACCAAAGCTGAAGTCATTTATACATGCCATCTGTAATTCAGAGATTGATAATTCTCAATTGATGACATCCCAAAATTAGAGGTGTACATCAGTTTCCAGGATGGGGGTAGGGGAGGGTTGGCATTCCCTAGCAAGAGAAAGCAAGAAAAGAAAATAAATAAATCTGTTACAAATGTTTTATCTACTCAAGATCCAGCAAACAGGGACAATGTTTTGTTACCAAGAGTCCAATTTTAAAAGTTATTAAGATTTTAATAGGCTTACTGGAATGGCACGTTGGCTCTGACAACCTAATTTAGGCTCACTGGCAGCTCCTGAGATACTGCATTGACTGCTGAAGCTGGCCAGTTAAAGTAAACTCTTTGCATCAGAACAGCCACAAACCAAAATAAAGTCTTCAAAATAAGTGAAGTTAAAGGATCTATATGAGACTGAAGAGCCTGGATACAGAGGCAGGAGCCAAATAAGCTTCTTGGATCAATCAAGATTGTCATTGTAGGGCAGGAAACTCTAGGTAACTACCATCTGTGAGTGGCCTGGGGCAAGATATTCCCCAATAAGACTTTGAGAGGGCTGTAAGCTGTGTAACACTAGTACTAAAATGCGGGTTCAGGGGGAACTATATAACAGAAGCATTTTAGAGTATCATTAGAGCAGTGTATCTACCATCTCGGGAATGGAGCAAGTGACTATAGTGAGGGGCATTGTCCTTGCCTGCAGACCTTCTGAGGCCCTCTACATTCCTTAGCAGTCACAGGAATGAGGTAGTCTTCAATAATATCTCAGCAACTTTGAAAGACTGATTATTTTTACTGATGTGCTTATTCTGAAAACATCATTTTGGCCCACAAAATGAGGCCAAAATAAGAAAAAGCAGTTCTGAAAAGCAAGCTATTAGGGGTGTGCAAAACTGGCCATATTCGATTTGGATTCGGATTCAGCCTGAATTGGGGACAGTGATTCGATTTGTTGATTTGTATTACTGTCCCCAATTCAATTCGGCTGAATCTGAAAATTTGATGTTGATTCAGAGAGTCAGCGATTGGGCTATAGAAACAGCTTTAAATGTTTTTTCTACATACCTTGAGGAACCAGGCACGGCTCATGAATGCTGTGATAGTGGAGCAGATAGAGCATGCCACAGGAGTGTGGGGGGGGCTTCCTGCATGCTTGGCAGTGAACCTGGAAGTGGACCAGAAGTAATTCTTCTCCTTTTTCTCCTTGGATGTTTAAATATTCCTTCTTGGATGTTTAAATATTCCCTCTGCAATTTAGGTTTCATCAAACAAAGATACCAGGTGGCTCGTGAAAGCTGAGATACTGGGGCAGGTGCAACGTCCCACAGGAACATGGGTGTGGGGGAGGGGTCCTCATTGTGTTCAGCCACAGACCTGAAAGTGGACCAGAAGCACTTCCAGTCCACTTCCAGGTATGGAGAAAAAACATTTAAAGCTGTGTCTATGGCCAAATTGTCAAATCTTTCCGAATCTCTCCAAATCGATTTGAAGGGTTCCAATTCAATTCAGAGATTAAAGGGTCTCCTGATCAATTCAGTTTTGGAGATTTGGCCACCAAATCAAGCCAGACCTCTGCCAAATTGAATCATCAACCAAAGCTTCACACAGCCCTACAAGCTACATATAAATAATCTTACATCCCTGGCATGCGACAATTATATTTTGTGATTATCACTGCTAGTACATGTTGGAGTCACCCATTGTAAGAGTAAGAAAATGAGGCATGAAGAGGACCTTGAGAGGCAGGAGCAGGCAGCTCTTGCCTCCAGTGCTGGGAGACTGTGAATGTGTGAGACAGAACTCACAGCATTGAGGACTGGCAGGGATGCACCTGCAGCCCAGAAAGGAAGAAAAATACCCACCCAATTTCCAGAGCAGCATTTTGCTCAGGATTGGCAGAGGGAGGTATTTCTGGCTTTATGTAAGGGGGCAGAGAGGGGTCAGTTCCCTGCAGGCTTCAGGGACAGAGGAGTGGCTGAGCATCTCAGGAGGCAGAAACTGCAGAAGGTGCCTGAGGAAAGCTGCTGGAGTGACAATGAGGCTGGCGGAGGCCTGTGAACAAGTGGCTAGTGGGAATCTCCCAAGCAGAGCTGCAGCTGAGGATTTGGAGTGAGGGAGTCCACAAGGCCAGAGAGAATCTCCAGACTGGAGTTTTTCCAGCAGAGGATCCAAAAGAGGGCCTGAAGGGAAAAATCTATGGTCACAGGTAGAACCTTTCTGCACAAGGGGGAGACCCCGAAAAGACTGTGAACATTCATAGGGCTGCAGGGCAGGCTAGCACACAGCAAAGGATGGACTAAGTGATTGTTTTTGGGACATTGCCAGAGCCTGGCAAGAAGACTGAGAAGCAGCCAAGGGGTTTTTTTTCCTGTGATTTCTTTTTCTGTCTATTTCAATTTTGTTTTGAGCACAGGCCAAGACCAACACCCAGACGGGTGTTCCCAAAAGAGGCACTAAGACACCCTGGGGTGCAGAGAAAGTTACAACAGGCAACACTGCAAACTGGCTGTGGAAGAACATCATAAAACACTAGCTGGAGAGGCTAGGCTGGGGTAAAGGGGAGGTTTGGAGCCCCACAGAAGACACAGGGATCAAGACCAGGCAGGATCACTGTGGGCATTGCCTTCCAGGAATATATAGGTCATCAAAGTCGTGGCAGGTGAGAAACATAAGATCCACTTAGTGGCAGACCTGGTGATCCAGAGCCAAGGTCTACCCTGTCGCCACCTGTAGGCAGACGAGTACGGGGCAGTACTAGCAAGCCTATAATACCTACAGATGTCACAAAGACGCAGACCATGGAGAGGCAAACTGGAGACCCCGGTGCTGGGAGAGGCAGGTAAGAAGGTTTTGTAGCACTTGTTCCTTCAGGATTAGAGGGAAAAACACAGGTGCTGGTATTTCAGGCCCGGATGAAGGGCCAAGTGAAAGAGAAACTGTAGAGGACGGTGATAGAAGCTAGAAGTAGCTAAAGCCAGTCAGCAATCTCCTGTGGAGGACAGTGGAGCGGGTCCATGCACTCCAGAGAAAAAAGGGTCAGAAGAAACTTAACAGGACTAGGACATCCAGCTGGGAGCAGACTGACTCAGTGGAGTCAGAGAGACTGAAGGAGAAAGTGAAAGTGAGAGAGCAGCTTCTGCCTCAGGATTGTGAGTCTTAAAGGGGCCATACCCCTTTATTTCCAAGCTCATTTTTTCCTTTTCTAAACTGATTTTGTTTGATTTTTTCCCCCCATCTGGACAATGTCAAAAGGGAAGTAGGGAAAGGGATGATGTTCTGTTTATTCATGTAATTAAGAGAAGGAAGGACTATGAATTGAGTGATTAATGTGGAGAGAAAAAAATGATTTAAGTTCAGTTCAGCACTGGACTGAATTTCCCTGAGAATCCATTAGTAGGAACTGATAGTCCCATGTAAAGGGTGAATATACTTTGTGTTCAGTGTTTTATGAGATCCAGAATGGATTGTTTGGTCCATACCTGTGCAGGAAATTGATTTATATTCATGTTTTTTTAAGACTTTGACTAGGTTCAATGAAACCTAATGACTATTGTTACAGAAAATCAGAGTCAAGCTGT
Source organism: Crocodylus porosus (assembly GCF_001723895.1). Classification (NCBI taxonomy): domain Eukaryota; kingdom Metazoa; phylum Chordata; order Crocodylia; family Crocodylidae; genus Crocodylus; species Crocodylus porosus. The sequence goes on from NW_017728914.1 coordinate 14,918,106, forward strand.
CTACAGCTCAGGTTTGCCTAGTTTGCAAATCAACAGGTGGTTAAGCTATAACCCTAATGGACTACTAACAACTTACTGACCTCAGTAAACCTCAAGACAGACAATCTCCATATAATTGGAGGGTGTAAGGGCAGGGTGTAAAGCGAGGAGGAGCCCCATGAAGAAGACCTGCTGCGGTGAGCACAGAGAGGTAATCCCCAGCCTATGCTAGCCTGCTGATGCATATCCAGAAACATCAAAGCATGGTGAATGAGAGGCAAGCAGCATTGGCTGGATATTCACAGAACTTCCTAGATCCCCTTACAGCTCACCCCAATAGAAGTCTCAGGCCATATAGAGTCCCTACACAACACTGACGGTCTCAGATCATTACACCCCAATGTTCTACCACTCTACACCTCACCCTGCACAGGATCCGGCTGAAGGAAAGGCAAAATATCAGATATGTTCCATACTGCCACATGCTTCAGGCTGAAAGGTCATCAACTATAATCCAACAGCCACCTTTCTTCTTCATGCCTAATAGTTCAGAAGTCTACTCTTACACCCACCTTGTATTATTTATTTTCTATGCCTAATATTTTCCCACTTCCTCCAGTTACCTACTGCCACTAATCCTTGGCTCCTTTGCTAGTACCTAGTTCAGAGGTTTGCTTGTCATTCAAGATGGTTTTTACTGCAAAACAGATGTCCTTATTATCATCTTGATTTAGTGAAAAGTGAGACATGGCATATCCTTAAAATCAGGATCCAATGGTATAGCAGTTTCTTCTACATAAGGACTGCCATATTGGATTAGTCCCAAGGTCCCTCAACTCCAGTTTTCCTTCTCTGACAGAATGGTACTATTTGCTTCAGGGGTGTATAAGGAGGAATTGGACAGTTTTGAAATTACCTGCCCCAGGGAAAATTTCTTCCTTGCCCCTAATATAACTTGGCTTGTTCCCTGAAGCACATGATTTTATATCCCTGCCATAATTATTTCTTACTCTTAAAAGCTCTGGCTATTCTTTCACAATGCTTTCCTGAATCATGCTAAGATTTGGCTTCAACAATTCTTCCTGCTATGCATTCTTACAGCAATATGCTATTTTCCCTTTTATCCAACTAGTAGATATGTTCTTAGTTGTGAAACCTTTGCTTTGTAAGTGAGGTTGGAAGCTGTTTCTATATGCTATTGGTGCCATCACTACAGTGTTTTATTTCAAACGGCATTTTCTTTTTGTGGACTTGGATGAGTTTCCCCACCTCCACAAAAATCCTCCTTGCTGGTAGTGTTAATATTAATGAATATACAGCACTATTATTTGCTTTAGTGATGGGAAAAGGCCATGATGCTAATATTCCTGGAATTCAAAGAGCCCTACTTTGCCTGTCATTGCTTTCCTGTGTATGGAGGCAGAGGCTTCAACCATCACTCTGGAACTCCATTTTGCAAGTACAGTTGCATATATTCTCCTACTTCCATCCCCCTTTCTCAGTAATTTTATTTATTTCAGCATGAGGTAGCCATGCTCACCTAAGGTTTCAGTGTATTTTTCTATCACGGTAGCTGTCTAACAGGAGGCCTATTATCAGCACGTGTCAGCAGCTGGCAAGGCTATGATATGAGAATCTACAGTGTCAGCTCCAGCCTGCGGCATGCACTTCCACTAGATAAGGCTGACTTTCACTGAAATGGCCAATCTGTGGGATAGCTGCAGTTATTATCACAGAAGGAAGAACTGCAGCCCCAACAACAGCAGGCCAGCACAAACGAAAGACTATCCTTCCTGAAATACTAAGAATGGAGATGTGCAGTTCCCTTGAGATTTGTGCTTCATATCCCTGCTTTGTAAGCCCAACAGGAGAATTAACTAAAGATGTGCCAATGTGTTCAGCAGCACAGAGGGATGGTTCTGCCCTCTTATTCAGGTAGCTGGCATTTGAGCAAACTGCTTTAAGAGCTAAATGCATGTTAGGGTACTAAATTGTGCTGTATCCAATTATCCTGCATATGGATTCTACATACCCATCTAAAAAAAATTTCAGCATCTGCAAGTATCTATGTCCACCTAAAATGCTTTTCAGCACCCATTTATAATTTTCTCTGGGAGTAAAACTGTTATATGAGGTCACAGAAAAACAGTCGTGTCAATGCCTTCCAAATGTGTGCTTTCTGATTAACCTAAGGAAATTTCCTTTCTCCACATACTTTATAGACCTCCAGCATATTTTACTCCTCCTTTTTTAAAATGCTGAGGCACAGCTCCACACTGCCTTGTTTTTTACTGTGCTAGAAGATCTAAACATACTGAACCTTGTTTGAAAGAATGGTTATGCCATGCAATTCGGTCATGACTTCCATGAGTGACAAGAGAGTATTCTGTCTTTAAGTTGAGTTCTATAATAAAAAACTAAAACAGAAAATTGCACAAATCAAAATTCCTTGAATAAAATGTATGCAATGACTTAATCAGTTCTAGCACAGCATGCTTAAATGGTCCTAAACTAACTACTTTGACATAGTAACTACACTAAACTACATCCTAATCAGGCTATCAGAAGAAAGCCAGGCAGAAAAGCAGTATTCTTGCCACTAATGATGTTTTTTCAACATCTTGCTACTGCCATGAAATCAATTAATGAGAGCTGTTTTAATAGATATTATCAAATTGTTATCTTGCACACCTTTTAAACATGAGACCTGGAAAGCCAATTAATTTTAGCATCTAAAATACAAAACATGTTGATTCTCACTTTCTATAATGTACCCAAAGTGTGTATGGAGGAAGTCTTTGCAGCCTCTTTGTATATTTCAGTGAGAAAAGAGAGGATGTGAATTTAATTTATTTCATTATCATCTGCATTGAATAGACATCCCTCCACACACACTACCACTGCATAAATGGAATGTGCCATGAGGCAGTAGGTGGTCTTCATTTCAGAATGTTCCAAGCTCACAGCATGGCGGCAGCTATGGCAAGATAAAAGGGCTTCAAAGCACTGGAGGATGGAAACTGCTGATGGCCTAGTGGTCCAGCCATGATTTGCAAAATGTCAATGAGTTAATACTAAAGTATTAGAATATGGCTTGTGGGGGTTTATGTGCAAAGGAATTTCCATAAATTAAGACCAGGCAAAATAAGACCATAACATGGACATTTTACAGTGATTATTGACCTCTGTTTTGTTCACATAAAATCTTTTGAAACATTGTTACTTTGTCAACTGAATTAGTAATTGGTGTCATCGGGGGGGCGGGGGGAGATTATTATACACACACATACACGCTTTCAAACTCCATATAGATTACACACCACAATTAAAATCATTCTCTGGGAGAAGCTGCTATCTATATGCATCAAACTAATTATTTTGTGCTTTTTTTACTAAGATAATGGGCACACTGCTGCCAGTGGGCAAATCCTGATCATACATTATATCACACTTCCCAGCAATTTTGATGAAAACTACAGGTGGAGACAGATTATAATGGGAACATCTAATTGAAATTCATCTCCATTTTGCTTCAGATGGAAGACACGCTGCTTGAGCCCTGAAACATATTCAATTTCATTCAAATTGGATGCAGATTTTCAGGCAAAACTAAATTTAAAAAAAAAAAGGGTTTCAAAGACTCCTAGAAGAGACCAAAGAGTGCTGCAAATGGTCTAACTGTGTTTTTAGATGTCTGTATACTTTGCTTTATTAGTTTTCTCCATTCTTAGTATTTCTAACTCTGAGGCCTCCTTACCAGGACAGGAACGGAGTAATACAAATCCCACAGAGGTCTATCATTTTGATGGCAGCTTGACATGTTTCACTGACACATTCAGTCACTTTAAATCCTTGTGGATTCACTGGGACATTAACTGTTCAGCCTGGTTCCTTCCAATACATTCCCATCAAAAAATGGACAGTCCATCGCTCTTTCTCCATTTGAAATTATCGTATGACTTAAACTTGTGGTTTTGTATTGATGCTGTAACAGTATGACAGGCAGGAAGACTGAAGGCTGCTGGTGAAACAAAAGAACTGGTAGTCAAACAGCTTCTTTTAAAAAAGCAAATAATTAATAATAAAAGAATAGGGAGAGTGAGAATTGTTGCTTAGACTTGTCCAAAAGTTCCCTATACAATTAATGAATAAATCTTACCTTGACCAATGTAAAGTACACCACACTTCACCGACAGTCTAAAGTTATACAGAGAAAAACAAACATAAACAGTAGGGATTATCAGGTCAGGAAGGTTTGGTGCCAGCACTAATATTAAGTATTAGCTATGATGCCTTTTCTAGTCTTCTTACTTAGCCAGGCAACTCCATTCCATGGTATTTAGATTAAAAACTGACCCCTTAATTAATAGCTAATCCAATCAGATTATAAAACCTCACTGCAATCCTTGTGCCATTAACTTCAGCAGCAGGCCAAATTTGAGAACAGGTTCCAGATGCTGTTGTACACACCAGTTTATCAGCCGTGAATAACATTTTAGCCTTACTAGAGAGGGCTGAGATTTACAGGATTATTGTAGGGAAGTTTTATGGGTACTTTTTTGTTTCAAAACTGTACATTAGGATTAATAAAAATGATATTTTTCAAAAACAAAAGATTGGAAGTATAATTTTAAAAACAATTTTGAAATAGATATTTTCTGCCTTTCAAGGAAAATCCCCATTTTTTTCCTTTTTTGCCTATTTTATTACTAAAAAGGTGAAGGGGGGAGCATTTTACTTATTTTTACTTATTCCCCACCAAAAAAGGTGAGGGAATACAAAAAAAAAGGGAGTGTGTGAGGGTATACTTTCCCTGATTCTACAAAAAAAGTAAAAAATACAGGACTTTTAAAAATAAAATCAAAAGCTGAGAGTAAATAGCAGTTTTCCCCATTGAAAAAAACATGGGATAAAGTAAAGCTTAAAAAGAAATGTATTGCCTCTTTTTATTTTTCTTAATTTCCAGTGGAACATCCTCTCTATTCGTTGGAAGGGAAAGGGGAAGTGAGAGAACAAGCTGGACTAAACATGGGGCTAAAAATTTTAGAAAAGCGTGTAAAATTAATACTACTTCCATTCGGTTTGAAGGGTGGGGGGAAAAAATCACCAAAAATGTCTTCTACTGGAACTGTTTGCAAACAATTACCCTATCCCCCTCCTCATCCCTGTATTTCAACCAAACCCAATGTAAAGTTAGGGTTTATGTTCAATTCTGCTACTGTCTAAAGTAAGTGCAGTTGCAAGTGCTTGCATCCAAGATTACTGCCCTACAGAGCACTTAGCAGAATGAATGAAAATTCAGAGGTGAAATCTTAGCCAAGGATCTAACTCAGCACCTAGTACTGAAACATGAATTTCTACTTACAGTTTTCCCTATCTTTTATGATTTTAATGAAATACCTGTGCCAACAAAATAAATATCCATTTATTTGCTCTGCTGTGGTATCGTGACTTTGATTCAGTGTTGACCTTTTTAAGGCTAATTCTACTCAGATAAATCCACAAGCTCAAATTGCTCCTGGCATCTATACTATTCAATTTTCAGTGGCATGGCTCAGACATTGGTAAGACATACGTCAAAGATGCAGCGGTAGGTGCTTTGATGTGCCTATGGATGAATTGCTGATATAGACAAATCTGCTCTGCATGAAACTATGTGGCTCTACCCATTGATGAAAGCATAAGCAGTCAGAAAATGTGCTGAACTGACCATCTGTTCCTTTCTGATAATATGTAATTAAGTAATTTATTTATTTATCACTTAAGCTCCCTCCCCTCTCCTCACATTAGTCAGGGATGATTATGTTAAATCCAGATGTAGCTAACATATTGCACACTCAAGTGAGCAGTGTGTTTATAGGCACATAACTAGCCTTCTGGCTATCTACCTTCAAAGAGTGTACTCACAACCAGAATGCCTAAAGACCACGCTTAGTATCCTTGTATGGAGCATTTAAGCTGGTTTCACATATTGATGAATTAAATCACTCCTGGATTTCATAATTTTCTGAAGGGCAAATGTGAACATATATCCCTATCTATTTACCAGAATGAATCACTTTGCAGAAATCAAAGAGGCACTGATATAGAGAAATGGCCCTGTACTCCAGGCCTAGTTTGCTTCCGTTTAAAATGTATTTGATATGTCTGTCGCCTTTTACTCAGTCTTTTTTGCTCATTGTCATAAGTGCCAGCACTATGTATTTTATTGGATTTCAACCCCCTTCCCCCCCCCCAAGTGACACACTGCACTGTTTGCCAGACTGGTCTCACTTCACTTTCTATACTTTCTTTGCATCAGGAGAGGATTACTGATAGGAGAAGCTTACTTCGTCTGCACCCTTCCAACCAAGAAGCCAACAGCCTCTCTCCACTACCTTTTCTCTTTTTTAAAAGAGAGTTTGTATTCAGTTGCTAAACAGTCTAAGACTCAAGTGGTCTACTACAAAACAAGACATGGTGATAGAAAAATAAGACTTGATTCAAACAAACGGACCAGAAAAAGAATGGCCTGAACACCAGAGCCTGAGCACGAGGTGTAACAATGTGGCCAGGTGCTCAGGTCAGCTGCCACACACAAGGCAGCAGCAACTTCCAGTTGCCACTGCTGCAATTGTTTTTTCTTGCTCACCTTGTCCCCTGTCAAATCAGTACCCAGGGCAGCTGCCCCAGTAGCCCCACCCTTGTTACACCACTGCTAGAGGTTGACTAGATAGACTTTGCCTTAACTTTAGTCATAAATAATCAAAATAAAATACAAAATATTTTAAAAAGTCCTTCTGACCCTACTTGGTTTGCCAATCTGTTGATCACACATTTCTAGGACTGTTTTCTAGAACTCAAGTTCTATTACCTACACAGGCCATTATCTTGTCAGATGTCTAAGTCTTGGTTTATTGTTGTACTGGCAATGGTTCTTATTTTTGCAGTGAACCTTTGCTTCTTATGACACTCCTAATATTCCTTTAAAAGTAGGTCCACATAAATGTAGCTTTCCAACCCATACTTACAATCTCTATTCCATCTTTGTGACAGTGTGTGTGCACAGTGTGAGTGTACAATCAGTACATTTGCAGATGACACCAAGCTGGGTGGACTTCAAAAGATAGAAACAGAATCCGTAATGAACTTGATAAACTGGATAAATAGTCTGAATTTAAGTGAATGAAATACAGCAAGGAGAAGTATAATATTCTGTTCATAGGACAGAACAATCATATGCATGATTTGCTCTGGTATTTCTACAGCCATTACTAGAATCTCTTTGAGGTGTCTAAAAGGCTTGAATTTATATTTATGAGAGAGAGAGAGTGTGTGTGTGTAAGCATGCCTGCTTTCTATTTGCTTTTACTATTAAAGTGTAAGGTTGGAATCAATTGTATATCCCACTTGTAAAATATGAACAGACATTTCCAAAGCTCAGCAGCTTACTACCACTTGCCTTGTGGACCATATCTGCTCTCAAGCCAAACTATTGCTCCAAGAAGTGCATGCATGGCTTCTGTTAACTCACTGGGGACCCTAGATCAAGAGGAAGAATTTAGTCCTAAGAACCAGATTTTTAAATAAATTTCTATGATTCTACCTCCAAGTGCTGTGCATAGTTAATTGCAAGCAGAAAATCTTCATTTCCAGACACAAACACTGGCTGGTAATTACACATGTAATGGGAGCTGGATGTTCCAATCTGTTCCCTAGGCAGGAACATAACAGTCTGCTACAATGGCTTAACCGCCCGAAACCCTTAGTGTCTAGCTATCCTATTTGCAAGGAGAAAAATTCTATTTGTGCACACATAAATGAAGAGTTTGTGAAAATGGTCTGCACTATTTTGGAGGCAAATGTTGAAAATTAGGCTCTAAAAAATTATGCAAATGGAAAGTTTTAAAGCATCCACCACTGGAAGAAAGCCAATCTTATTTTCTGTACCCTTAAGAAAAGTGTCAAAAGTAAAATACTTGTTCTTTATTTCCCAGTTAATGAAGTTTAATCTTGTTAGTTTCCCTTAACTAATATCACCATTTATCATCACAGGAATGTGCCTCTTAAGAACAGTGTAAAACTTAAAACCTGCAAAATTTCAGATTTTGTTACAAACCCATAATTGAATCCTGGCTTATCTAAAATTCTGATGAAGTTTATAACATTTGTTGGGGACCTATATTTCCCACCAACGATGCTATTGTTTCAAGTGAACTAAAGGCAACATGGCTAGAAGTATTAGGTAAGAAGGTTTTAAAACATTACCTAGAATTTTCTTCACCTTGACACCAAATAACCAATTTTAAGGCCCTTCTTAGAAATCTCATGATTATACCTTTTTCCTTATTGGTTGTATAGAAGTCCTTAGATATTAGCTTAAATATCTCATCTCTAATAAACTAATAAAATAAGTTCCAAAATTCACCTGAGCATTTCATCTGGTGTGCCATTATGCTTAAAAACATCTATGAAGTGAGTGAGTACCCAACCTCGGAAAAGGGCAAAAATGTTATTCATATGGACCATATGAATAAGGGACTGAATGGCCATCACTAGAACACTAAGTAGTCTCATATGAAAACCTTATTGTTATTTTGTTGCTTTAATATTTTTATTAGTGTAATTATTTAGGAAATTTGTAATCAATAAAGAAACCATGACAGCCATATAATTATAGTCCTAAGTAAAGTGCGATTGAAGGTGGATCTGAAGACCTTAGTTCTGCAATGAATTTTAGTTTTCCGAATATTTAGTACACTTTACATTTAATTTTGTTCTGATTTATGACTCAGTCTCCTGGGTGCAACTGTATATAAAAAACTATTAACTCAGCGGAGGCAACTGTTAGTTTTTTATAATAAAAAATGCATACTGTTTATACCATTATTGCTTAGGAAATTAGGTAACATGCCTTCTAATACCCTGTGCGCAGGGTACTGTAGCAAACCACTTAACTTTCAATAATAGAGTATTGACTAGGTACAGTGAAATGTGAGACAGTGCTCCAGTCAGATTAGGCAAGCTCCATGCTGCGTTAGAGAGAGTCCCTGTTGTAATACATTTATTCCACCTTGACAGAAAACTTTTCAAAACAGATTAGCTGGAAAGACTTAAGAGGATCAGATTTAACCAAAATATTTTTTCCACTTTGTTTTTAATTTATAAATGCTTAATAATAATGTTTGTTTCTTTCCTTCTCTTGCTCTAGGCATAACATAATGCTGAGTGCTGGAATAAAGCTGTCTTTGAATTAAGACAAAGGAATATAGCATTTTCTCAACAAAAAAAAAATACCCTCCAGAAATCCAGTATTTTCATATACAAATCATTCTCAACATGCTTATCAGGATTTTGAAAGTCCTTTTGAATGAGGCCCAGAGTCTGCAAAGTCACTGGGTATGATCTGCTTGTATGCAAATGAGTATGCAGGTATGCACACATACACAATAACTAGAGAGTCCCCATCATTTCCAAATGACATGTAGCAAATCAATGTATTGAGCCATAGAAGGATCTGATAACTTTCTTTTTTCAAGCAGGAAGCTGTGAACCATTGTTGGTTCAGAGATGACACTAAGCATCAGACAGAAAATGTCTAAACGGGAAGATATATGAGATTGCAAAAAAAACCCCAAAACAACAACAATCCACCCCCCCCCCCCCAAAAAAAAACCTCCCAAGGATAGTAAAGAAAGTTCCATCACTGAACAAAATACCAAATTGTGATTGGATACACCACTGTAGGAACAATCTAATGACTTAAAATTTCCTTCATCTATATATCTAGTACCCCATGTTATTGCTGTAGCTTCCTACAACAATGTCAGCTGCCCTTAAATGTCAGCTTCAACTGAAGGCTCAGATCTTAACACCTATAAAAATTAGCTATAATTTCAAACTCAGTAGCTCACGCCTAGATTTGTTTGTGCTTCTAATTCTAATGTTTGTATATACAAAAGCAAGATGCAAAATTATGAGTGAAAATTTCAATACCTTCAAACTTCCATCTGTCCTAATGCTTATGAGTGAATAATTCAATCAAGCAATATTTTCCAAAATTAACAACATGAAGAGTGAAGATGAGACTTGCATCTGTAAAGCTGGACTAGTTAAAATCAGTTAAGCTCCTTTTACTTCCATTTTACTCTGTAATGAGAATAAGAGATACTGAATCAAATGTGTACAGTCAAACTTGAGCAACTTGTAGCATAATGATCTAGAAAAGTGAGGTCTTTACCAGGCAGAGTTTTGATAAAAAGACCCTAAAAAAGAAATATGAAGTCAAGGCAACAACATTCTCGTGGTATTATTTAAAAGAGGCATAAGAAGAGAAAATGGCATCTGCAGGGAAAAGTTATATGGTTTTCTATTGTAGGCATCCAAACTAATACCACGTCAAGAACATTGTGATAGTCTAAGATATTTGTAGTTCAGGATATTAACTGGACAAATTATGTAGAGACTAGACAACACAATTTATTAAACCTGTCCTGTTAAGACTAGAAATGAGCATAAGTAAAAAAAAAAGAAGAAAAAAGAAAATACAACCCTATTTCAAAAACATAGAAAGGTTTAGCTTTAGATACAGGCTCTGTCTATAAAAGCTTTATAGCCCAGAGTTTGAATTATTTGCCATCCAATCAAATAGGTATGTCTGATGATTAAGAACTTGTTTTCACCTAATAAAAACCCATGTATCCAAAAAAAAAAAATGCTTCTTTTACTCTACAGCAGTACTTAATGAGTTAATGTTTATTTATCCCATACAGTCACCCAAAAAAACAAGAGGAAACAAACCCCTCACTCATGACTTTTAAATTAGGCTGGAGAAAGCTCTGTAAAGAAAAGGTCTGCATTGACCAAGCTGATAAGATAATAGACAGATTTTTTTTTTTTGCTGTGATGTCTCTGGTGCTCAGAAAAAAGCATCTAGGAACCAAAATAAGCAACAAAATACAAACATTTAAAATATCAAACAAAGGAATTAATCATCTTTAGTCTATTGGAGGAACCAAGAAGAAAGAAACCAAGATGGTTCTCTACCACTGCACCAACTCAAAGGATCAACTGTCAGATACTGAGACTTTGGAGGTAGACACTGTATGAGACACAAAGATTTTCTGTGATATTTTTTATTAGACCAACTGTATGGTTAGGAGACATACTGGACAAGCTTGTGGGCATCAAGTGCCCTTCTTCAGGTCCCAAGTATACAGTTGGTCCAATAAAAGATAACATTAAAAACCCTTGCCTCCTGTACATTTCCTGGAACATCACTGCTACAGTAACACTCCAACCCTACCACAATAAGGAAGCAAACACTAAGTATAAAAAGGTGTTCACGGGATCTCGCTGAGGTTTAGGCAACTTAGTTTGAGGAGCTTAAACCCAAGTTGCAATCACTGAGTGCAAGTGGTCACCACTTGTGAGGATGGGGTGTGCAGGCAGGTGGAGGCAAGTAAATCACGGGAAAGGAAGAAGGGACGTCTGGCAGGATCAGGGGAGGGGACTGTTGCATCGGGGGGGGGGGGGTACTCTCTAGTCCAGAGGTGTGCTAGTTGTGGAGGTGGAAAACACCCTTATCAGGGTTGTAGAGTGGTAAAAAACAGCACAGCTTTAGAGCTGTGGAAAGTAGCTGGGCATTCCCAGTCCCAGGGCTGTGCTGGGGAAGCATGCCGGCATTCATTAGGCTGAGTTAACCTATTTTGAGTCAGGTTTATGCATACTGATCTAAAGATAGTTCTCATCTGACGAGAACTAACTTCAGATTGGGCATACCATTTTTAGGGCTATCTACATGTAATATTTGTATGCACCCACTGTAATATCTCCCTAGACAAGGAGCTGACTGAAAAATGTTATTGTAAAATACCTCAAGTTGATAGGAAAAGTATCTTTGAGATTCTGGCTATAGACAGACAGCACATTTGTCACAGGACTGGTTGTGCTGTGACTTGTCCCAGAATGAAGAAGTCAGGGGATGCACATGTCCACACATCCTCCTTTCAAGAGGGTTTAAAGGGGTGGCTGAATGTACAAATGCGCTTCCACCAGCAAGTGGCTACAGGGCACAGGTTGCAGTGTTTTGCATGCTATTCAAGTGTCCTTATGTTCTTGTGACTGACACTGCCAAACAAACCACCCATTGATTGCTCAAATTGTGGGTGGCAAAATTTTTGTGGAAGGGATTTGGGTGCGATTCTCTGAGGGGGGATGCTCATGTGTGTAGTTGCTGCCAAAAAAGGTGCAGTACATAGTTATATTTCACTCCTAATCGGCAGCAGCAGCTGCTGCCCTGAAGATGTCTTGGCTGCAGGTTGGCACATTATAGCTCGGCAGATGTGGGAGCCCCTCCAAAACATGGAGCAGCTTTTCTTCAGGCAGACTAACAATGACTTGGGGGAGTGAAAATCATGTCTACCTGAAATGGTGGGCAGTGCTGTGTGAACTTCCGCACATCCAGAGACATCTTCATGAAGATCTGTGCTGAGCTTGAGCCATGCATACAGCAGCAGACAATGGAAATGTAGGAGCCTTTTTCTGTGGAGAAATATGTTGCCGTCGCTATATGGGACCTTGCAATCCTCAGACAGTCTTTTGTCCATGGCAAACCATTTTGGCATGGTGTTGCAAGTTTAGGCTCCAGGGGTGACCATGATGCCCCCTGGTGACCACACAACCCTTCCCCAGGTCCAGCATACCCTCCCTTTCTCACTCACTTGCCATGTCTTGGTGTATCTAGCTGATTGGAAGGGAGGCTGTTTAATGAGTCCTAGAGTAAGCTGCCATTTCACTGACAGTCAGTAAGTCCCTCCTGGACTCCAATTTTGACCCTGCCTTCCAGCTAAGTGGGTTCTGTCAACTCATCTTTCCCCAGGATGCCTGTAGCCTTAAGGGCTATTCGCAGTCTCTAACCTCCCCTACTGCCATGCTCATGCCACACAGGTGTTGCTGTAGTCACTCCCTTGTTGGAGCCTTGGTCTTCTTGGCCTGTACTCCTTTTATCTTGCTGGGCCTTCTAGCCCTTGGCCCACTGTATAGGACCTGGCTTCTGGGCAATGCCGTGGGCAATAAGCCCACTTTGACTCTGTGTGGGCCCCCCTGGATCTGCTTGGCTTCCACCTGAGCTAAGCAACCCACTCTCTCTCTTGCCTGTTGCCTTATTTTGGGCCAAAACCCAATCTGTGCCCTGGACCCCTAACCCCCAGTGGACTCAGGATACCTACACACCATGATAGTCCCAAACCCAAACCGCCAGATTAAAATGTAACCAAGGAATAAGCACACTGGCTATAACAAACAACTCACTATAAGTGCAAACATCAACAGTAGTTTGCTGCCTTGCAATAAGGCTTTCTCCAAGTGTTGTATACCCCTGTAAACCATCAACATCTCACTGGTAGTCCCCAGCACAGCTCAGAAGTGAGCCAGGTATCATCTGGAAACCTTCCAGACCAGGAGCTCTTCAATCTGCAGTTTGCTGGGCTAGACTGCGTGATCTGGCTCAGGCTCTAGATTTATAATCTGCCTAAGACCCACCCCTTCCAGTAGGTGGTGCTCCAGTCCCATAGCTTTCTCATTAGGTCCTGAGGGCTGATTGCCGGGCAGCCTTTGACTGTTGCTCTGGCAGCTCTTTGCTGCCTGAAGTAGTCTCTGTCTTATTGTCTGGAAGATAGTTCTACAATAGGCATTCGTAGCCTCTTGCCCCAAACTGCCTAATCATTCCCTTGAAGCCAACTCACCCTAGGCAGAGTTTTCCTGACTGTCAGCGGGTCCATCAAGTACCCCCTCTATCCTCGTATTTCCCACCTGCCCCGACTTGGATCTTAAAGAAATAAAATAGGGAGGAAATGATTGTTACCAGAGGAAGTACCCGCAGGAAGTACCACACTGAAATAAACTTACTTTTAGTGCTTTTATTCAGTTGTTTGCTGTTGTTAACAGGAAACTGCCCTTTTGGGGGAGATCACAGTCCAAAGGGTTAATCTCTGGGTTTCCAGCCTCCTGGCCAGCCCCCATTTTAGTGTTATAGTCCATGGAAGCAGCGCTGCCTTTATCTAGATACCCTGTTAGTGGCTTGTTACAGCCACAGTTATTCTCTGCCAGCTTGTGACCATTATTCCTGGTCACTCCTGGCGGTGCTTGGGGAAACAGGGACTCCCCCAATGCCTGCTGGTACCCCTGACTAGTTTGTAACAGGCCACTAGATCCCCTCAGCCTTCTCTTGTGGAGGCTGAACAGGTTCAGGTCCCTTAGCCTGTCCTCATAGGACCTGCCCTGCTGCCCCCTGATCCTGCTAGTGGCCCTCCTCTGGACCCTCTTCATGTTGTCCCCATCCCTCTTGAAGTGCAGTGCCCAGAATTGGACGCAGTACTCCAACTGTGGCCTGACCAGTGCCGCATAGAGGAGGAGGATCACCTCCTCGGACCTGGTTGAGATGCATCTGTGGATGCATGACGAGGTATGGTTGGCCTTCCTGACTGTATCCCCACACTGCCGGCCCATGTTCATCTTGTAAGCAATGATGATTCCAAGATCCTTTTCCCCCTCTGCATTGACAAGAAGGGAGTTCCCCAGCTTGTAGGTATGGTGCTGGTTCTTCCTCCCAAGGTGCATCACCTTGTACTTGTCAGTGTTGAAACTCATCCTGTTCTCATCCACCCACCCCTGTAAACTGTCTAGGTCCAACTGCAGCCTATTCCTCCCTTCTACCATGCCCACATCCCCCCCATCTTAGTGCCATCAGAAAATTTGAATAGGGTGCTTTTTACCCCCTTGTCCAAGTCACTGATGAAGATGTTGAACAGCGAGGGCCCGAGAACCAAGCCCTGCGGAACCCCACTGCCCACGTCCTTCCAGGTCGAAAATGACCCATCCACTACCACTCTCTGGGTGCAGCCCTCCAGCCAGTTAGTGACCCATTTGACTGTGTAGGTGTCAACACCACAGTCGCCCAGTTTTTTAATGAGAAAGGGATAAGAGACTGTGTCAAAGGTCTTCCTGAGGTCCAGAAAAACTATGTCCACTGCTACCCCTGCATCTAAGGATTTTGTGACCTGGTCATAGAAGGCCACCAGGTTGGTCTGACAGGACCTGCCTCTACTGAACTCTTGTTGGTTGCCCAACAAGGGGGGGGGGGGCATAACCTCCCCCACTGTCCCTTCACAGACATGTGCCAGGATAATTCTTTCAAAAAGCTTACCCAGGATCGAGGTAAGACTAACTGGCCTATGGTTTTCTGGGTCCTCCTTCCTCCCTTTTTTGAAGATGAGAACCACATTGGCCCTCTTCCAGTCCTCTGGCACCACACCAGAGCACCATGAGTGCTTGTAAAGCCATGCCAGGAGTCCCGCAATGACCTCTGCTAATTCCCTCAGCACTCTGGGGTGGAGATCATCAGGACCAGCTGATTTAAATATGTCCAGTCCTTCCAGAAGTTCCCTGACAAGATCCTCACTGACCCTTGGCCTGGGTGCACCTCCCCTGGGGCCTGAGGGGGACCCAGTGCGGGGGCTGATCTGGTCCCTGCTCAGGAAAATGGAGGCAAAGAAGTTGTTAAATAGGTTAGCTTTGTCATCTGGTGTGATGACCAGATTTCCTAGCGTGTGTTGCAGGGGCGCCATGTTACCTGTACCTTCTTTTTGCCCGCTATGTATTTAAAGGACTTCTTGTTGTCCTTGGTCCGAGGAGCTAGTTCCAGTTCCATCTCCACCTTGACCTTCCTGACCGCCCCCCTGCAGCCCTGAGAAACCACAGTTTCAGTTTCATCACTCTCTGGTGATGGCCCCTTCCTTCTATTGGGTGTACACCTACCTTTTGGCTAGGAGACGTTACCGGATGCTTTTGGTGAGCCATGGTGGCTTTTTCGCCCTCCTGCCCCCTTTGATCCATGTTGGGATTACCTCCCTTTGGGCTTGGAGGAGCGACCACTCTTCTTGGACACCCTACTCCCCTCCTCTCCAGGACCTCAGTGCCTCCCTGACTATTCTCCTTAGCTCACTGAAGTTTGCCCTTCTGAAATCTAGGGCTTCTGCCTTGCTACAGGCCTTTGCCACCTTGCACTGGATGGTGAATTCCAGCAGGCAATGATTGCTGTCACCCAGGTGGTCTAAGCCTTTCACAATATGAAGCCTTTCACTGAGTGCCTGGATGCTCACAAGGAATTATTTAACTACCAGCTTAGCAACCTGAAGAATGGCGGTGGAGTGTACTTTCAGGTACCTCAAGGCTTGCCTGAGGTGCCTAAGGACATGCATGGCAGCCAGCAACTACAATGAGCCGTGGTTTGTGGTCCTTGCATGTATGCTGTGCAATGTCTGTGAAGACAAGGGGGAAACCCTCCCAAAAAGTGCAAGACTCTGCTAGTGAAGGTACAGCAGCCCCATGGCTCCTACCAATGATGTGCAAGTGGATTCTCAAAACATGGTCTCCCATGACAAGTGCAATGTCTGTTCTTTGCCTCCAAGAATTATATTTGTGCAGGTAAGAAGCTGTAACCGTCATGCTGGAAACAAAGCCACTTTTGTTATAACAAATGCTATCCATTTGGACTTACCAAGGAGAGGTGGAACTCAGCATACTGTTTTTTCTACATCTTACACTTGTATTATAATTTATTTTTATTATGAAATCAAGCTTTCTGATGCCATGAGCCAGATAAAGCTGGATAAATTAGTATTAGAGTTAACCATTCTGTTACCCTTGCATTCTAATTCTTATGCTTTGTAAACTGAAGCAAGTTATCCCAATATGAGTTAGCCCAATAAGTAGTGATTGAAATGCCAGGTGTATAGAGCCCTCATTGTCTCCTTTTCCTAAGACTGCACTGCTTAAGAAGTTCTGTTTGAGATCTTGTATTTTTGGATAAAAGGTGGGTTTTAAAGACATGGAACCAGCACTAGATGTTAAACTATGTGGAAAAAATGAACATAAATAATTAAAATGAGTGCATACCTTTGTTCAGTACAGACCAGGGAGGGGGTAGGGAAGAGGGTATTGTACCTTGCTGGTCTATAGGAATCTGCAAACAAATAAGCAAATCAATAAAGAGATATGAGCTTTAGAGCAGGAATAGAAAAAGACAGACAGTGCTAATGGGGATGACTATGTTGAGTTATCAAACAGGCAAGAGGAACCTGCAACAAATGAACATGAAGAGGTTTAAAAAGGCACCATGGAAAGAACATTTAAAAAGACAAAATCATGCAAGTGTAAGGCTGAGGGTTGTCTGTCACATTTTTGACAGTCCAAGTTTCCTGCTTAAAGGAGCTTGTGTACTTCAGTGTATTATCAACTAAAGAACTGCAGCACTAAAGCAGCATTTCAGCTTCTGCTTTGTCTCCAGAGAATGTATCTGTCCATAATCACTAACTACAGATTTAAAAAAAAAAAAGAACTACGCAATAAAATACCATGACAAGGAGCTTGATTCTTAATAGTTTCTCTACAAACAATTTGCGGCACTTTATACAACCTGTGTTCACCTGATTGGCATGCTCTGTAGTACTTACTAGTACTGCACAGAATCATGGCTCAATATATAAGGCTGTTTTTGAAAAGTAAGTCTAGTTGCACCAGGGCTATTACTGGGTAACAGCAAGCTGATAAGGCCACATAAAAGGTCCATTCATTGACTACTGAACCTGAAATACAGTCCAAGGAAATATCTACCCTTATCCCTCAATATTTGATTCCTTTTTCCTTCTCTTTCATTCTTGATCACAGAACAATATCAAGGTTGCATCAATGGTTCCCTAGTTTGAGGTTATGTTGGTGTACTGAGGCTGCCTTGGAAGTAAATTTACCTTAGAGTCTATATTCAGCACAGCACAATACAATAAAGAGCCATTTCAGACCAGAAAAAGAAATCCAAATGCTATGCTTTCCAACAGAAAACAGGAGAAGAGCATGAGGAAAAATAATAAGGAAGGGAATGGATTTACCATTTATATTTTTGCAGGTGCCTCTTCATCATTGCTTTGTGTGTCTGAATACCTGCTTGGGAAAAAGACTCCCAAAGTCAATTTCTAGAGTATAGTATTTGATTCTCATATAGCACTTTTGAGAGAACAGCTGACTTTTGGGAGCTTCTTTTTGTGAAAGCAACAAAAATATATATTAAGGATCCTCTAATAGTTTGCTATGTCCAATAGTTGGCAAATTGTCTGGTAACAGTTTTGACAATATAGAAGGTGGGCAGTGACATCCAGGCTCAAAAATTCTGCTTTCAGAAGTCTCTCTTCTCAGCAGCATTGCTCCTGTTTTTTGTCAAGAATCCTGCTATGGCCAAGCACACTAGCATTCACACATTCTTTGTCCTGAACTGCAAATGTCCAACTTTCCAAACTCCAGAGAAGCTGTGGCAAGCTGCAGCTGAAATCCTCTGCCAGCTAACCCATTGTCCCAAGGTGTTTCTAACTGAATGGGCAAATCATTAAGATTTAACAACCGATATTATTTCTAGTCTAGTCCACATGTAACAGCACTGACAGCTGATAGTGGATGCACTGAGGCCTCCCAAAATACAGCAGTTTCTTCAATTAGAATTCATAGGCCATGCACAGACAAATTTCCCCAATGGCTATAACCAACTTACCCCACCCTGCCTGCAAGAGTATTGTTTCGTTCAAAGAAAGTACATTTTTTTCCTAGCAGCTGTACATACCAGAAAAAGTCTCACTGTGAAGCAAAGCCATCTGTGCCTTTCAGAGGGAGACTACATTTGTTATAAAGGGACATTGTCAATTTGTAATCTAGTCAAGTTAAAAAAAAGAAGGAAAGATGTAAAAGTAGTTCCATGTACTACACTTGCCCTTGGGTCTTCCTGACAGTGTTCTCTGGCTTTCACAGTTACATTTTCCTATTTCTTTAAATACTCTTTACTCCCATGTTGCTGTGTGAGATTCACACAAACAGCGTGGGGAATTGACTGATATACAGAGGAAACAGTAACACTGCCTATGCAGAGTGCTGTCAAATGGATGAAGTAAACAACATAAAAAAAGAAAAAGATCTTCACCTCTCATCTTTTCCAGATACAATAAGCTCAAGTGCTGCTGGGTACAGCAGAAGCAGAACTAGTCAGAAAATGGGAAAAATGCAGGAATGTTGTACTTCAGAAAATCTAAATCAAAATATTTTTCTCCAAAAACTAAATTATTTTGATTCTCAAATACTACCATCATGCCTCGTGTACCTATTCTCATCTGCCAGAGTAAGATAGAAGAGATAGTTACATAACTTCTAAAATCAGGGAAAGGGACTTCTCACAGGACTGTTGAATCCAGAGAAACTGTTTTGTCTGTGTGCTATTTTTCTATACTTAGCGAAGCTGAACAGCACTAATTTTCCTCTATTTTATCCTGGAAAGGGGAAAGGAGCCAAAACAGCTTCACCAGATCAGCTGGTGCATGTTCCTGAACAATAATCTCTCCCCTGATAATTTTTAGTGTTAGTGTTGACTTATCCATGCCATAAATCAGTTTCCATAGTCAGAATATGTTTTTCCCTCTTAGCAAGCCATGAATGTTTGCATCACAGTGAAGCCCAATCCATGCCTAGGAGCCCAATCCATGGATTAGAATGGAAAAACTACACCCTAATGAAGGATTTTTACATTAACACATTTTATTATTCACTGTTTTATGAAAAAATGAAGTTTTCCACAGGAGACATTTATGAATATTTTAGTCAAAAACCCAGTTGTTCATCAGAACCAGTTTCAACCACAGATTTTTTACCTACCCAAAATGAAATTTATAAAACTTTCTGGATATAAAACATGTCAGATAGGATACAGAATGAGCAGGTCAGAAATGACTGCCTCCCTACTGTTGCCATAGAACTGGTGTGTGATCAATTAAAGAAATTAGGTATAAATAAGTCAGAAGGACTATATGAACACCATCTGAGGGTGCTGAAGAAGCTGGCCAATATTATCGTGGAGCCCCTGGCAAAAGTGTTCCAAAACTCATGGCATTCTGGAGAGGTCCCTGAAGACTGGAAGAGGGTCAATGTTGTGCCCATCTTCAAGAAGGGGAGGAGGGAGAACCTGGGTAACTATAGGCCTAACTTTTATCCCAGGGAAAATCCTGAAAAAATTCATTAAGGAGTCTATGTGCGATAGGCTTGCAGAAGATAGGAGTCTGAGTGACAGCCAGCATGGCTTTGTCATGGGCAGGTCTTGTCTTACTAACCTCATTTCCTCTTATGATCAGGTGACTCACCACCTAAATCAAGGAGAACTGGTGGATATTGTATACTTTGACTTCCAAAATGTCTTTGATCTGGTATCCTATGATGTTCTCACTAGAAAATTGGAAGATAACGGACTTAACTGTGAGACAGTTAGATGGGTACAAAGCTAGCTGTGGAGTAGAACCCAGGGAGTCCTAATGAAGGGATCTGTGTCCTCCTGGTGAGAAGTGGGCAGCGGTGTCCTGCAGGGGTTGCTGCTTGATCCTGTACTTTTCACCATCTTCATCAGTGATTTAGATGAGGTGGTAAAGAGCTCACTGGCCAAGTTCACAGGTGACACCAAGTTATGGAGAAGTGTGGTCATGTTTGAAGATAGGCTACAGATGCAGGTAGAGCTAGACAGGCTAGTAAGGTAAGTGAGTCAGAACCAGACAAAGTTCAACATTGAGAAATGTAAAGTGCTCGGCCTGGGGATGAACAATCCCTGCACACCTACAGGCTTGGCAACACCAACCTGACCAGCAGTACGAATGAGAGAGACCTGGGGATAATAATAGACCACAGCATGAATATGAGCCAGCAGTGCAACTCTGTTGCCAGCAGGGCAAATAATACTTTGGCATGCATCAACCGATGCATCTTCAACAAGACCAAGAAGGTGATTCTTCTGCTCTACTTGGCACTAGTGATACCCCATTTGCAGTACTGTGTCCAGTTCTGGGCACCACACTTTAACAAGGATGTGGTACAACTAGAGAGATACCAAAGAAGAGCCACCTGTATGATCAGAGGCTTGCACAGCAAGCCATATGAGCAAAGGCTGAGGGACCTGGGACTCTTCAGCCTGAAAAAGACAAAGCTGAGAGGGGACTTGGTTGCAGGGGAGTACATCAGGCATTCAGTGAACTACTATTCACCAGGGTGCCCTTGAGGAGAACCAGGAGTAATGGCCACAAACTCCTGAAAGACTGTTTCAGGCTCAACATTAGGAAAAACTTCTTCACAGTTAGAGTCCAGACTGTGGAATAAGCTCCTTCCAGAGGTGATACAAATCACTTACCCTGGAAATCTTCAAGAGGAGACTGGATAGTCCTCTTGCTGGGGTCACCTGACCCCACCTGTCTTTCCTGCCTAGTGAAGGGGCTGGACCCAATGATCTTCCGAGGTCCCTTCCAACCTTATAATCTATGAAAGCATTTGATTTTAAGAGAAATACCATAGAGGCTAAACCATCCAATATTCATAAAGTAGACTGTATTTCCCTTACTTGTGTTCACTAGCAGTGTTTTTCCAAGAAATCCCATTAAACAAGAAGCCTGGATTAACAGGTGCCTATAGACATGCTCATTTATGTTCTTATTAGAATATGTCACAGCAGACCTAATTAATTGAGTCTCTCCACAATCTATTTAGAATGCTCCAGAATTGCCTCCCTGTCACATGTTTTAAGCCCCCATGCATTTCAAAATGGCCAAGGGGTGCTTTATCTAAACCTTGTCAAAGGTGCTTTAGGTAAAGTGTCCCACAGCCATTTTGAAATGCACAAGGGCATAATACACACAACAATAAGCCATTTTAATTAGAGTGGCTGTCTGGGAACTACTCTAATAAAAATCCCAATTCCGAGCATGTCCATTGGCAGCCATGACAGTATTCAAGTAACTGCCCCCCCCCATATTTAAGAGTAACACAATCTACCCGTTTTGCCTCACAGCTCCAAGCAGATACTTGCTGAAATTTGTAAGCTATCAGAACTGCTCAGGGAACAAGAGTCTTATCAGTCTAAGTAGATCTCCTTCCTGGAAAAGCACTGAAAAGTTCTTTAGCAAAACCAGTCATATGTTTTGGATTGGTGTCACACCTTAGGGGGAAAAAATTGATCACTTGTTTGCGATTAACCTAATTACTGCTCCCTAAGTTTATGCAAACAAGCAGTCTTTGTTGTTCTTTGCTCAATGGAACACAACATGCATAAGCATCAGGCTGCTTGAAGGAAATTTCTCTTTAGGTCAGCTACATTTTTGGCCTACTAGTGTTGGCAAGATCCTTCTAGGCTCTAGCGATAGGCAGACAAAACAGTCTGATGAGCTGCCAAAATAAATTAATAGTGATTACATTGTCAGTCATCCAGAATTGTGTCAGAAAGGTTATCCAGGAACAAAGGATAATAATACGTTTGGCTAGTGGAGGTATACAGCAGCCTCAGTAGAAGAAGTATGATCTCATGTTTATGGCATATGATTTCAGTACTAGGAATAATATCTGGTTTCCATTCATATTTCTAATTTAATCTTCCTGAATAATTTAGGGCAGAACATTTAACCTTTCTTTGTCTCATCTTTTCTATTGATGAAAAAGAACTAATAATGCTCTATATCTTTACCTCAGGGTATTCTGGGGCTTAGCACACTAACATTTGCAAAAGTACTTCTTATTTTCATATTACCTACCATCTGAGGATGGCAAAGCACTATCATTATTAATGTGCACATTTTTATTGATGTTTTTTGGAGGGTAGCAAACAGTCAAATGGTGAAAAACATGATCAGGGATAAGCTAAGAGACAAACAGATGCAATGCAAAAAATGGCGTATGATAGCTTTTCTCTCAGTCCTACCTAGATCCACATTTAGACCATTAACTGCCTAAAGAAAACATAATGAAAAAAGTCTCATGAATAAAATTCAAAGTTCAGCTTAATTCTGAAGAAGGACCAAGTGAAAATACTTCTTACCAAGCTATCCAATTTTCCCCTGAGTATTCAGAGAGCTATCTTCTTACTTTACTGAGGTTTTGTGTACAGTGAAGTACGACTCTAATGTACTAACGCTCACCTTCCAGCCCAGAGGCTGAATCCAACCTACAGAGCCACATTATCCAGCCTGTGGGGCTCTCCACGGGTCTGAATATTTGGCATCACAGAAGCAGTAGAAGAGTTAATTGCTCCCCAAGCCACAGCCAAAGCACCTTCTCCCTCCCCGCCCCCCCCATTGCCAAATTTCTGGGCCCAGGGAGAGCCCCCAGATCCACAGGCAGGATCCAGCCCATGGACAGGCCCCACACCACTCATCTGGCCTGCGGAGCCAGAAAGGTTGAGCACCACTGTTCTAAGGTATGCTGGAAAACACCTGTCACACTTGTGTGATGGTACCAAAACCCCATTAATCAATTCTGAGCATTGGTCTTCAGAGGAAATCTCTTCCCTCTCAACATTTTCAGGTCTAATAAAATGGGGTTGTGGGGGTGAGGTTGTATTAAACTCTGTGTGTTATGCTAATGTAGATCAGGAACACTAGTGTTGAAGCAACAAGAATGATGCCAGCATAAAACTGATCTACATAAGGTCACAATTAGTTCTAATATTTTAGGAAGAAAAGGACATCCCGGTACCATCAAATGAAAACAGCATGTCACAAAAGAGGGATAATTCTATTTCACATTATACAATTTTGTTTTGTTTTGAACTGTTCCAGTCCAGCAATACAAAACTATTTTGCACAATGAGATAGTCCCATGTAGGTGACTTTGGTAGAGCAGCCTGGAGTCTTTGAGGTGAGCCACTGACATTAGCAAAATGAAAGAGAGGGAAAAACACCTGAAGTTGCTTTCTTGGCTCCCCCTTCTCCTTGCTGCCAGGAATCACACGGAGCACTGAGACACAGATGGATTACTGCACTGAAAAGACTATTGGTGATTTTATTGATGAGCCTCTCAAATCATCACTAAAACAAAATAAGCTGTTCATTTCCCAGCTGGAGTCAAATGGACTGATGAGTGTTGTCTCAACCTCAGCTGATGATAAATGAGGCTATCCATCCCATTCAGGTCCTTGACCCAAATTCACAGTTAGTCCAGTGACCCAGCCAAAGCCTTTGAGAGAGAAAAGAAAAGACTGTCTAATGAAGCTTGTCACCACTCTTACTGTTGCTCCTTGTCACTCTAGCTGTAATTGATTTGCCAAAAAGCTATTTTTCAATAATCAACGGAGCAGCGAAGTCACTTCATAAAAAGTTAAACTCTTTCCCCCACCCCCTCCATCTTTCTCTCCTGCTAATATATCCAGAAGACTACAAAAATACCCCTCTAAAATTTTTGCCTTTCATTATAGGGAGACAAATGGAGATACCATAAATAAATAAGCACTTTATTTACATTGCTTAATTTGTTATTTATAGACTTTAGCCTAACTGATGTCATGGCCTCAGTGTCACACCCTGTTACAATACAGTTCGAAAGAAAACCACTGCCTTGAAAATCTTCCTGTCTTATTTTGTAAAATAATCTTCAGAAAGCAGAATCTGGCAAAGATTGATTAAAGTAGGAATCCTGCCAGAAATCTCTCTGCCACATAGCCCTAAACTTTAAGTACATGAATAGAACCTTGACACATATCCCTAAGTTTGGGTGCATGCAATTAATGCACCCAAATTTTCTGCACAGAAAATTCACACACATTAAATTATACCTGGGTGTATGTAAGTGGGAGCAAACTGAGCCTGACAGAAGCAGCCTAGTCCAGAGGCCTTGCTCTGCCCACCTGCAGCAGCCAGGGAGAGCTCCAGGCTCTGGCCACAGCTGCCTAGGTGCAAGCCCTGACCTGACAGGGAGCACAGTGGGGAGGGGTCAGGCCTGGGCTCCAGGGGGTGGAGGAGAAGCTGTCCCTGGCTTCAGCTTCTTGTCTCCCCTAAGCCCAGTTGCAGTTGTGGCCCCCCACTGCCTGGGCTGACCAGGAGCATTTGCTCCTGGATTAGCATCTACACAAGTGTTCAGGTGAGCTCCTGTAAAGCTCCATTGGCTGGTACTAGTACATGTCAGTACTAGCAAAAAGCACATTACATTAATCTACTGTGTAGTAACTGCCACACATGTATAGACTATGATGCTTTATTGAACATTAGATTAGTCTAATGTGCAGTAAAGCACATTTGTAGATGTGCCCTTTAAGTACATGTATAGAACCGTGACAGTAAAAAGAATAGCCCTCAGAATGGCATTGTGAATGTGCACAAGATACTGCCTTGAGTGGAACAACTCATGCTTAAAGTATATTTGCAAATCTCTGCAGGTTCAGAGCCAAGAGGTCCTATTTTAAAAGGTAGTTCTGCATCTGTAGAAGCACAGAGCTTCTTTTCAAATGTGGCTTATCAGTTTGGCATTTCTTTCATTCAAGTTGCTTTTAAAAAATCTCACTAGGTCCCATCTTAGTACCTTATTAGGACCACCTATAGGACTTTGAAAAGTGACTTCTTGAGGTTACAAAGTAAGACTGAAATATTTTAATTGAACCTACATCCTCAGAGCTTCAGTAATTCAACTTAAAAAGACCTTTCCTAGAAGAAGGGCTTTTTTCCTTACCTATTTTATTACCTTGGGCTCTTAAAACTGAGACTTGCTATAATCTACTTCAGTATTTGTTTGTGGTGTTTGCTTACTGTATGTCCTACTGATGTAGACTGTTCAATTTCTAGTCAATTCCACTTCTGCTTTTTCTATGAATTAAAGCCATGCTTGTTTGCAACTCTGAAAAGGTAGATTTACCTCTCTCTCTCTCTTTTAAAATTTTAATATTTTTACATGATTTATTTATTAATAATTTAAAAGATCATGACCCAGATTTAAAAATAAACAAACCCAACAACAACATTTGGATTGGGTAATAGCTACACGCACAAATGGATTATAAGGTCCCTCCCTCCCATGTAGTCATTTCTGTATGTAAATATTGTAATTGCAAGGAAAGCAGGGCTCACATTTTTTACCAAAACCTGCATTTTTTATCTTAACCTTTCTTTCACAATCATTCTAACTAAACCAGGAACATTAAGTTTGTCACCTGTCTATGTGATCAAAAAATGAAAGCAACTTATTACATCTAACTGATATTAAGACTCAAGCCACATACTGTTATCATCTACATAGCCACCCAAGCAGAAACAAACAGATATACCTTATAGAGGAGTTGTGAAATTAATTAGTTAATAACTGTAAAACACTCCAAAGGTATAAAGCTTAGCTTCATAAATTTAAGTGCTGTAACATTATATATGTAGAAATGAAGGAGAGATTGATAGAAATTCTACTAGATTCTGTGTGCTTGAAAAGTAATTACAGCTGCAGTGCAAGTTATTTTCTTGGTTAATATAACAATCCATGCCCGAGCCCATCAAATCATTGTTTCCAAAGGGTGAATATTGAGTGGAACTAACAGCTCACAGCAATGGAACTGTTCTCCAGAGAACGTAGCACGTATCACTACCCCAATAAGGAATAAAGCTCAAACAAAGAGCACAAGTAAAGCACTAGGAACGGGGGTCCCACACTTCTTTGCCCTAACTTTTACCCATAGGTCCAGGGAACCAAGGGAGCAAAGGAACCAAGACAAGCAGAAGATGGTAAAGAAGAAATAGGAAAGAGTCTTAAAGTGATATTTAAAAAAAAAAAATCCATAAACTTTATTTATGTCTTTTTCGGCATGTCTACACATGCCATTAGGGGGCAGCAATAAGCTGCAGAGCTTATTGCTCCCAGGAAGCTCCCAGGTGTGTGCCTGCATGTGCGCCTGGACTTCAGCACATTGAGCCATGTTGCAGCAGCCCTGGCGGGCAGGGAACCCTGAGGGTCTGACAGGGCTTATTGTGCTGTGTAGGGGCTGGCTGGGGCATGAGAGTGCTTCAGTGGGCCTAGCCAGAAGCACTGAAGCACCCTTACGACCCAGCCAGCTGGTCAGAGTCTACATGTATGCTGTTGTACATGAAAAAACTCCACAGCAGGAATTCATTAGATTTGTGTGGCATAATAGGGGTGAACGTGTAGACACTGAGACATTTACTGTGCAGCTAGCCAACTGTGCAGTAAATGTCTCATGTAGACAGTCCCTTTATTGTTGCTGTTCCATTGCCTTATCAGACATAAATGGCAATTTAATCTATGTGTGAAGCACAATCATAAACCAGTTATACTCAGAGATCTTTTTGGCACACCTTAGAGAATTTTGTACCTTGTAAGAGGTCATGGCCAAGTTCTGAATGCAAGCCCACCAGCTTCATAGACTATTTCCACTGGAGATGCAAATCTACTCCAGATTCAAAAATATGTAAATCATGGGATTCAAATCCAAAACGCAAAGCTTAAGTGGCAGAGACAAAACACTCTGAAGACTTTCAGCATCACACATCAGCTATTAAAATTCATCATTTTGAAGAAATAAATGGGGCAAAGAGGAATAAAATAAAAATTCTAAAAGACATATGTTAATGTGGCCTTTGGACTGCACACTTAAACACCAATATTCTGGAAACACACAGTTAAGGTTAAACACTCATCTTTGATTCTTCCCACTAGCATATTATATCCCAGTGGTACTCAGTTAGCTGAGCACATTTCTGGGGATTGGGGTGGGGGGGCAATTGTGTTTTTGAGTCATATGTTTAAGCAGTCATATTAATCATTTTGTTTAACTTGTAGTGTATTCTCTTACTTTACATAAACATTTTCCTACTAAAAATCAGATGAGAAAAGTAAAGTCTGTATCAAAATTTTGTGCACTAAACCCTAACTGTGCAACCTTGGAATTTGACTGATCTCTAAAAAGCAACTCTGTAGACAACAAATATTGCACAATGTGTACTCAGAGGAAAAAAAGTCACTCCCTCCTTATCTGCAGGATCTTAAACACTCCTGTCCAAGCACTGAGAACATAAGGAAACAAAGTTTAGAGGCAGCAACAGGCCTCATGTATCTCAAGACCAAGCAAAACAATGATCTTGCTAAGAATACACAGGTCCATAAGGCAGCTACCTTTGCATCTTAACAACTGCAAGTATCATGAGAGTGTAAGTTCAGAGGCAGCATGTATCAGGCCCAGCATGAAAGATGCCTCTGATGCTACAATGGAAAATATAAACATTACATGTTGCACAAGGGAGGAAAAAAGAATGTCTCATAATGGGCACTTGTTTCTGCTTTTTCTAGCCCCAGGCTAATGTAGGCAGTTGGGTAGAAATAATAGAAATAATAGCCCTTTAAGTCTCATCACTTGATTGTATCTACTATGAATGGCAGGGGGGCAGGAGAGGCTTATGTTGGAGGAAGAGAAAGGTGGGGGGGGCAGTCATCCATCAGTGGAACTATTCAATCATGCAGCAGGTTGATAGCCTACCTCCACCACCAGAGAGCCCTTCTGGGTTGTGATGGCTAGAGAATGATATTTAGAAATTTGCTTTTAGAAATTGGCTTGCATTAGAACAATGATCCAAGGGATCAGCAAGGGTTAATTGGTTTCTAAAGTCTGTTTGTGGTGAAGATTCATGTTCTCACTTAATGGTCCAAAGTTAGCAGACAGACAGCCACATACATCCTGGGAAATTGAAAACACGTGGTAAGCAAAATCTGCACTTTGTTCCCTTAGAACCCATAACAAGATAGGAACATGCAGAATTAGCATGAGGTCACAGTGACCAGCTGTTACTTGATGAAAATCCCTGGTTTTGGTGGAATGACCAAATTAGGAGATCAGGAATAACCAAATTAAGATGTATGCATGTGATGTGTTTGAGAAAGAAGGGATTAGGCTGACAGGACAGAATGTGAACAGCATGACGACTACAGGGAAACTAATCAATGGTACGCGGAAATGCAGAATCAACAGGAGAACAATAATACAAAAGGAGGAATCCCTGGGCAACAGTTTTGGGTGAGGCATCAACCCCCCATCTCTGCTGATGTCCTGATTCAAACAAGAACCACAAGGTGTCACTCGTACACCAGCTGGACGTACTGTCTCCTTGTGAAAGCCTAGGACTGGTAAATGAGTAGGACTGTGTAGTCATTTTGCTTGTATTAATCTTACTTGCTATCACTATGTATCAATAAAATTCTCATCTTATCTAATGGAGATGTCATGCTCGGTCAAATTTTAAAAGGCTGTGTCTGTCCAGAACAAGGTATCAGGACTGGTTTGCATATCCAGTGGCAATAGATTGCAAAGATCAGTTATAGACAAATTATGTCAGATTGGCCCCTGAACATTGTAGCACTCATAAACTGCATGCACACACAGAATTCTCCCAGGTTAGTTCTCCTGGTAGAGACACTTTCCTAGAGCCACATATACAGATATTTGAATGCTCAGTCTCTGAACAATGGAGAGTTTTCAGGGTTGACACTGTGTAGCCGGGGGTTGGACCCTGTGCACACATCTCAGTGTGCTCTGCAGACTTCCTTAGTCTTCCTGGTAATAGATGGCAGTAGTGCACAGAGCAGCCCAAATTGGTTGACCCAGACTACACATGGTCCAGCTGTGTTTCTCTGCACCAACATGTATAGCAGCAAAGTCCAGTGAGTAACACACTGTCTCCCTCGGGAGTAAGGAATGATTTTGGAGGACTATGTTCTCTTCTGAAAGAAGCTGCATCATGTACAGACATTTGGTCTCTCAAAAGAACTCTCCACAGAGTGATTTAACCCTGGTTGTTCCTGGGTTACTTTTCTCCTGGGGTAGCCAATTTAGCCCTGTGAGAAAAAGTTTGAACATGTATACACTCACAGTTTTCCCTTAGAGAGCAGCAACTCTCCCAGCAGAATTTGAATATCTCTACAAGGCATTGGATTGTTACAGTGGGGGAGTGTAACAGGGGAAAAGGCCTCCGTCACTTTAGAAGGGAAGAGCAGCTGGAGGCTGTAGCAGAGGAGAGAAGACTGGCCATCAACACCAAATGCAAACCCCTGTGTATGGCTAGGGAACCACAAGACAGGAAGGGATGGGCAGGGGCAATGTGTAGGGGGTGCACCCCCTACAAAAAGGCACTGCCACTCACTACTGTAGATAAAATAAGGGGTTGCTACTCACCATCCTGCCAGCAGCATCGCCGGCAGTGTCTGTGGGTGGTCTGCTATCCCTGCTGGCCACCGCTGCCACTGCTGGCAGTGGCTGCAGAAGCTCCCACACTTATAGCCACCAGCCTCCTGCCATTCCTGCCACTGCTGTGCCCCCCCCAGCCATTGGGGGCATGAGTTATTCATGGGGATTGGGCTTCAGGCACATAAACCCAACACCTGAGACACTCAAGGATGCTAGGCCAAGATAGCTCGAAGGAAGGTGTGGCTTGCAGGCAACATTAACTCTGAGTGGGGGAGACAGTTTGTGAACTGGCTTGCTTTCTGACTTTTTTGTTATGTTTTGAGCTTGATACCAGAGGACCAGGTTGTGGCTATGTGGGTGGTGTGGATTCCCTGGAAGTGTTCTTGGAGGTGCACTCTGCAATAGGCAGCTTAGCTGGAGTCAGGAACCCACAGGACTAAGGGGTGAGTAAGTTAAGTCAAGGCTGGGAAGGCTGAGGCCACAGGGCATGAGAACAATCTGGCTGGGGACAAGGACCCAGAGGGCAATGGGTTGATATAGCAGGTGGTCCAGACTGGGGCTAGGGGCCCAGAGGGCTGAGAGCAGATATAGTGAAAGCAGAGCAGCCTGGGGTCAGGGGTCCATAGGGCTAAGGGCTGAGTAAGATAGGCCAAGGCTATAGGGAGAACAGCCTAGCCTAGTGGATGAGGCCCTGAGCATGTGACAAAGGCCAGATGGGGATGGGCGCTTGGAACCAAGATTCAGGGTAGTGGACCAGCTGCACAGCCAGAATAAAAGGGCTGAGGCTGGGAAGGCTGAGGCCCAGACAGAAGTTCAAGGCCTGAGGGCCAAAAGCTGCACTAAGGCCAGGAGTCCCCCTCCAAACAAACACTGTGCAACATCTGAGAGGCATGGGCATGGCTATAGGGAAGGATGGAAGCCACAAATATAGCCCATAAGGGAACTGGTGCCCTGAGGCACAGATAGGGCCAGGGGTCCCTAGCATAGTACCTGAGGGTCAACACCGGGGCCAGCTGGGTACAAGAAGTACCAGCCAGCCAAAGTGGACATGGGCTCAGTCAGAGACCCTGGAGCAGCCTCTCTTAACATCATAATAGTCCCATCAAGACATGACAGGTGAAGAAAAGGCAGAGTATCTCAAGGAACTGAAGTAGGGAGGTAGGAGCCATATGGCCACCAAAAGGCACTATGACCACCCCTCTTCTACAGGGAGATGATGCCTTTTTTCCCCACTGAAGTAAGAAAATCTAAATGAAAGATAGCATCTCAGCTGTTGATTTCTGGCTTCATTTATAGTAGTCCTAGATTAATGTTCCAAGGAGATTGAATTCTGCATATTATAACAACATTTCAATAGCTACAAAATGTTTAACACCCAAAAACTGAAACCGACTAGAGTGGCTATAATACTGAAATATTTACACTAATTTTTGTATAACTAAATATCCCCCGGTGCCTTCTAAATCATTTATCACTTTTCCTTGCCTACCATCTCAGGTCACCAAATCTGGTGTAGTTGAGAACAAACTTTGAAAAGCCACATATTATTAAAGATTGTTTCCATGTTCTGCTGCACTGATTTTTCATCAACACCATGGCCAATGTAGGAAATATTCTCCTGGAACTGAGAAGAGGACAGCAGAGATTCAACTCATGAAAAAGTAATGGGCAGAAGACAATCTCTCTGAGATTACTTTCCATAAAATTGAATTGGCGACATCTGCTCAATCTACTGTAGATAAACAGTGAACTATTTTCCGTCTCATTAACTCAGAGGATGAGATATTAAATAAACCCTGGGGGCCTCATGCTTTGTTATCACACTTAAGGCTTGTCCCAGACTCACTGCATTACTTCTTCTGTGCAAGACAAACTAAAAATTGCATGTTTTTTTTATAGAGCAAACACTTGCCCATTTAAATTCCTGGATGACCTAAAACAAAAAAGCCTCAGCTTAATCTGACTGTGTTTCTAATTACTAGCCTAAATTATTAACCATGTCCTCAGCAGTGATGTATGGTACATGTAAATCTCCAAACAGGATGCTAATAGAATTATCTAATTCTATTAAACCACAAACAACTAGCCATTAAATATTTATTAGCAAGCTTGCATTCACTTAAGACAGATTGGAGTGTCAGCAAACCACTTTGCTAACTCCTTCTGCATTTCAGTCTTCTATGCTAGGGGTTCAAATAAGCTAATCATAATTACATTTATTGATTACCTACCAATTAGTTGGCTAATCAAAATCAATAAAAATAAAAAGAAAGATTTTAAAAGAATTTAAAAGTAGACTATGGATCTTTTGGAAAAACGCACTCTGTTTAAATAAACAAGTTTTTTAAATCTTAGTTTACTTGATTATGTAAAGCTTTAGGCTTGCTCTACCGTAGGGCAAGGTTGGTACATGTTAAGTAATTACATTTTCTTTTCTGCGCCCATGAACTGTGTTCCTAATAACAGTGAAGAAGTGTTTTAAATCACTTGTGAAATGCAATTCAATTTTACATTCTCGGTACAGTGCGGGGTTGGGCTTTACTTTATGAAAAAAATAACAAGTCTAACATGGCAATGGAGCAGATTGCAAAAAAGGAAAGGGAGAGTGTTTTTATAAGTTGTTCAATCACACACAATATTGACTAATGACCTCAGTAGGTTCAGAGGTCATCAGTTATATGCTGAATAGGTAAGGAAAACAAGTGCAGTGCAGTGTTTCTCCTTGTGATGGATAAGGGGATTATATGTAAGGTCTGTTCTACACTAGAAAGCACATTGCTCCATGACTTTCCTTGAGTCCATACCACAATATGATTCCTCTCAACAAAAACTAAGTTTTCAGGTGTTAAAGAGAAATGATTAGTCCTGTATGGACATTTTTCCAACAGCAAAATACCATTGTGGATGCTGCATCAGCAAGCAAGCCTCTACCTGCAATTCCATAATGCCCCTTGTTCCTGCAGTGCCAATTTTGAACTCTGCTAACCAGTGGTCACAGGCTAGGTTATAGATGTTACACTTACTACACATTAAGTGTACAGAAAGTGCTGTAAAGCTATAACAGAACAGATGTTCACAGCACTTAAATTGCTTTAAAAATGGCAGACCGCATGCTAAGTTAATCTTTGATGGGTATGCTATCAAAATAAAGCACTTTAGGTACAGCATTTTTTTTAACATTTGTGCCACATCCATCATGTGGTTGCATATGCCAATGTCCCAGGAGCCCCTCACAGGACATAATGCTCTCCTTGGGTGGAGCTTATCTGCTCCGCCCATGTTGGGCCAGTCTTGCCCTCATGCTGTCAGTGACAGCCTCTGATACTGGCCAGCTGTGAGTCACAGCCTGACCAGGGAGGTGGGTGGGAAGAGGGGATTATGTCCCTGCAGCTGCTCCAGGTCTATCACAGTCTAGCTAGGGGGCGCTCCTTCCCCCAGGTGTAGCCAGCAGCAGCAGTGCGAGTTCCCTGCACCACTTTTTGCTGTGGTGGGAACTCTGGCCAGGGTGGAAAAGGACACCCCCCCCCAACCCCGCTGCAGGGTAAACCAGTCTGGCCTTCCAAGTCTCCAGCCACCAAGCCGGAGGGGGCACACCTAGCAGGGGATCTCCTTTTCTACCCTCCACCCTGCCCCCAAGAGTTCCTGGTGCAGCAAAAAGAACCACGGGAACTCATGCTGCCACTGCTGGCTGCAGGTGGGGGAAGGAGCCCCCCCACCACATGAGCCCCACTACAGCTTGTTGGCTGGGACTGGGATGGGGGGGGTGCACAAGCCAGGTCCACAAGGCAGGTGGTGTTCCTACCCACTCTTCCCCCACAGCCACTGAAGACAATCCCCAGCTGGTGAGTGGATGGGGCAGGAGGGTCTGCTCCAGAAACCTCATGGGAGATGTATGGGAGCATACCTTGCCTGCTGGCCTTGGCCAGTACAAGTAGGCACAGAGCCCTCTCTCAGTGAACAGCACATGTCCATTCAACTGCAGCACTCTCTAACTTACAGCATTTTAAGTAAAGTGTGATAGAGTGCTTTCCACCAAGGGCTTTTTGAACTTCTTTACTTAGCAACAATGATTAGAAACCCACCATAACCTTGCTTCCTGTACACACATACACTTTAACATCCCCAGCACCTTTTGTAAATGTCTCTTTCCCTGAAAGCGCACATTTGCAAACAGACTGTTATATCTCCATGCAAAAAGAAAGAGAAACCTTGCACTGCTGCTTGGATCCAAAAAAGAGAGTCCTAGATGTCTTAAGTGACAACAAGAGCCTGGATGTGGCACAAAAGTGTCTGTGTGGATGCTGGCAAGGGAATCTGACAGCTTGGGTATAACGCTGCATTTTGCAGCAGTCATCTTAGAGACCATGAGAGCCCATTAGAAAAGATGGGGCTGCCACTGATACCTGTCACTTCCATAACAAGCTCCAGGCCCTACTTGATATAGATTACCACCATACAAATGACCTCACAAGACCCTGGAATGAATCTGAACAGAGCCCAACAGTGAAAAGCTCATAATGTTGGTCTACCTATCTGTTTATGAACAGCCTTAGCTGAAGTACCCTTGACAGGAGTCTCCTCTGCATCTGCTGAACATCTGGACTTTCACCAGAAAAAGAAAGAAGCAGTGGGAGAAGGATGGTACACTGGAGGCTTAAAGTAGAAAAAAAAATGAGGACTGGAAATACTGCATGTGGGAAGACAGGCAAGACCTAAGAAGCACATCAAGAATCACACTGAGATTATATACTGCTTAGGCAACAAAAAAGTGCCAAAGACCTCTGCATCTCAGGAATTATTGTGCTCCGTGGACAACTCAGTGTTCAAGGGACATTATACCCTGCTCCCAACAGAGTACCAACACAGCCTATAACCTTATCCTTAGGATTCCATATCAGTGAAGAACAGGGAAAACTGTGACAAATGTGCAATTGTGTGATTAATGAAAGAGCAACAGTCTGCCATTTTAATAACTTCAATAGACTCTAATAAGGTTTCCTGGGTTTAAAGGGTTGACTGGGGGCTCTCCATATATCATTGAAGAGAGATATATCTTTATAGATATATCTCTATATAAATACATAGATATAGATATAAAGATTCTACAGTTACTGTTGTACAAAGTTCACAATTTTTTATTTCTGCTTACTAAAATTAAGATTTGTTCTGTTTCTTTCAAATCAAAATCCAGTAAACTTGTTATAACAAAAGAAAAAAGTTACAGCCTAAATCAACAAGTCGTATCAAATATCTAGCAAGAATTTTTAAATAATTTCAAATCCATAATTAAGCAAAGTGCAGCTCAGTGTAATACTATAACACACAAATTGCTTGGGCGTGGTCTCTCTTGCCCGTACAGAATCTGCTCAATGTACTTTTGTATTTGCCTTTTGCCCTTTCCACACTGGTGGAACTCCATCTATTACACCACTGCAGTCTGCAAAGCTCATTGTTTCAAATCCCTCCACTTCTTTCATGTTACCTAGAGCAGCTAACTCAGAGGTGCTTAATGGTAGCTGCCTCTTTGTAGTCAACTCTAAAATGAATGCCAATCAACTTGTAGTTTCCCATGCATGGTCAGCACCAATTTTTCCACTGTAAAAACAGATCTCATTCTGGTAACTGTATCTGGAGGCTCTGCAGCTGCTGCTGCTGCTTATCATCCCGAATCTGCATCACAATCTGATTCCACCACTCAGTGCTCATTTCACAAATTCAGAAAATCTCCTCTGACACGTGCAGTCAGTCAGTAAATGTTTTCAATATCTCAAATGCCCAGAGACTTTCATGCATTGTTCTATCATGCATTTCTCCTCTTAACTTTCCCACCAGCAGATTTATGACTCTGAAGATCTGTTTTCTCCCAAATGCTTTGGTACTGAATAATAATGACTTTCTTCAAGCAAGAAATAGATACCCTGTCATACCTCCTGGAGTCAAGCCTCATTGATCACAGTAGACTGCAGCACAGAGCCTGGTCTGAGAGATGAAGAATCATTTGATTTTACCCACAGACCAAGTGACAACTAGAGGCCTCAAAAAGACCACGAAAAAAGTCAGAGATGCAATTAACCGGGAAATTGTGACACCCTTCCTTATATTCTTGGAGAATGTCTTGCAATGAATGTGTTCTCTAACACACACTATTTCTTCATTTTCATTCCTCAGTAACAATTGCTACCACCCCTTCTTCAATCTCTCCACATTCCTGTCTCCTATATTACTTAACTCTACATTCATGTATTTTCTTTTCTTCTTCTTTTTTCTGTGCTTTCTTTATATATCCTGTCAAACATAGGCCACTATATTCCACTGGTGGTTTTATGCCAGGAACATATACCCTCTTAGGGCTGGATGTCAATAAGAGCAGAGGGGGATAGGTCTGGGGAGAAGTATTGTTGCCTAAAGTTGTAAACCTATGTATGTGACTGTGAGGAAAACTTACCAGAATAAGGAGAGAGGCGACGGGACACCGCACCTATAGCCGATCATGGCAAAAGCCACCACAGTCGAAGATCAAAGGCAAAACCTTCGGCGGAGCCAGGAGGAACTGGGAATGGCTCCCGCATCTGCCTGGGCATGCTTTATAGAAGTGTGCCAAGGGCGATTGGCTGGGAGGGCAGCTGAAGCCTTCAGAAAAAACCCAGCTGGAAGGAAGCCATGGGGACTGGAAAGAGCACCCCCAGCTGGCCCAGACGGGTCAGAACAGCTGGAGGAGGCTTGGTGGCTCCCTTGGGAAGGGAGCGTGAAGGGAACACTGGGCCAGCAAGGGCCCAAGAAGTCACTGGAGGACCAGAGCTGGTAGCCACAGTGATTGGGACTTCAGCAAATGCAACAAGGACAGGACCCTGACCCAAATGGCCGGCGGCAGGTACCAAACTTGGGGGGTCAACGACACATCACGGAAGGCAGGAGCTCGGGTAGAACCCAGCTCTGTGTAAGCCAAAGAGCAAAGAGGGGCTGCAGAGAGCACTCGGCACTAGCTTCACCAGTGGCCAACAACCACAGCCCCAGGGAACCGAGCACTGGGGAG
The DNA here is from genome assembly GCF_001723895.1 of Crocodylus porosus. Classification (NCBI taxonomy): domain Eukaryota; kingdom Metazoa; phylum Chordata; order Crocodylia; family Crocodylidae; genus Crocodylus; species Crocodylus porosus. The sequence goes on from NW_017728914.1 coordinate 14,955,155, forward strand.
AGCCTGAACATCAGCCCCAACAGGCAACGTCAAGGTTGGCATTAGGCAGAGTATAGGGGAGGTGGAGCCCCAAGAAGAGGCAGTCGTGAGGACGGCCAAGGGAAAGGACGGGGGGGCAGGACCAGACATCGCTCTCCCAATTGGAAACTTCTTATCATCAAAGATATGGGAAACGAGACCCTTGGGGATCTGACCCATGGCCACTCCCACTAGCCTAGCTGTACAGCCCAAGGAAGCACAGTGAGGTTCTTAAGGAACCCAAATGCGTTACGCTCAGGAGAAAGGCACAGGACGTTACAGTGACCTGGTTCCTTTAAGAATCATTACCAAAAAAAGGAAAGGAAGGATGATGGCCTAAAGAACCACCCACTACAACAGACGTATTCATGTGTACAAACACACTCTATACCCCATCCTGGATTAGGCCAGTCCCCAGACTAGGAAACATCACTTTAGTGTGGTAGTTTAAAAAAATATTCAGGTAATTCTTTCCCAGATTCTTCAGCAGGTGAAAAGCTACATCAACAATGATTCCTTCTAAAAATCCCACCCTAGATGATAGCACGGATCCTGGTTTTCTCTGTTTAAAAATTGCAAATTCTCTAATAAAAAAATCTCTGATTAAAAAACCCAAAATCCACATTTCTCTGAAATTAAAATGAAACACACATATAAACACACACATATATAAAAATGCATAGTTTTATTGCTATATTTACCATTTTAAAGCAATCTGAAAGCCTACCAGGGCCTCAATCATTATAATAAAATACATTCTAAATACCAACATATTTTGGTGTTTGAATTTGTTTGTTTTATCATGGAAAATCAGAGTTCCCTCTGACCCCTCTGCTCACCAGGATGCAGGTCCAGCTGCAGCTGTCCCCCTGCTGCCCTGTCAGTGTCCCTCACTCCTGACCCGCTGCCCCCCACCCCAGGCCCCAGCCCTGCCAATGTATGATGAAGAGGGTGGGTGTGAACTCTGCCAGCCTGCAAGAGGAAACCTGCAGTCTCCCAGGTTTTTCTTCTTTAAAGGAGAAAATCCATGGTTTTTTTCTGTGTTTTCCCACAGAAATAGAAAACCCAGATTCCTGGTGATAAGAGTGAGAAAACCTTATATCACTCCAGACAAATCAGAAATACAAAATTAAAGTTAAGAGAACAAATGAAAACAAGCTGAAGTTCAGACTCAGCACTTCTAAGACCTACTCCTGGTCCTGTGTGAGCAGAACGTTAAGAAGATTAGCTGTTCTGACCAGCACTGTGTGAGATTTGCATATCCAGTATATAAACCAGCATGTTGTTGGCTTCCCCCCCAGTTCTTCCTAGGTTTGAAAATGTTGGGCTTTTGCCTAGTATTCTGGCAATCTTTATAGTTGAAAGCTGGTTTTCCCACCTGCAAAAATTCCTTTTTGCCTGTGAGGAAAAAAAAATGAATTTGAGTAATGACTGCTGCTTGACTATATAGCTTCACCTTGGAGAGACCACCAGCTGGAAGATGACTCAAAAGCAGTGGTCCCACTAGGCAACTAAGTTAGTTCAGTCAGATCTTGACATGAAAGTACTCCGCTCACAGATCTTCAAATACTTCAGTGTTGCTCCCTCTAGACACCTGACTCCAAATCCTCAGGTCAATTGCCAAATCCCTCATGTCATACTCCAACATGAAACAATCATGTTGGTGAGCTAATCATACTTTATACCCTGTTCACAAATGGGTGGTAACAAGAGGGCTTGTTTTAGGCTGGAATTAAACTAAAGAAGCAGATCAATAGGGGCATAGGTTCTGATGGGTATTCGATTTTAGATACAGTTCCTCTGTAACAGAGAACGTAGGCCCAATTCTGTTACATTGCACTGCACTTTGTTGTCATTTGGCTCAGTTCAAATAGAGTATAAAATCAGTATAAATATTTTGCAGATGGCAAATAATGGCAGCAATTTACAACCACTACTCACAGTTGTAATTGGCCTTGGAGGCCGCAAGGAAGTGGAGATTCAGGCCTGAGAAGATTTAACAGGTGAACAAAACAAGCAGAAATTGACCTTAAGTTTTGTGCAACTGTCACTATTTTAGCCCTGTGCTTAGAAGCATCACAGCTGCAAAACATTTAGATAAAGATGAAGCAATTACAGTGCGCTACCACTGGAGGAGCTTAAATAATTTAAGGCTCATATTGGCTCCGATTTGTTTTATTCCATCTTTTCTCAAGAACCAGATGCTGCCCATTTTAACACTCCTTAATTTCAGCACAAGGAGTTAGATTTCTCCTTTCATCTAATTGTATAAAGAGCACATATGCCTCCATGAAAATGCAGGACGATTGCCTCCTGAATAGGATGATAGGGGGTTTTCTCCATGTTTGTATGTTTGAGTCTTGGAAAATTTCCCTTTTCTGATCTCCCAGTAAGATCTTCAGAACTCATAAACCATCTGTGCTGGCTTGTAGAGGGCCATTGGCAAGTCTGCAGCAAACTGTAATGTCGTTATACAAATTAAACTAAAGCATTTAGGTAGAAAAACATGTTGTAAATGTAAACTGAGTAACACGTGTGTACGGAACAGTGTAGAGTGTTAGCACTTAGACTGTGAGCTCCTTGAGCCTTTTATTTGTTTTAAGGTCCTATATACATGTTAGAAATAAGGCTTACAGGATCAGCTTGTCCTCCAATGTGAAACTGCTCCCTAAAGAATATATTTCATTTAAAAACTGCTGCTGTCCATAATTCTTTGGCCATGGAATTTGCTGTGGTATATGCTCTTCAATACAGAATACAGGAATTGGCTGTATATAAGTATATAATCTTGAATGATATTTAGATGAGTGTGTGCACATCTCTGTGTGTGCATGTTCTCGTGCATGCACGCGCGCACACACACACACACACACACACACACACTTATAATATGCTTAATTGTGCAAAAAAAGAACAACCCCCTCATGAAAATGTGAACCAAGGTCAGTTTTTTGCAGTGTTGATTTTTGACCCTCTCCTTATTAGGGAAGGTGTTCATAAACACCCGACCAGTACTTGAGTTCCACTACAGTTAATGCTGAAATTCCTGGATCACTTCTCTTATAGTTTCATAGTTTCATAGTAGCTAGAGTCGGAAGGGACCTAGGTAGATCATCTAGTCCGACCCCCTGCCTTGGCAGGAAAGAGCACTGGG
>NW_017728914.1:14958426-14961255 GCF_001723895.1 Crocodylus porosus
CCCCACATTACCCGGGACCCTCTTTTTACCCCCTATGTATTTGAAGAAGGACTTCTTATTGTCCTTAATCCGGGAAGCTAGTCCTATCTCCCTCTGTGTTGCTGCCCTTTCTTACTGTGCTGAGCAGTTATCCTGAGAAAGCTTGGGTAATACAGTGATAAAAGCAAAAAAGACTCCTCTGCAAAAGCACTCCCATAATCAACAATACTGGAAGAAGGTGGGATAGCACATGAGAGAGAATTTGAGAAAATGAAGAAGGTAGACAACTTTGTATTCAACTGGCTAGCAAGATATTCAGACCATTTTTTGTCTGGACACCCCAGCTTCTGACATTCTTTCTGTTTGTTTGCAGCTTCATTTAAACAGGCCCCTTCTCACATCATTCACAAGTATGAATGTGTTCTATTCAAGTGTTTTTAACTTCATTATGTATTTCATGTACTTACCTTTAAGCTAAAAAACGGCAGCTTTGATTTGCTTCTTTTGTATTAAACATTCCAAAGCCTATACTCGCTGCAAGAGAGGATTCACTGATTGTTTGAAATAGCTGTTCATAAGTGATGCACCTTAATACCTTCTGTCTCTACGATTTTGTTTGGGAACTAACTCTAAAACTGTTGGGTATATTCTTTGTCCTTTTGTTTTCTATTCAGTGCTTAGAAGAGAGAGAAGTCTGATTGGGTATCACAAAAGAAATCCCAGGTTCTGGGTAGTTTTTTTTTTTTTTTTTTACCAGTGAGTATTCATAGAGTAATTCAAAGTGGAACTTGGCACAATGAACCAAGAACTATTTGCCCTCTTTTCAGTCTTTGGGAAAACCTGCCTACCCTTACTGGTTTATGGAGCTTTGCAGTTACTTTCACCTGTGACTCTCATATCTTATAACATACTTAAAGGTTTTACTTGCACAAAAGAAAAGAAATTCAAAGTTAATGACTTATCTTCTGAGTATTTGCAAGACCTGCATACCCTCTCCACAGGAATGCATGAAAAGGCTGCTTTTAGCTTGCCTTCACTACAGATCCAGACAAAATGCACCCAGTGTGCTGCTCAAAGCATAAGGTAGAACTTAAGACATTGCTGATATCATGGAAAGCTAATAGATAATGGTCGGAGAAACCTTGTAAAGTGAAGGTGGCAAAAGAGTTAAAGATGATATTATGCAGGTTAATTCTTCCTTCTTTCATTCCACAAAATAGACATGTTAAGTAGAGTGCATCACCTTAGAAAATGGAAGAGAAAATTAGTTTGCAAATAAAAATTCCCATGTTGAAATATATTTATCTAACTGTACCTATATCAGCTCCTTCACCCTAGGATATGCCAGTATATTGCTCCTTCACCCTACCAATATGCCAGTATATTGTTTTTAAACAGCTAATGAGGTTCAAAACAACAGTCCCATTCTCCAATATGATTTCTTTTGTAGATCTCAATTTAATTGCAGAACACAGGGGCATAACATAGGGAGTGCAAATGCACCCACTGAGTGTGGCGGAGCACCCCCTACAAAAAGGCACCGCTAACACTTGGTGGCACTTGTGGGCAGTTGCCACCCCACCATTGACACCACCGGCAGTTTCAGCAGGCAGTCCATGATCACTGCTGGCCACCACTGATGGCATCTGCAGGTGGCTGCTGACCCCTGGTCAGTGCTTGCCACCCCCTCCCCCCCAAACAGCACTGGCGGCATCTGCAGGAGCTCATGCTTACTGACGCCATGCTCCTGCCACTGCATTCCCACCACCAACATACCTCCCCCAGCTGCTGGGGGCACACTTCATTCATGGCAAAATAAATTTGATTTTGGAACTCTTAAAAGCTCCTATCCAAAGAAGTGAAAAGAGTAAACCCTGACTTTTGGCATAGACATCATATATGGGTTTACACAGGGTTAAGGGCCATTTACATATAACAGTGACAACTGAGACACAGAGAAATCATTAGAAATTAACATTTCTAATAAAGGCAAGGTGTTAGAAAGCAGAAGGAATATTAGGACCTGATTTTCAGTTATGCCAAACATCTGCGGGCAACTATATACAAGTAGCAAGGCTGCTCTGACACACTGTAATTTACAGAGCATCAGAGCAGACTTGATTAATTGTATCTGCTGGAGGGTGGTAATTACTGCACTCCAGCATCTCATCTGACAAGCTTTAGTTAAAGCTCCCACACTGCCATTTTGAAGTGCAGGGATGCTGATACACAAGACCTGCTCTGGGTGCTTTAATTAGACTGGCTCTTGGAGCTGCTCCATTTAAAACTCACCACCCCCTACTCCTGGAGCACATGTATAAACACCTATAATTCTAACTGAAATAAATGGGAGCTACAGTTGTCCAGCACATCTGAAAAAATTTGGTCTTGACTTGACTACTACCCAACAAGGTTCTTAGAATATTTCATGATTTGCATTTCCTCTTCCAGGTAGCCTCATATATCCTTTAGCCTTGTTCCTTAAAATTGTTGTTAAATCTCAAGGATTTTAAAAATTAACCATCTCTATTTAGCGAATTAGTGAACTGCTTCATCATATGAAGGTTTCATTAGAGGCAGGTCCTGTCAGGCCAACCTGGTGGCCTTCTATGACCAGGTCACAAAATCCTTAGATGCAGAGGTAGCAGTGGACATAGACTTTCTGGACTTTCGGAAGGCCTTCGACACTATCTCTTACCCCATTCTCATTGAGAAACTGGGGGACTGTGGTGTCAACACCCACACAGTCAAATGGGTCGCCAACTGGCTGGAGAGCTGCACCCATAGGGTGGTAGAGGATGGGTCATTTTCAACCTGGAGGGATGTGGGCAGTGAGGTTCTGCAGGGCTC
>NW_017728914.1:14961796-15000995 GCF_001723895.1 Crocodylus porosus
CAGTCACAAGCTGGCAGAGGGTAAATTCAGATTAGACATCAGGACGCACTACTTCACTGTCAGGGCGGCTAGGATCTGGAACCAACTTCCAAGTGAAGTGGTGCTGGCTCCTACCCTGGGGGTCTTTAAGACAAGGCTTGACAATCACCTTGCTGGGGGCATTTGACCCCAGTACTCTTTCCTGCCATGGCACAGGGTCAGACTTGATCTGCTCAGGTCCCTTCCGACCCTACTAACCATGAAACTATGAAAATGTATAGCTTTTATCCTTTGTTTTAACATGATTTCTTGGGAGACATAACAAAGCAAGCACAACTGTAGATGCCATCTCCCTTTACAAAGGAAAGGGACTTGAGTGCTCAAATACAGTGTTCTGTCATCATTCATTTTCCCATTACTCCAGTCTCGCACCATATTTCTCAATGTATCTGTCTGTTGTTTTATTTATAGATCTCACTTGCTTCTGAAAAGCGTATTTTATAAGGAAGTATTAAAGCTGTAACAATTCAAAAAAAGCAAGGAATGAGAACATCTAAAGATAAAAGTTATTCTGACCTCATTGTGATTAGTTCTTCACTCAGTCCCCACCTTTGTAAAACAACTCACAATTCACAAGGAACATTTCCTTGCTTATAACAGGAACATAGTGAAGACAACTTAATAAATTGAAGAACTGATCATAAAAATTATTATTAATCACCATTACTCCATTGTAAAGTGCTAGAAAGCTCTCAAACATTGCACATAAAGCCATCAGTTATATGAAGCTTCCATGAAGTTCAAGCAAAACAATAAAACAGAAAAGGTCATTGTGTAACTGCAGACATGTCAAGAATAAGAGCAGCAAGTGTCAGCCATTGATTGCACAAATCAAGGTCTTAAAATATCAAGACAAATAAGGACTGTTGAGTTTAAATCTTTTTCAGTGGTTCCCTGACAACTCATAGTTCAAAAGACCACTTAACAAATGGGCATCTAAAGGCACAGACTCTTCACTTCTTACATCCTCCACGCTTTCATTACCTTCAGCAAAGCTTTGGGGATTAGAGAAACACAGGCCTTTATGGGCGTGTCCACACATGCAAGCACATGTGCTTTCAGTAGCTCAAATAGAAGCGGGGTAAATTTGATCAGGGACTTTTTGCTTCAGTGCATGTGCTTAGACATGCACTTTGGAGTGGAGCAAATTGTGCCACTTGGGGCAAAATAACCCTGCCTGGCTCCTCCCAGATCTGCAGCCAGGCCAAGCTAGAGCCTGGGGCCAGCACCTGTGCTATCCCCAGCAGTATAAAAAGCTGCCCTGTCCTGGCCCCAGCAGTGTAAAAAGCCACCCTGGTAAGTAGCTCAGGGCTACTAGCTCTCAGGCTGAAGCAGTCCTGCACCTTCTACCCACTGCAGCAGTCTGGCAGTGGGGGATATTGCCTGGCTGTGACCTGCTGTGCACCTACCAGACCTGGATAGGGACTGCACAGCCAGTAGAGGCATCTGCCCCTTGGCCAGCTGCCAGTGGAATGTGGTTGCAGGGTTGGCCTCTGTGCGGCACTACTGCCATCTGTGCCCCCTGCCCATCTGTGCCACCTGGGCAGCTATCTCCCGGAAGATGTTCTGGGTGTGATGGCCTGCTTTGAACTGTCAAAGCATGTTCTCCTGGCCAAATGGGGCCAGGAGGTCAGCCACAGCCAGCTGGGTCCAAGGTATCAGCTCTGAGCAGACAAAGTTCTGCCACTGGCTTCCCTAGCAGGAATTCTGGTGTTACCTATTAGAAAACTGAAAAATCCCTAATAAAAAAAATCCCAAAGTCACTCTGTAAAATACCCACAAATCCATGTTCCTCCACAAGTAAAACAAAAGACCACTATAAAGAGAGAGAGTGAGACAGAGACAGTGATCAGTTCGACAAAGTTTTATTGCTACATCTACAATGTTAAAGCAAGTCTCTTATTATAATAATAAAGTGAACTCTAAATACTTGTTTCATGAATTCATGAATACATATTTTACTGCCCCCCAACAGGAGCTTCGGCCCCCACACAAGGGGTACAGACGCCCAACAAGGGATTCGGCCCCCACACAAGGGGTAAAGTTCCCTACCAGGGGCAAAATGGCCCCTGCAGAGGCTACCACTCCCCCTGCAAGGCCCACATGCCCCACCCCAGCCCCTTGATTGCTGCCCCACCTGGCCTCATCCCCCCATGGCTGCCCCACCCAGCCTTACCCCCCAACTTTCACCCCCAGGCCCCCGTGGCTACCTCCACAACCCCAGGCACCATCACTTTAAAAAAATAAAAAATAACAGAAAAAAAATAGGGAAAAAAAGCCTCTGCTTACCTTAGAAGCAAGGGTAGGGGGGCTCCAGGGCCTCCTGGCAGAGCCCTCCAGGCAACACAGGACATCGGGGGGGCAGGAGGGCCCAGGCTGTGGCCTCTGGAGATGTTCCTCTGCCCGACAGTGTGTGGATAGGGCCCCAGTCAGCCAGACAGCAGCTCCAACTGCAGGTAAGTGCTGGGGGGGTAGACTATGGGGTTGGAGGCAGGGATCAGTGGGGTTTGGGGGGCTGTGGGGGCTGAGGCCAGGCAGGGCAGGGTTTGGGGGCCTCAGGGGGGCTGGCAAGGGTAGGGGCTGGATAGGGCAGGGGTTGGGGGTGGCCAGGGAAGGGCTCAGGGGGGCTGGGGGAGTGGGAGGGCTGTTGGGGGTCTCCATGGTCCCCTCCCCCCTCCTTCAGCCCCCCAACCCCAGTCCAGCCATGTGTTTCAGCACCAGACTAAGGGGCCAACCATGGAGATGCTCTGGCAGCCAGAGCACCTCCGTGGAGGACGCAGCCTCCGGTTGCCTCAGGGGTCTGCTTTTTTAAACTCTGATTTTTTTTTAGACCCCTGGATATCAGTGGCGGGTGGGGACAGGACAAATTCATGTAGTAACATCCATGATTCATTCAAAATCACTTGGTACTGTAAGACTGGTTACTGAGATCTTCAAAAGATAGAAGCACTGTCTTAAATAATTTAGTTTAAACCAAAGGAATCCCTTACTCATGTTTAAAAAGTGGCAGGTTTTCTTTTATTGCTGAGAGAAGTGGTAATGAGATAGGAGCTTATCTAGTGCCTGTTGAAATCACTGGATAGAGTTCCAGTTGACTTCATGGGTACTGGATAAAACTCCCAAGGGCTTTTCACCTTAACATTACACATTAGCTAGGTCATTACGGACTGGAAATGGCCTCACTATGTCAGCTCTTATACAGATTCTGTAAGTTATACCCATCATTTCAAATACATCCACACAAAAGTTCCTTTTTACTTGAGTAGATCCTTCAACAAAAATGCCAACTGAGCAAGCACGCAAACTAGTCTCTCCTCTGAGGTGGCATATCCATTACAAAGAACTTAAGGGAAGCTAGTCCAGTGACTTGGTATGCTATTCCTATTTTGCAGGTGAAGGAATTCAGTCTCATAGGATCTATACTTCCAGTTCCTCTGGCACCTTCCACAGATATTAAATCATTCATTAAATTCCTTCAGGTGATCAGTAAACCTGTTGACAGTAGAAAATTCAAAAGCTATATATGAGCCCCAGATAGTACTTCATTGACAACTGGCAACGTTTGAAGCAAGTCTGACTGGTGCCAGGTTATTGTTTAGCTGCATCATAGTCTGAATCCAAACAGTAGTTCATTATTGCATACAGTTCTACAAAGATCCAAGAAGAAATAAAGGAATCTATGCAAAAATATTTAGTGGGAAGTTATTAGCATTGAAGCTCCTGTCTCTCACACACTGAAAGGCTAAGTACAGACATTCAAAAGCCCCTGGCAGAAGCACTCTAACTATCACATTTTACCTGAGGTGCTATAAGGTTGATGAGAAAGGAACTAAACAGTCATTCACCATTTGGTAGGGGGCCAGGGGGATAGTTCAATGTCTGCCTGCACTGGCCAAGGCCAGCTGGCAAGGAGTACTCCCATATGATACTGGAGCCAGTTCCAGACCCCTTCCCCCCACCCCTCCCACACCCAAGCTGGCAGCTGGCAACAATACCAGGTGGGATGAAGTGGGGTGTAGAGTCCTTTACCATGAGGGCCCCACCGCAGTTTTCTGGGTGAGGTTTCTGGGCAGGGGTCAGGCTGGGTCTAAAAGGAGTTCCCCTGCTGCACAGACCTGGCACACACAGACCCTCTGAGACCCCAGCCAGTAATCTGGGGGGTGCCCTCATGGTGGGAACGCTCCCTTCCCCCCTGCCCCCCCAGCCTCTTGACAGCTGCAGCTAAAAGTTGTGGCATGGGATTGCCTGGCTGCTTTTAATCACACGGGGAACTAGTGTGGGGGAGGAAGGGAGCCTTTACCATGTGGATCTGGCCTGGCCCCCCATCAAACCCAAGCCTGCAAGCTCAGAGGAGGGGAATCCACATGGCAGAGAGACTCTGTTCCCCCAGCCCCCTCTGGCTGTCTTTTTAGTCTCCACTCTGTGACAGCCTGCGGGTGGGACTGAGCCAGTGCTAGGAAGCTGCTCAGCAAAGAGCCCCTGGGATGGCAGCAGAATGTGACCTACATTGAAGTGCAGTGGATACGATTCAGATGTTCAAAGAATTGCTCTAACCTAAAGCACTTTAGTCTAATACTACCTCCATAAAGGGTTAACTTGTAGTGGGATTCGCCATTTTTAAAATGGTTTAAGTGCTGTGAACATCTGTTCTGTTATGGCTTTAAAGTGCTTTGTGCATGCTTAATGTGCATTAAGTGTAACATCTGTACCTAGCTACACACATGCCCTATATAAGTCTAAAAAGTGCACCCTTATTCCTAGCATAAGTTTAAAGAGGAGACTTCAGTGATGAACTCTATATAGTGAAATGTAATCAAACTAAAAACAGCAGTTGATTTGTCTTGAGTAAAGAAAGGGAGAGTGTAATATCTTTAATATATGGATGGCTGGGTAGACTAAATGACTGTTGCACAGAAGGCTTATCTGTAAACACTGCAGCAAGGCTTAAGATTTTTACCACAATAAATGACTGGTTTCAATCAAATGCTACTAAAACCTAAGGCATGGCCCACAGGAGTAATTACCAGTCTCTTGACTGAAACAAAGGGCAATTACAACAAGCTGAAGTATGCTCCCAATGGTTGAGCACTTGATTATAGAGAGCTGGAGCAATCAGCAAGCAAGATACACTGTTTTTTTGCCTACATGATCCCCATTTGATACTGTGTGGGGAGGGCTCATTTACAGACTAACTTAATGCAAAGCCTTATTTTCACTTGTAAAACATGCACTGCAGATTCCTTAAGATGCTGAAATTATCCTCTGTTGAGTATGAGCCAGATGACTAGTAAGAAATACATGAAGAAGTTAGTGTGCACTGAACTTGGGTATGAATTTATAGCACATCGCTTATCTACAGTAATTCAGAATGAAGATACTTTTAGAGTATATCTTCATGCAGCATGAAAATGGTGTAAGCTACCTTGTACTTTGCACTCATTGGCTGGATCCAGATGTGCAGGCACATGTGGTTTGTGCAATCACGTGTTGCACATTAAACCATATGTAGCTAGGGCAAAATTTGCCACCAGGATTTCCTGGCAGAAAAAAATCCCAAACAACTCTGATAAACTAGCACAAAGCATACCAAAGCACTGTGTGTTGGGACAAATATCTTCACATGACTCAATGTGGGGGCTCCACTATGGATTCCCTGTGCTGAGGCACATGGAGCCTCCATCTTGAGGTACACTACACCTCAGCCAGCTGCAGAGCCCACTGCCCTGTCTCAAGGCATGTTGAGCCATGAAGTAGCTGGCTGGGGTGCAGTGTGCCTTGAGAGGGGTGCTCCACCTGCCTCAGGGCAGGGGCACTGCAGCAGAGCCCCTGTGTTGAGGCACACAGAGACAAGAGAGCAGTCAGTCTAGGGCTGTCTGCTCCCCATCCCAAGGCACGATGCATCCAAGCCAGCCAGGGGGCTTCACAGCATGCAGCATGCATTCTGGACTACCTGCTCCCCCATCTCCATGCGCTACTCCCCAACTGACTGGGACACAGGGTGCCTCAGTGTGGGGTAGCCAGTAGGCAGGCCCCACACTGAGGCACCCCGTGCCCCAGGCAGCACCCCCCCCCACCACCTGCAGTACATGAAGCACCAAAACAATGTGATTGACTGCAAATCACATGAGCAGGGGTGTGTACTACAGCACAAAGTAACAGCACATATTTGTCAACTGCAAATGCACACCCCTGCTCGTGTGGTTGTGGCCATGTGGCCACTAAGAGTATTTGCCCACACTAAGTATAGAATAGCTAGTTCCCTAACATCAGACTCCAGCTTACCACACACTAGTTTCTTCATGTTGATAACCTTTAAAATTAATTCTGCAATCTGCTTTATCTTGCAGGTTCCAAAGCTACAGGTCCACTCCTTGTATAAGCAAAAACAATGGGCTGACTCCAAGCCAGTGCTTTGTTCCATTGCTGCATTTTCCTCCTTTGTCTCATGAGTCAAGATCAGGGGTCAGTAACCTATCACCCATGAGCCAGATTCAGTCTATGAAGGGATTAGATTCAGCCCATAGTCATGGGGTACCTTTTCTACACTGAACCATACATTCCTCTGCTACATCTCCTCCAGTGTCCATCTGTGCCCAGCCATCTTGTCTTGCCTCACTACCATCCCATGCCTCTGAATTTGTGATTCCCTATCACCACTGTGCTTTGAAATCAGTGGCAATCTGTGGCAAAGGTAATCAGAGTCCAGAGTGGGAGGGCCAGAGTGGAGGCTATCTGTAGCCTGAAGCAACAGCTGGGTCCAAAGAGGTGTTCTGCAATTCTTAAGTTGAGAAGTATGATGAAATAAAAAGGAGGCAGACAGGAAAAGCTGTTAGGAGTATAACCTCCCCCCCCCCCCCCCCTCATTCACCTGCCAGCAGCACAGACACCCAGAGCTCATGTGGCTAAGCTGGCACCACATCAGCTAGAAGTGCACTCCTGATTGGCCTGGAGCCCCTGAGTGATGGACCAAAAGCACACTGGAGATGAGAGCATGGAGGAATGGTAGCTGAGTAACCAGAAACAGCCCTGGCCATTCTTACCCCCAGGCAGAGCCCTGGATACTATCCCCACTGCAGGGAAAGCCAAGGCAGAGCAGGCTGTGTGTTCCACAAGGGATAGACAGCTGGCTGCAGGCCAAACAGCAGACGGGGAGACAGATGCATCCCACCCATGGAAGGCTCATAGAGAAGTGGGGGGCACAGTGCCTGCCAAAAGCAATGGGGAGATGCTGCCAGCAAGCCCCACAGCAGGAGGCACCAAGCCAGGTCCAACCTGTGGCACAGCAGGGGCTGAGCACTCACCTGAGGACACCCACTTGAGGATCCTAGCTCAGCAGTTCTGGCTACAGGTAGCCAGGAGCTTCCCACAGGGAGTAGAGTCTCCCCAAAGCAGTGCCCAAACCACACAAGCCCACCAGTGAAGCCTGTGGACCAGAGATTCACCCATCGGTTGGTAGGAGAGAGCACAGGCCTCGTGGGGGTGAAAACATAGCCACCCTGAGGTGAAGCCAGACTTGGCCCAGTGGCAACAGGAAAGGTCTGCACAGAGAGGGCTCCTTCATGAGGGGCCCAAGTGACCCAACAAGGAAAGCAATGGGGAGTAAGGTCCAAAGTAGCATGCACCCCAAAAAGTGGAAAGAAGCTCAGGGAAGTGAGGTACCAGTGTCCACCAAGCCAAGCCATTCTGAGTTTATCTTATCAGTTTAGTTGATGTAGCAGCATTAAAAATGGACCCACCTGAAGAGATAAGAAGGGATGCCCTGCAGAAGGCCAGATTGCAGAGACAGAATTTGTCCCTGTAGGGACACCATTTGCTCTGAGGGCAAGTGAAGCTGCTTTGGAGGCAGCCCTCTTAGAAGTGGGAATGGTGATGTAACCATCGTTTACATGGTTTTGAAGGAGAGACCTTAGCAAAAGCCCGGGAAGAGCCCTGGCCTGGGATTGGCTGAGAGGCTTGTATAAAAGAGGGAAACAGTTTTCCTAGGAGGGAGAACAAAGGGGAGAGAGAGGGGGTGAGAGACAGGCTGGAGACCAGGGAAAGGATCTCCCCATGGCTGCCCTTCAGAGAGCCCCTGGCAGCACCCTGCAGAAGTAGCAGCAGAGGCTGCACCAAGAGTGCTACACTGTGTCCATTCTCCCTCCCAGCCCTGCTGGGGCAGGACAAGAGAGGAGCTGCCTGTGAGGAGACTCTGAGCCTGGGAAGTCCCTATGTGGCTGGGTGAGCACAGCAGGGGAGAGGGACACAGGGCCAGGGAGAGACTGCTGGAGACTGCCCTGGTTTTTCCCTCTGTGAGTGAGAAGGTGCCAGGGAGGGGCAAGCTCAGGGTGCTGGAGGGAACCCTGGGCTAGAGGGGCAGGGACAGCTCCAGCCACCAGAAGCCCCAGGGCAGGCAGGACCCAGGGAGGGGGTGCATTTGCCGGGTACTGTGAGGCTAGGCTGGGCAAGGGAAACTGTTACAACCTGCAGCCCAGACACTGCCTCCTTCTGTGCCAGGGATGGGGGTGTGGACAGGAATCAGCTCTCTGGCAGGGACTGCCTGCTGCACGGAGACCCTGGAAGCTCATGCAAGGGATGCCAGCAGCAGGGACCCATCCATGGCTCCTGTGCCAGGGGCACAGATGCAGCCCTGCTCTGAGACACCCAGCCAGGGGCAGTGCCCACAGGGTCTTCAGTACACAGTGTAAAAATTCTAGACTGTGTAAATAAGTTTTTGATGGTTTATTAGTTGGAGTATCAATGTATTTATTTATTGGTTCCTTATTTATTGTGAGTAGTTGGTATACCTTCCCCTCATTTAATATGTATCCAAGAAGCATTCACCCTTAAGCCACCATTGCCAGGTCATGCAATGTAACATTTGTTTTATTGCATTGGTTATATGTTACCCTGTAAATAAATGCTGTAAATATTTTTATAACAGTCTGCATGGTTGTTTGATTGTATGGGGAGGCTCTCTGCTCAGGGACTTTGCAGTAGCCATCCAGGGAGCTGGCTGGGGCCACCTGCTACTGGGTACCCCAGCATCCCACTATTCAAGTGAGGGTGCAGATAGTGTCATGCCCAGGGTTACATTAACATTCTTATTTAGCCCTACATTAGCACTAGTGGCGGGGGCCGGGGAGGAATGGACCTAATACTGCTGGATGCTCCATGTGGTGAATGCCTCTGATATCACAACAGTGGCAAATATTACCTGAGTGGAAACGTGCAGAGTATCAGGGAGGAGGAGCCCCACAGAAGACACATGACTATAGTCACATCTGACCCAAAGGAAAACACTGGATTACTTGCAGGTAAGTACAGGGTCATCTCAGAATATCAAGTTGTGAAGGGTGAGCAGATCAGGTGTGACACAGCCAGGCACAAAGGGCATGCCTGAGACACAGAAGTAATAGTTCTGGGTGTGAGCCTGTCGCAAGGAGAAAGAGAGAAGAGTTAATGTGGAAACAGTGCAGGACAAGGACACCAGTGAAAGAAGCTGAAAAGAGGAAAAAAGTAGAGCAGGAGTGGGGAAAAATATGGCCCGGGAGCCAGATCCAGCCTGCCAGGCCATTTCATCTGGCCCATGAGTCCCTTAAAAAATAAAAAATAATTATCTGTCCCTGGCTGCCTGTCAGAGATGACAAGACAGCACCAGTAGGAGCTAGGGGGAGCCAGCAATAGGATCTTGGGGCAGCAGGATTCAGCAGCGGTAGCAGCAAGGCCCGCCCAGCTCTGCCCCACCCCTGGCCTCCAAGCAGGAGCCTCTGCCTAGCAGAGGCTTCTGGCCTGGCAACCCTGGGGCTGTTCCCCGTCTCCCTCCACCCAGCTAAGAACACAGGGGCGGGAGAGGGAGGCAGGGGAGAACAACAGGCCATCACCTCAGTCCTCAGGGCTGAGCAGGGCTGGCCTCTGCTGGGTTCTGCAGTCTGGCAGTGCAGCCAGGAACCATGTGGTGCTGTAGTGGGTGCGGGGTGGGAGAAGCGGTGGAGGAGGGCAAGAAAGTGGGGAACTGGCAGCAGGCTGGGAGCAAGCATGAGTGCAGTGACAGCTAGGTAGGAGCATGGGGCCAGCACCTGTGCCATGGGGCTAGGGCTGGTGGGGCCCCAGGGCAGGGCAGCAGAAGCATGGGGCCTGGGCTGGCAGGGAGTCTATGGAGCTGGACCAGCTTCTCCCTCTCCCTGATGGCACAGTCCATCCTGGCTCCATAGAGACGCTGCCAGCCCAGGCCCTGTGCTCCTGCTGCCCCACCCTAGGCCCCAATGGCCCTTGGGCACTGACGTGGGCCCCATGCTCCTACCACGCTGTTGCCATGCTTATGCCCTCCCACCCACTCTCTGCCACTCTCTCCCCACCTGCTGCTGCCATTTCTGCACTTTTCTGCCCACCCCCATGGCTTCTGTCCACCTCCCCCCACCACCACCCACTGGCCGCTCTGGCAACCATGGTTCCCAGCTGCATCACTGGACCACAGAATTCAGCATGAGCCTGAGCATAGTGATGCACCCCCTGTGAAAAGGTGCTGCCAACACTGGGGCATTCACCTACGGGCATTCACCTCTCGCCACCCCTCCCCTTCACTGCCGACACCACCAGCAGTATCTGCAGGTGAGTCCGCAATTTCTACTGGCTGCTGCCGATGCTGCCAGCAGCGTTTGTGGGTGGCTTCTCCACTCCACCCCCTGCTGCCAACAGCACCATGGCTGTCTGCAGGAGCTCCCTACTTACTGCTGCCATGCTCCTGTCACTAACAGCACCGTCACTGCCTGCAGGAGCTCACCATGCCCCCCCAGCCTCCAAGGGCACGTGGCATTCATGACACACACCCACACACTCCCACACCTATCCACCCCCACACAAAATTCACACTCCCTCACACACCTCACATACACATATACACACACACCCACAGCCCCCCAAAAACCTATACCCATACCCTCCCGCAATATACTAGAGTAAGACTTCATTTTAAGCTATTGTACAATCACCTCTGGAGACACTATGCAAACATGTAAATCAGGACAAAAATATTTTTTTGAAATTAAATTAATGAATATTGTAGTAGGTGTTTGATTTTTAGAATATAATTTGGTATTTTTCTGGTTCTGAAATGTTGAATGCCCTGAAAGGAGTACTTCCAGGGTCAAGGGGATGGACTTCTGGTGGAAAAGGGGAGGGACTTCCAGTCCCAAGTTGGCAACCAGAGGTGGGGCACCTGTCAAAGGGCAGGGCTACCTATGCGGCCCTCAGCAGCAGCCTTCCAGTCAATATAATTGCCAGCCCCTGAGGTAGAGACTGCCACTAGGGAAAAGATAGGGACATGAATCCCGGGAGATGTGTATGCAGGGTAGGACTGGGCCAGCTTCCAAACCAATTGTTCCCTGGTACCTGGCATCTTGTGCTTCACTGACATAATAACCCCTATCATTTCTGACTTCATAGTAGTACCTCTGCACTGATTTACTGTGAACAACTCACCTCCCACCATTTACTTGTCTTGTTTAATTTTGATACAGTCTCCCACAACATTCTTGCAGGCAAGCTAAAGAAATATGAGTTGGATGAATGGACTGTAAGGTGGATAGAAAAATGGTTGGATTGTTAGGCTCAGCAAGTAGTAATCAATGGCTGGATATCTAGTTGGCAGCTGGTATCAAGTGGAGTGCCCCACAGGTTGGTCCTGGGGCTGTTTTTGTTCAATATCTTCATCAACAACCTGGAAAATGGGTTGCAGTGCACCGTCAGCCAGTTTGCAGATGACACCAAACTGGGAGGAGTAGCAGATACACTGGAGGGTAGTGCTAAGATTCAGAGGGATCTTGACAAATTGGAGGATCAGACCAAAAGAAATCTCATGAGCAGGGATCCTGGTTTTCTGTTTGCCATGGAAAAATGTGGATTTTCTCCTTTAAAGGAGAATAATGTGGGAGCTGTGGGTTTCCCCTTGCAGGCTGGCAGAGTTCCAGCCTGCAAAGGTTTGCTTGGGGCTGGAGGGAGTGCCATGTGCAAAGAAAAGGTGAAAGAGTTAAGGACAGAAAACATAAGAGATGTTCATACTAGCAGCAAGACAGTGGACAAAAGGACCACAGTAGCCAGTGGAAATAAAGAGGGGAATTCATAGAGAAAGGAAGGTAAAAAAAGTATGGAAAAAGGGAAGTGGGAAGGGTTGAGAGCAGAAAGGACAAAGTTAGACAATGGGTCTAACTCACCACTGTTTTGTTCCAAATTTTAGGCTGATTTCAGAGACAGAAAGGAAATATATTGTGCCAAAGTGTGGAGGGAAATGGACTGTTCTTTTGAGATGTGGGAGGCTGAGCTTTAAGGTAAGAATTTGGACTCTGGCTCTCATTTCTCAAGCAAGTCTTCCAACCACGGCTCTGAGGTGTTTAAAATATCAGTCAGGCAGTGTTCAGACACCAGTCAGCACTCTTATTTCACATAAAGTTCCCTGGTCACTGCCTCATGATCTGTTGCCAGATTTCATTAATGTCATTGTTTATATTATCATGCCAAGGAAGTCTAGGCTGTCCTTAAATCTCCCTGAGTTGTTCCTGGTAGAGCTATTCCACTTTACATAAAATACAGAGACACTCTCCAGTCTAATGATCAGAACACCTACATGAAGTGGTGGGATACATGGATTCCAACCCTTGCTCCCAGTACATTTACATTATTTATTTATTTATGAAAAATTAAGAACATTGACTGGAAGAGGGCCAATGTTGTGCCCATCCTCAAGAAGGGCAGGAGGGAGGACCCGGGTAACTATAGGCCAGTCAGCCTAACTTCCACCCCAGGGAAAATCCTAGAAAAGTTCATCAAGGTGCCTATCTGTGATAAGCTTGCTGAATGACAGCCAGCATGGCTTCATCGCAGGTAGGTCTTGCCTTACCAACCTCATCTCCTTCTATTACCAGGTAACTTGCCACCTGGACATGAAAGAGAAGGTTGATATGGTATATCTAGACTTCCAAAAGGCCTTTGATCTAGTATCCGACAATATCCTCATGAGAAAATTTGAGGACTGTGGGCTTAACTCCCAGACAGTCAGGTGAGAAACTGGCTGCAAGATAGAACCCAGAGAGTCGTAGTGAACGGACCTGTGTCATCCTGGCAAGAACTGGACAGCGATGTCCCTCAGGGTTCGGTGCTCAGTCCAGTACTTTCCAACATCTTTATTAATGGGGGTGAAGAGCTTGCTTGCCAAGTTCACAGACAACATCAGCTTATGGGGAAGTGTGGTCACTCTTGAAGATAAGCTACAGTTACAGGTGGATCTAGACAAGCTAATGAGCGGATCGGAAACTGATGAAATCCAATGTTGAGAAATGTAAAATGCTTCACTTCAGGACGAGTAACCCCCAACACACCTACAGGATTGGCGGCACCAAACTGACTAGCACCACGAATGAAAGGGACCTGGGGGTAATAATAGACCACAGTATGAATATGAGACGGCAGTGCAATGCTGTAGCCAGCAGGGCAAATAGTACTCTGGCATGCATCAATCGATGCATCTCAAGCAAAACCAAGGAGGTGATTCTTCAACTCTACTCAGCGTCAGTGAGACTGCAGCCAGAGTACTGCATCCAGCTCTGGGCACCACACTTTAACAAGGATGTGGACAAACTTGAGAGAATCCAAAGAAGAGCCACCCATATGATCAGAGTCTCAAAGGCAAGCCATATGAGGAAAGGCTGAGGGATCTGGGACTCTTCAGCCTAAGGAAAAGAAGGCTGGGAGGGGACCTGGTAACAGTTTACCACTACACTAGGGGAGTACATCAAGGGCTTGGTGAGCAACTGTTCACCATGGCACCTGAGGGGAAAACAAGGAGTAATGGCCACAAACTTCTGGAAGATTGATTCAGGCTCAACATTAGGAAAACTTCACAGTCAGGGTGTCCAGACTGTGGAATAAGTTTCCTCCAGAGGTGGTGCAGTCACCTACCCTGGAAATCTTCAAGAGGAGACCCGACAATCACCTTGCTGGGATCATCTGACCCTCAGTTATCTTTCCTGCTTGGTGCAGGGGCTGGACCCGATGATCTTCTGAGGTCCCTTCTGGCCTTACAATCTACGAATCTATGAAACCCTTGAAAGGACCTCTTTGTGCTCCCAGGGTGCTGGGGCACCTTAGTTGAGAATCAGTGCAGCACCCTGGTTGAGACTCACTGCATTAGACCTTTTAGTTGAGTGGGACAGTTTTTGCATATTCAAGAAGATTAGATGATTTAAATAAATAACTGAACTCTAGGTGTTTATCCGAGTTCAATCTACCGTGACCCCTTTTAGACTTTCTCAACACACATTTCTGACATCTTTTATTTCAACAAATTCTTTGATAAGTAATACACCTGACTGAATTTTCCTTTATGTAACACAACATGCCCCCACCCCTGGCACAGTGATTGGAAAGGAATGACTGCAACAGAAGCATAACTATCTACTGGCTGAGCTCAGGGACCAGAACAGTTAGCTTGAAATCAGTAAGTCTTCCCAGCTCTTTTTTCAGTCCAAGTACTAAATGGGAAAAAATGCCTGCCAGTAGATTAATATAGGTTAGATTTAGTTAGTACATAGGTTGAACATTTCTGAAGTTGCCTAAAATTGTATTATTCCATTAAGGATTATATTTGCAATAACTCTGAGGTCAATCTAACTTGCTTTCTCGGAAAACTTTTCACTGAAGAATATGAACACATTCTGCTCTCAGCTGAACTTCTGAAAACACTTTCCATTGATTCAGCTGATGACTCACTCTGCTTCCAGACTCCTTCACTCTTGTTTCCTACTTCAAAGTTTCCCCCATCAACCTTTTAACTCCAGCTTGTTCCAAACATCCAACTTCTCTGTAGGTCTCGCATTCTTGAAAAATTTTCCTCTACCTTCAAAATGACCTACTTTTGCGTTTAACCAGTCTGGTCCTAATATTATGGATGTGTTGTTACACAAGTTGTATATCATTTTCACAAGTTTGTCAAATCAACATAAGCAAGCCTTAAGGGTGGTTATAACCATGTTCTGGGAGTGGAGAGGGAGGATGCATTAATTAGAGCAGCTCTGAGAGCCTCTCCAATTAAAGTGTCTCATGTATCAGCATCCCCATGCTTCAAAATGGCAGCAGGGGCTTTATCTCATGCTCATCAAATGAGCTTTAGATAAAGTGTCCCGTTCCCCCCCTCTCTACCTCCCCACACTTACGCGAGATGGTGGAGGCTGCTGGAGTCCAGTAATTGCCAAACTCCAGCAGACTCAATTAATCGAGTCTGCTCCAATGCGCTGGAATTACAGCTTGTCAGAGCAGCCTCCCTGTTTGTGTATAGGCATCCTAAGACATTAAAAGTACACTTGTAAAACATTTTCTTTTTTAAGTGCTGGAGGAGGTGTCAGTTTAACCAAACTTAAACTGCACTGAGATTTAAAGTGTCTGGTCCCAAGAGTATATGCAGTACAGGTAAAAACACTATAAGCCTCCAGATAACTGACATATAGCTGTGCCTCAAGTTTAAGAGGGACAGAGCATCAGGAGCTAATTAAACTTCTGTGTTTGCTTGGTTTTGGAGCTCTTTGCTGAGATTGCTAATAAACACAATACTTGTCACTGATCCAGTTGCAACTGAATGAAATGTGCCTTTGTTTTCTGACCAGAAAAGGATTAAAAAGGCAGCTTGTTTAGGACTCTCTCATGCTTTGGAAGCCATGTCAGGGTTTCAGTGACACAGCCCTGGCTTCTAGGAATTAACAGAGATTCCCCATAACTTTCCTGGCTCAAGTGTTCTGCCCCCTCACAATTCACCGGTTGTCTTCTTCATTCCTACTCACAAACCTGAAAATGCTCTTCCAAAAGGTCCACATGTGCTGTGCATGTAATAAACTGAACTGTGATTTTCTTATAAGAAGGGAAATAGAAACCGTTAGCTCCCTGCATCAGGAAAAGGGGAATTAGTTACTATAGTACAATTCAAAGAAGAAAAAATGTCTGTATTTGTTGCCATAAAACAGAACAATGCACACAGGAGTCCAACATCACATGGAATTAGTATCATCACTGTTACTAATTAATCACTTCTGACACTGGATCTGCCATACCTCCCTCTCCCAGCAGCACCACCATTTACATTGCAAACTGTTGCTGGCTAAAACACTCTAAAGGTTTAACGGCTTATCCAGAGCAAAAGGCTTTGGTCCTGAAATGTCAAAGTATTTTCCTCACCCTCTGCCTCTCTTTCATAAAGTACAAAGACAAGCAGTTATTAACCAAACCCAAAAACATTCTTCATAGCTCCAATAAATGGGTGCACTTTCTTTCTCCATAGTTGGGTGCTGGCCGGTTGGTCAAAAGTCCTGGCTGGAGCCCAGCAGGGAGGCAGAACAGCCTGGCGTACCAAGTGGGCAGCCAAGCAGGCACTGCTGCTCCCATACGGGAGCAAGGATATACCACATGCAGGCAGGGTGGCACCTGCTCCAGTCCACCTGCCTTGCTCTTGGACAGGAGCTGCAGTGCCTGCCCAGCAGTGAGTAGCATCTCCCTGCTGGACTTCAGCCTGGGACTTTTGACCAACCAGCCAGGACCCAGCTACAGAATACTGGAGTGACCAGCAGTACCTGGGACATATATAATCACCCTGACCATGGACCAGAGGACCTAAAACCTTGACAGCCCCAGCATGAATCAGGACTTTCTGGGCTTCTAAGCTGTCAGCTGCCTCCAGGCAGGCTGCTGGAGAAATACAGAGGCTTTCTGGTGCTGCAAAAGTGTCACCAACATTGGGACGTTCTCATAGAACAGTGTTCTTCATAAGCACTTTCCTTTCAATAAATCAGCATTTCCCAAGGAAAGCCTGTTTGTAACGCACAGCAAGATCTTCAGAGGGGGAAAAGGATTAAATGAGTTTTTTTATATCAGCAGCCAAAGAAAAAAGAAGCTAAATGTGTGATAGGGGATTAGAAAAATCAGCTGTCTGATCAAGGATCATACTTAGTGCAAGGAATTCTGGGACCTGTGGCTCAGAGTACTTGTCCAAGGACAGAGTACACATATTTGATTGCTGGTGCTGCTGCTGATTGGGGTGGGGGGCAGCGCAGACTTGGACTGTAAAGCAATGAGCACTCCTTCTGTGGACAACGGAGCAAGGTTGGGGAGGAGAAGGACAAATATACAGAACTCCTAGGGGATTACTGAAACAGCCTAACTTAAACCCTTTGATTTCTCAGATTCTTATAGCTGCTATATGGCACAAACACTGTGCTTAGGATTGCAAGTGAAAATAAAAAAACCCCATTTCATCCACATAAAAACATATCTGCACATCCAGCTGTATAATTACAGCTGAGATTTTCAAACTCACCCAAGGATTTGGAGATACAACACCTTCTGAAATCAATGGGCTGCTTTGAAACTCTCAGCTGAAGTGTTTCAGATCATATGAGCAAACAAGTTAAAACTATAGTCAATATTTAAAGAATAAGCAAGAATTTGGTGCTGAAAAACCAACCAAAGACCCGATTCCTGTTTCTTTGATGCTTTCACTTTCAACCTCCCCCTTTTGTTTCCTGTTTCTCTTCCTAGGCTTTATTTTTTATCTAGTTCCCTCATCAATTTTTGTTCCAAAAGGGGAGATTACTTCTTAAGCAATATTTAGCACACTGGTTGTGATTATCAGTTAAACCATTCCCAAACCTCCTAGCTTTCCTCTGCAACTAACCTTGCACAATACCTCTGAAACAGCTGCAACTACTAAAGTTGATTTCTATACAGGGAAAAAACAAGTTCAAATATTTGGATTTCATTGTAATCAGGTCACTGTGGTTTTAATTTATTTTCATGTCTTGAGAGCATCTCTAAAAATAAAACACCATAAACAACAAAGAATTTTGCCTTTATAAAAATATGTTTTTTATTAAAAGGTTTTTCACTGTGATTTTTTGATGCTACCAGATATTTAGAAATATATAGCCTAACCAAAATATACACACAGTATATTTACATATTACCACCATTTATACGTTTCATGTAATATGTACTGAATTAATCAAACAATACAAAAATATTAATTAAGGTCAAAATGAAGTTGGAAGAACAATATCCAGAGAGGAAGAAAAAAAATCAGAGAGAAAATGAATTATTTCACCTAAAAGCAATTATATTTTGAAGACAGAAGCGGACATTTTCTGGAACAACTGTCAAGATGTTACAAAAAGATTAAAGGGTTTTTCCCTTTGCATTTAAAACCTGTTTCTAGGACTCAAGGAAAAAAAAATCCTGCTGTTCAGTTTGTGATACTTAATAAGATTTCTTGATAGGCACTCTTCCATTGGCAAGAGAGAAGTAGAAAAAAAAATGGAGGTAAGAGTGCAAGCAAGTTCACTCATAACTTTGATCTCGTATCATTCACATTCAGTGTTATGGTAGAGTCAGAAAGACTGTTTTTGCTGGAGGTTGTGCTCCCTACAATGTCTATTGTCGACAGAAAATAAATACTTTTTTTGTGAAGCTTTCATAGGTTGCAAGCTACTGTTAGGCTTAAAGCCTTAGAGAGAGTAATTTGCTTGAAACAAAACACTGAAAAGTTTTGATCAAGAAGAAGAAAGGCTGGTCCCTTTCCAGTCAGAACAACTTCATGTGCTGTAAAAAAGAACCTCAAATGAAACTGCGGCTTTTTAGTTTTTTTAAATTAATTTCACCTGAAAAGAGTGCATTTTGGGAGAGAGAATTATCCAGTTACTTGAGTCATCCGTATTTATTTAAATTGTTATAAGTGGACATAATGGTTGAGGCCAGGAATATTTTCACTTATTCTTAGTCCACCTTTGTGGTCAGCCCAGTAAGAGACAGCAGCAAAAATGTGGCTTTAAGATACATTGAACTTACTGTTATGGGGTTATAAACAGAGTGCAGCATGATCCAGCTGTGGCCCTATTCTCTACTACATACCAGTGGCGAGGCTAACATTGGCTCTTCCAACAGCTCTGCCTAGTTAAAGTGGCACCCAACACTGTCACAGCCCCAGTTTTGATAGTTTAACACACTCCTAGTAGAAAGAAATATGGTTACTCAGTCCCATAGACCAAAAGGAGAATGCTCTTGGAAGTAAGCACTACCTGTTGCACGTAGACAAAATGAGAGGCATGTGTGCACAACACTTTAAAGAGGGCTAAATGCTTTTGCACCACTTTAATGGTGTCGGTGTTTGCATACCGTGGCAGTGTATTGCACATTAATCCCACCCACTGTAGGAAATGCAGTGGTTTAATACACCTTAAATGACTTGGGGCACAGCAAACTAAAACTCTTTCGAGGAGTTTTAGTTTGCTACCTCTACAGCCGTGAAGCAAAGCACCGGGCTCTGTGCAGCTCCATAGCTCTGTAGGAAGCCCTGCAGGCAGCCTGGCAGTCACCTAGGAAAGCAGCTCTGCCCAAGAAAAGCAGCGAGCCTGCTTTTTTTTCCCCTCCACCTGGAGCCTGTCTGCCTGAGTTGTGCAGTGGCCTGGTGCTTCCCTCCATGGCTATGGTGGCCCCTGGGACTGCCCAAGTTGGGTGCCTGCGAGTGGGTGTCGCCGGTGGGGGGTACCGCCACAGAGGAAAGCACCAATCCCCTCTCCCCCACCACCGCAGTTCAGGGACCGCTCTGCCCACCGGCAGCTTGCTCTCCCCTCCCTGCCAAAGTCAGCAGGGCGCATGCATGACATGGAGGCTTAATGAGCCCTAAATTGAAGCGGTGTTTTTTAAAACCCACCGCTTCAATTTAGGGCCCCTGTTTCATCTACATATGTTCTTTTTTTGCTACTAAATAGTTTCAGGATTGGACGCATAGAGATCATGCACACAGGGCTGAATAATTACATTTATTAGCTAGCTTGAGATAATGGCTACAGTACCTTGATTTGTGTCACTTTGATCCTCCCTTTGAATTCCATGTGCCAGCTTATCATGGCACAGGACACCATGAAGGGTAATAACATAACCCATCAAGGCAGACTAAACATAACAGTAAAAGGCTGGGGTAATAAATCATCTATGGGCTGAGTTTGAACCCTAGCACGGACCAGTGAATTTTAGATGGAAAAGAATTCAAGAATCCAGCAGAAGTGCACAAGGAGGCAGGACCACAACAAGCAAACTGATAGAGTGGAAATACCTGGCTAATTAATCTAAGCAAACAGAAAGATGGACGAAGGTTTGGAGAACATAACAAAGAAAACAATACCTAACAAGTATCCTCTATTCCAGGGCTCTCCAACTGGAAGCCTGTGAGGGGTTAGTTTGTGACATCTGAGCTCCCATGTGGCGGAGGTTCCCCGCATTGTTCCACCTGCAGCAGATGCAGCCAGAGGCTCTGGGTTCCCACTCCCTCTGGCTTCTGCATCCTGCCCTATCCCAGAGGGCAGAGTGCAGCAGTGTGGCACAGCCCATGGTGCCAGGGAAACCTATGGCATGGGATGCCAGTCTGGTGTGATGCAGCAGAGGAGACTGCACCCTGAGAACTGAAGATGGGGCTAGGGTAACTGTGCCCATGTGCCCAAGAGCCTGGTAGGTAACACCCATGTGTTTGGTGATGGGAAGCACCCATATTCCCACTGCAGCCAAAAGGGATGTACCCAGGGAGACTGCACTGCTGCTGCCCTCGTAGCATGCGATGTGGCCCATGGGGCATGCAGCCCCCACCCACTAAGTTGGACAGCCCTGTTGTAACAGGTTCATCCACTGCTTTGAACTGGCCTGTTGCACAGGCTTCAGCTTCTCCAATCACAACGTATTTCATAAGAACAATCGTAAGAAAACAAATACAATACTGAATATGCATGATGTACTGTTGGTATTTTAAAGGTTTGTTTTCCTTTCCAGGAAACAGCTCAGCTGAAAGCACTGAAGTGAATTACTAATTATATCTCACACCACCTTGTCCAATTCATTGAGCTTGATTGTGTTTTAGTTCTTATGCAGGTGCCACATTTAGAGCATATTTTAATATCCAAACACAAATTAGAGCGATTTTATTTTTAAAAATGTTTTCCAGTCACCCAGCCCTATCAGCTGCCATGTTTATCCTGTCACTTCTTCTCAGTCTCTTCTAAATTTGAGATCAGAGAGATAGAGTTGCAGGCAGCAAAATGTTGATTCTAGACTGCTGCCATACAACTACAGATACATGTATGACTGTTAAGAAAGAACAAGGGCAAAAATAAAGGGTAGCTGGAAGGAATGAATGGTCAGGGCATTCTCTGAAAACATCACACTGCTGAATCATTAACCTTGAAATCAAGTGGGGTTAGCAGTAACCAAATATTACTACTGTATAATGCTTGTTTTGTGACCATAGTACTTCAAAGCAAACACTGGGAAGAGATTACACCCAAGCCTTTATTGCCCTTGGCTGTCCACCTTGATCTGACTTCAGAACTAATGTAATCAAACAACCCCCCCACCCCTCCCCAACTCTGGAAACAAATTTCTGTTGTTGCATCATTGATTCTGAAACTTGTGTCCAGAGCTACCACTACAATGAAACTGGAGAATGTAATGAGTAATTCATTTTTCCAGAAAAACTCATTTGTCCGTTTCAACATTTTCCTTTAACTGGTTTCTTATTTTGATTGTTATCACCTTTTTTGCAGCCTAATTCTAGGAGCACAAAAGGGAAACTTCCCTGTTGTCTGTGCAATCTCTCCTTTGCTTATTTGGGGGGAAGGGCTATAACATTTCTCATAGTCAAACTCTTCAACTGGGAATAATATCCATTGGGATCCCACCTCCAGTGAGTTCACCTCCTTCACAGGTGGAGATGTCAGATCCTTTGGATGGGTATGTGCCCATTTGCATCCTGTACTCACTCACCTTGCAGGCTCTTCTGGAGTTTCTTCTCCAGTTTTGTGATTTGCCAAGAGAAGCATCTAAGAACTCTTATTCATAACTTTCGTAGGACAAATATTTTTGGATGGAATTAGACGTTTTCCATTTTTCACTTTGACCTTCCTGAGATACAGTGAAACATTTCTGGATTTACACTGAGATACAGGATATGAAAATTCGGCCCCCAAACCTGTAAAGTACATGGTAGGGTGAAAAGGAGGAAATGGGACATGAATAACTCACTTAAGCACATAAGATCCACAAGTTAATACAACAGTGGGAGGAATAACTATGACTGTATGGGTCCTTCTAACAACTCTTGCTCTTCATCAGCACAACAGAATATTACATTCCCACTCGACGGAGCTACCACTGATACCATCTTATTCATTGGGTAAGACTCAGGAAGAAGAGAAACCAGTTTAGCTCAGCTTTCTGTGTTTGATGCCTCTAAAGGGTTGTGTCCAGCCCAACAGAGGAAAGCAGCATAGGGTAAGGGTACCTGTTGAGCATCTACCTGTGTAGTCTGGATCAGTGATTCAATTAGGAGTTCAGCCAAAGTCTCTTTCAGTCTCTTGAAATATTCCATCAGAAAAACTAGATAGGAATGTCTTTCCTCTCAGCACATAGAAGTAAAGCCACTGAAAGTGCCATGGTCCTCTTCTTTCATAGGATCTACCTCTCAGAGTTAAGAAGTTTGTTCCTCCAAAGAGAAGGGGGGAAAAAAGGAAGGACAACAGCAGGCCCTGAGAGAGCAATGAGAGAGCAATTGTGAGAGAAAAGAAAACTCAGATTAGAAAAGAAGAGATGAGCAAATTGAAAGAAAAAAAGGAAGGAATATATTAAAGGACAGAGAAGGAAAATATCTGATGCATATTTAACCCAAGAGTTAGGAGCTCTCAGCTAACACACATGGACTAACACAGGCGAAACACCCTAGAGCAATGGTACCCAAACCTTTAATCTGTGGCCCAGATGAGCAGTGCCAGCTCTGTCCACGGGCAGATCCGGTCTGTGGGCCTCGTCCAGTGCACATTGCTAGCAAAGCCAGGGCCTGATTCAGCCAGGTGGAAATGGCGTGGCTGGAGCCGATACAGTGGTATGGGGCCAATCCTGTGATTGGAAGAATGGGGCCAAATCCCTCTTCGTGGGAACAGCCTAGATGGGGTGGGTCTAGCCACATGGGGCTTAGAAATTTGGCTGCAGGGATGGGGATGGGGTTGCGGGGTGAGGGCAGTAGCAGTCTTAATAGCCACCATCCCCCCACCACCTAATTTTCAGAGCTAGACTACATGGCGCTGCGGCCAGATCTTGCCTGAGGGCTGGAGACTGAGCACTTAGTTCAAGAGAAGAAAGTGATGGAACAGTCACTTAATCTTGGTCCACACCCAACTGCAATCTCAGTATACTACTCCAAAGGACTGCTGCTACTAATTAGTCACAAATCAATGAACATCATTAACAGTATTGTTGTATTACAGTCAAGTTTATAAGACAAAATTTAGGTCCCATGTAGTATACTTTTGTCAATGGGACTGCACCATTAGTGCCAAGGTTGAATTTTCACCTCCCCACGCCTATATTCTCCTTCACAAAAATATTTTCATTCTGTAACTTAAATAATTCAATATTGGCAATTTGAGATCTGAGTTGTGCTCCAAGCTTTGTCAAATTCTTGTTTGAGTCGCCTTCTCTAAGTTCTCCTCCTTTGCGCGTAAACACATCACTCTGGATAACAACACTGGAACCTCCCCTCCATACAGCATGAAACAAGGTGAACTGATTTGCCAGCTCCTGGAGTCCATTTTCTGTTAAGTTTTCTTGACATTGTCAAAGAAGCTCTTGCTGGAAGCTAAATTCATCAGCAAGGCTTCAGAAGTCAAATTAGACTCCTTTTGCTTTCTGAAGTGTCATGTTACATTTTAATATTTTCCTGATGTGTTTGTAGCCATTTCCCATTATTTGATTATTAAATGTCTTTCCTCATGTTAATCACTTTGTTTGCTTCCTTTTTATCAGAACTGCCATTTGCATTGTAATGTTTAGAATTAGACCTGGACAAAATATTCACAGCAAATCATTTGTCAGAGGAATTTAGAGTGAGATTTCAAAAGTCTATGTCACTTAAGGCATTAATCCCATTAATTCTCATATAATAAAGGGCTTAGTCTGTCCATCTGTCTGTCTGTAACGTTTTTGGCAAATTGTACATGCAATGCCATGAGGGCAGGCGGCAATTGGCCACGCGGGCTCGGGCTGCACAGGCCGAAGTTTGAGCCACTGCTGGTGAAGTTTGTGGTGACAGCAAACACACCCCAGCCACCCAAGCAGCAGGGCTTCACCACACATAGATTCATAGATTCGTAGAGTCAGAAGGAACTTCAGTGGGCCGTCTAGTCTGACCCCCTGCCCCTGGCAGGCAAGGAAAGAAGCAGCAACCTTGGGGTCATGTGATCCTAGCCAGGTGCCTGTCCAGTCTCCTCCTGAAGACCCCCAAGGATGGAGAAAGCACCATCTCCCTTGGGAGCCCATTCCAGATTCTGACAACCCTGACTATGAAGAACTTTCTTCTAATGCCCAACCTATACTTTCTCTCTAGTAGCTTATGGCCATCGTTCATTGTTATTCCAGGGGGTGCTCTAGTGAACAGATCATCACCTACTTCATGTTGCTCTCCCATACCTCCCTGCCTGAGGGCTAAGGGGTGGGGTCATGGTGGCAGTGCACTCCACCACCCATCCCCAATGCTGCCCAGAGCAGCAGGCAGGGAGTGAGAAGCAGCTGGCAGGGAGGGAGCGGAGTGGGGCTGGGGAAGGCGAAGGGGGAATCACGGTGGCGGCTGTTGTTGGGACCAGGCGGTGGGAAGGAAGGGAGGAAGGGGAATAGGAAGGGGGCCCTGACAACAGCTGGCAGGGATGGGGAGGCAGCAGGGAGGAGGGGAGGCTGTGCAGGCCTGGGCGGATGCGGGACGAGAGGAGGTGGAGGCAGGTCATGGTGATGACTGTTGTCGGAGCTGGGCAGCAGGGAAGTAAGGAAGGGAGGAAGCGGGAGGGGAGAGGAGGGGGGGGTTAAGGTGGCAGTGCCCCCCCACTCCAACAACAACCAGCAGGGAAGGGGAAGCAGCGGGGAGGGGAGGGAAGGGGAGGGGAGGCGAAGAGGGGAAGCCCTGCTGCTAGGCAGAGGCAGGCAGGGGGAGCCCCCATGCCAGAGGCTGGAGTAGGAGGCAGCAGAGGGCGTCTTTACATGGTCAGCTGCGAAATGTGAGTGGAGGGGGCAAGGGGGGCCATGTAAACACTCCCTGAAATTCTTGATGGGCAATTAGCTAGTATTCAATAAGACTTTTAGTCCTATATGCTGAAAAATATCTAGGCTACTAAAATGAAATGTTGGGTGCCTAAACGCCTTTAAAATAATCTTTTCCCCTTTTTCATTTAGAAAATATTGCATACTCTTAACAATTTAAAAAAGTAAATGCAAACCCGTTCCAAGCTGCATGTCCTTTGAGCTACTTTCACTATGTCTTTCATTAGCTGATATTCATCTTCACGGTATATGACTAGTCTCTCAGGTCCCATGAAATTATTTCTGCTGTTTGACACGGGAACTGAACTGTCACAGAGAATGGTTGAGCACTTCTGAGAAGAGCAGAGAATGCCCGTCCTGATACATGAATACATTTACCCACAGGTAAATTTGACTGCCTATGACTAACAGCTATTCCCTCATATCTGTGCAAACAAAAATCTACCTATGCTCATAAATGAGAGTGAAATGGGATTTAGTATCTTGATAAGGCTAATCGTGTGCAAACAACTCTTTATTATATACATGAACTTATATATAATAAAGGGCTATCAGGCTTACTACTGACCTTGCCAGAGTGGCATCTAGCCTTGTTACTGTTCTGTCACTTCATGAATTCCCACTGACCTTTCCTAGACTGTCTCTTGGGATGCCATGATTCCTGTATGTTCTGCACTTCCAGGAAGCCTTACTCTGTCCCTTGGGGGAGAGTACTGGTTGTCCTCTACCTTCCATTTGGGGTAATCTTTTACATAGAATTATACTGGTTTAAATATCGGTGAGACTTTAACTGGGTACGAACTCTGTATGGGCACACTTAGCTCAATTTAAAAGCATTTTCTTTAAGTCAAATCAGGGCCCGGTTAATTATTTACCTAAATATGCACTAAAGAAGCATTCCTCAATAAAAGCATCCACATAGGAATGCTTCCATGAAAATAAATCATTATTAAATTTGCATAAGCTTGTGTATAGACAGGACCTTCAACTGCATGAGGCTTGGGCCAGGGACCATCTTTGTGCTGTATCTGTGTCAAGTACTAATGCACATAGTGACTCTGATCCTTGACTCAGTCACACAAGCTGCACCATAGTACAAATCATTATGAATAATACTGATGGTGTCCAGAGGAGCACAAAGAGTTAATATCACTTAGTCTAGCATCTAAAATGTTATGAAACTGAAGGACTAGAAAGAAAAGAGATTTCAAAATGTTCTTCCCATGATCCTCAGCTTAAGGGTATTCTTGTGACTAAAATTGCTTAAGGTTTTCTTGAACAGAACTTTCTTTGATTAAATCTTCTCTCTGTTCACTCTGTTCCAGCAATGGCATCATTATGGTTCTGATAAGCTGATGTTATACCATATCTCACTTTACAATCCCATTTGAACTTGTAGTGATCATGGAAGTTTTTTTTTTCTTCCTTCACTGTTGCATGAGATTGAGCTTTCATATAAAAGGCATCAAAGGCCAAAGAATTAAAGTCCCATGGTGAGTTGTGGAAACTACTTATGCAACAGTATACAACAGAACCGATGTTTGCAGGAACTTCAGAGCTGACAGCAGAAAAAGAGTGTTGTTAATAATTACAGCTAACTAAAAGTGATGCACCCATCTATGATTTGATTTATGCTAATGCCTATCTTCAAAAAGTTATAATTGGTCTGTTTCCTACTAGGATCATAGAGTCACAGAAATAAGAAAGAATGACCTACCATGTCTCTACATTTCTACTTCCTTTCCAATGTAGGCTTGTTTACTAACAGTACGTATTAGAGTATTTGGTCCAGAATAATTTTAGATATCCTAAAGAAAATTATTTAACTTTTCCCTTGGGAAGCTATCTATCATACAGCCTTATAACTTTCTAATTGACAGGAATTTCCTTTTGATCATCAGCCACAATCATGACCTGAGTAAACCCTGTCAGAGGAGGCACTGAACAAAAGGATGGTCTAAATTTACAATCTGAGCTAGCATTTCCTGTTAGCATCACTGTTATTCCACTATTGCCCCCCTTTTCCAGTTATACTGTTATCCTGCTATTTATAATTTTTGTCTTACGCTGTGCTTTCTGGCACAGCCCTGAGCACGGGGTAGTAGATGAACTGCCTCATTTTTGTAGGATGCATTATAAACCATTATTCCGATACTACTTTCTGAGGCACATTCCTCCTTATTTGCCCTTTCTCTGGAAAGGAATACAGTAGCTATATCATGCTACTAGCCTTTATCGTCAGCAA
Source organism: Crocodylus porosus (assembly GCF_001723895.1). Classification (NCBI taxonomy): domain Eukaryota; kingdom Metazoa; phylum Chordata; order Crocodylia; family Crocodylidae; genus Crocodylus; species Crocodylus porosus. Next base: position 14,989,215 of record NW_017728914.1, read on the forward strand.
ATTATATTATCCCCACATCAACTCAACTCAAACCCCTTCTTTCTCATCTGTTATAGCAGGAGAGAATGGTGCAAAAACAGAGAGGCATTTCCTGCTGGCAACCTTTTTTTATGGATCCTGATCCCTGATGGAGATTCTGTAGGTAGGAGACACATGATACTTGATACAAACAATCAGCCAATTGTACTACTAAACTGACTCCAGTTATTCTACAGTCTTCTGTATGCGACCATTTGGTGCAAGTCACAACCTCGCTTTTCAAGTATCTGGGAATAGTTGTGCCTTCATAACTGATATAACGTTCCATTACCTCGTATTGGCTGGTAGCTGACTCCAATCATCCCCGTTGCACGTATGTGACTATTTACAGTATAACATTCTCCACAGTCTGACTAGTATGGAAGGATGGAAGACTTAAGTGCTTAATTATTATTTAGCCAAACTATGTTTTTCTCTTTGAACCACTTTCCCTAAATCACTCTTTCCACCTTCCCAGTCATTTTTATTGTTCTTATACTTACCTTTTTATTTTTGACACTTCATATCATTATGGATTAAGTTGCATATTCAGAGGTCTATTTATAAATAACCACATGAATGCAGTGGTCAAAAGGTAGTTCCAGAGTAACCTATATTATTAAATACACAGTACCCTTTAATCCACTAATAATATATGATATACTCTGAAGCTTTCATAGTGCTTTTCAACAGTATTTAAATCTTGCCACAGTACTGTGGTGTAAATCAAAGATCAATAGGGACTATTCTACCTACCACTGAAATTTCTGGGATGTATCCCATGGGATACTTCAAAAATGTACAGTACAACTAAATAACAGTGTAAGAAAGGAAACAAAGAATGCTGTATGTATTTGAAACTGCAGGAGAAGAGTCATAATTCTTTATAATTTACAGGAATTATACCCTAAATCCCTAAGATTGTGCTGGATAATCAGCTTTATATAGATTAACATAGACATAAATACCAGTGGTCCACAGAGCCTAATCATTCCGAGATGGTGCTCAAATATTGAGAAGCTATGTGGACCACTATAGCAAGCACTAGCCTCATTGTCTAAAAAAAAATCTATAAACCTGTGTTCTGCTCCTGGCTATACCATTGACCATCTGTGAATCTCAGGCTTGTCACCTTACTCCTGCCCACCTCCAACCATAGATACTTGATTTCACACCAACATGACAGACAAGCGTTACTCTTACCACAATGGGGCAGTAATCATGCTTGGGTCCTCTTGGTAGTTCTGGGAGCATCAGTGTTGACCAAGTCAGACCCCTTCTGTCTTCTGAGAGATGATGGAATCATAGCACAAAATGTCATGGCTGGATGCTGGAGTATAACAGTCTCCTTCTTTATTGCTCATAGGAAGAACACCATTCTTTGGTAGCACTCCCAAACAGATTTGCTACACTGAATACCTTTCCTATTTGCTACTAATTACATGCACCTATGAGATATGCAGTGTATCCACACTATGACATTCAGCTATTGTGGTTCTGCATGAAACATAATGTCCTTTTTGAAGGTGCACCAACCTGAAGTTAGCATCACCAGAAATGCCATTTAAAAAGTAAGAGTGGAACACTCGATGACTGGGGGATTGTTAATAAAATACGAGCCTTTAATATTGAATTCACTGGTTCAAATTCTAGCTAAACTGCCCACCTGATGTCAATAGAAGGTTTGAAAAGAAGCATCTCTTCAAACACACGTATTAGGGTGCCTAAAAATAAGCATCCACATTAAAACCTTTTGCCACTGAAACTCTATCTAAAATTAAATTAACAGTACCAAGATTTTTTATACTCCATGTATGTGCATGTACACACCATTTACTGGCTATTTGGCCAAGAAAAGGATATGTGGTCTTGAATTAAAAGAGACAACTGACTTCTCCCTCTCACCACTTAAAGAGGTTGTTCCTTCTAAAAGACTTTTGAAACATGGTGCTTGATCTGTCTGATAAGAAGTGTGGAAGGTAGCTGCCTGGTCTGTGGATAATTAGCTCATCTATCTATTCTGCCATCAATCCAGAACTTCTCACCAGCATCTGAGAAAAAAGAGAAGAAAGGAGAGAGTACCCATAGTTAAAATACACTTTATTAGTGAATATCTTTGGTCACATATTACTGTTTATCTGTCAACTGGGTTCAGAACACCCATAAGGTGTTCTTTGAAGTTAACCTCTTGGATTTAAAGAGATTTTTAAAGAGCTGTTGAAGGACTGTTTGATCTACAATCTGAGTCTTTTGAAGTTGAGAGCTAATGGAAGATTATTTCTATTCACAATGATCAAGCAGGTGATGAGATAAAGTGGTGGGGAAACAGGCTCAATAGAACATGTGAATGCATCACATGTAATCCTTACAAAGGCAGTATGCAAAATAACAGAAAACCCAGAAGCAGTCAGGGCCACAATAAGTCAAACAAGAACACAAAAAGAAAAAAAAATGGTAGTCAAACAAAGACCTTTGCTGCCTTTTGCCAGAATCTAACCACTTTAAGGCTGAAGACTGAATTAATGTGAGCACAAAATGCAGTTAATAGGGTGTTAATAGAGGCCATGCCAGTTTTATATGCTGCAAAAGACCCTTGAAGCACCAAAAGCTACAGACTCCTAGGACAAGGTAAAACAGGATAAAGAAGACTGGAATCCTCTGTCCACATGTTAAAAAATATGAACTTGGGATGCTTTAAGGAGTGCATTCAGGAGTCAACAGAAATAAAGGATGGGCATATGGTACTGTACCAACAGAAATGCACCCTGAAACGATGTCCATATAAGGTTGCTCTTGGGAACCACGTACCAGTGATATAAATTAGAGCTGTTTCCAGGATGCTCTAACTCATGTGGAAGACAGGACTAGAACAGGCATTCAAACAGCATCAAGGGGTTAAAATAAGCACAGGAAAAATATTGTTCTGTTGGTATCTATAGGGATGGGGTGCAGTTTAAGGCAAAGCTAACCTTTGATCCAGGCACAGCACAGTTAAACGGTGTAGTGATGATAGGAGTTATTCCTGTCCTGTATTCCTGTTAAAATCCTGGCTAGTTCAAGGCTATGATGTTGTTACTACAGGGTCACAACAGATTGATTCTACGTGCATAACTTTTAATCAGGCTGTAACCATTTCCCCTGACTTTGTTATATTTGTAATGCAGACGGGTCTATCACAGAGAGTGAAAGGGAGGGATAAATATGCAGAAAGGAGGCTGTATCACAATAGACACACAAATTGGATTGTATATTGCTTCAGAAGGATAACACTAATAACTTGCATTTCTTCTCCAAAAAATTGCTTTCCTTCAGTTCTTTTTCTTTTATAGAAAAAAATGTGAGAACACTTGAGCATAAAATCTAACTTTTGGCAAAAACCCATATTCATGTGTAACCTTCCTTAGAACAGACACAGTTTCCCCCTTGAAATCAGCTCCTGAAAATGATGAATCAGTCCAAACACTCCATGAGCAAATAAAACGTTAAAATGTAAAGAAAATAACCCTATAAAGGAACTTGCAATCCAGCTTGATAGCTTAGTGCTCTCTATTTTAGCCTCCATAAGTCACAATAAAATGGCAGAGGATTTCATCCCTGCATCCTCTTAAGTTGCAATATGCCAGTGACAGAAATGGCAAACAGGAACCATGGCAAAAATAGGATACTTTCATTTATTTCCCTTAGCACATTTTGTTCTAGGGCAGAACTGCCAAGGACACTTGTAATAGAATTGTTATATAAACTGGGCAAACTAGATAAAATGTAAATACCCACAGGAGGGAAAAAAAAACATCCAGCACATTAGTCAGAAATTGTATTACACAGTGCAGATAGAGTATCTGTCAAAGGTAGGAAAGCAGCAGTTTTATTCTTTTTCAGCTGTTATAAATTTGCCCATTGATTATTCTACATATATTAAATATAAATTCATGTATCCTTATAAATTACATTATCTCTAATCAGAAAGTGAATAATGCATAATCTAGTTTTATATCACTAAAATATTTCCCATTATTCTAAATGCTATATGCTTCTGTATGTTGTGCAGTAACTTCAATCATACATTTTAACTGGAAAAATAAATGAATATTACAATTACATAAGTGGCCCATCTTATTCAGTCTTAGGAGCTGTACAAGTATCCTACATCCAGTACCAGATGCAGAAGCGGACACCCATAGCAAACAGGGATATTGGAAAAGACCCTTTCTAATAGCCATTAGTTAGATGTTAGCTTGTGCCCTGCTTCCTTATGGAGATAAGAAAATAAAACGGTGGACAACTGCTCATAGTGAGGAATGATGCTGAGTTTCAGCAAGACCCACACTTGTGAGAAGAGCAAGTGCCCATACTGTACAAGTAATAAATCCTAAAGCACATATCTGATTAGCTGTGTTTTCTTTCTTCCATATTCTCTCTTCCACAGTTTAATTCTTGCTGATCTACTCTGCACAATATTTTACTCTTGCTACAATTAAAGCACTAAGAAACTCCAGGGGAAAAATGCAATAGGGAAATGTTACCATATACTAACTTCCTCTCTCCCCTTTACTCCTTAGTACAAAAGAAAAGGGTCAAATCCTCAATCCTGAAACACCACGGTAGGATATAAATCCAGGTCCAAACCTAATTCATCTAAATGTTAGGCTGGAAAAGCCAATGTATCTCCCTTACTGAGATCTCTGCAAACAGGCTTGCTGGCCAGATAGTGTTTCTGCTTTGTGAATCTTTATGTACATTTTGCTAATTCTGAAATTTCACCATTCTCTTTTTGCCAGATAAAAAAGTGAAAGATTCATGCTGAAATACGAACTGTTTTCTATTCAATTCAAAGACAAATCATCACCAATTCTGTTCGACTCTGTTGACAGTAACTGCATTTGCACACCTCTAGAGCCTGCTGTGCCTCTTGTGTGCTTATTTCTTGGTTTCTTTGATTGCACACTTCTCTCTGGCTTCATGCATACCCCAGTAATGGGACAAAGCACACAGGGAAATGTACAAGGCCATAAATTTAGGATTCTTCAATTTTAGGCTTCTAGTTGCAAAACACTTCTCCTACTTCGTGACAAACTGTTGCAAACAGAAGCTGTAAGATACAATAAACTACAAAACAAAATAGTTAACAAATAACCTAACAACTCACAAAGTACAGTAATACAAACTCGGATCTTCACACTGAAAATACAGATCTATAATTTTAATGCACAGTTACTGTCATGCAGGCTCACTTGCAGTCATTTCTCCCTCAACGAACCTGCTACTCTAGGTGTCTAACTAGTCTGTGAGTTCAATTACTACAATTGAATATACAAATTATGACCCTAATAGACAGTCCTATTTATATGATGAAAATTGCACGCTTGCAGAACTGGGGCTCATGGGTCCACACATGTGCAATTTAGACAGCTTGGGCAATACTGTGCTGTTTTAAATATTAGGTTGAGCCTGAGGGGTGCTAAATGCAGTCACTATTCCTACAGGAGAAAGCCGAATTGATTTTGTAGGCAAATTCTAGATGCAGCAGTTTACATGCTGAGACCATAGAACCAAGTGTAGCATGACCCTCACCGGTGATTTAAAATCAGTTGATTAATTTAAATTTGAGGACCTTGTTCCCCCACCAAAGCTTTAATTCCTCTTCCTAGTTTCCTAACTAGTTTTACACAGTCACTAAACTACTAGTAAGTAGTGGTTGTTTTGTAGATGTAATCCTTTTTAATAAATACACATTAAATGAAGTGTATCCAAATTGCCTGTCCTTGATACCAGACAAAGTAATATTATCCTTGAGTGCTGAAGAAGTGGAATATATTCCTATTCCAATAACTTTAGACAGGGTGAGATAAAAACTGTGTTTAATACTCTGAATCATTTTTGTTCATATGAACAATTTTTAATAATAGAGAAGCTCTAATGCACTAAAAATACTGAAAAGCTTTGTTGGCTGATAACTAAATGGTGACAGGAGACAATGACAAAGTGATATCCTTATTTGGACATCTCCCAGCTCATTAGTACACAGAAGGGCCAAAGTGTTCAAGGAGATATTTCACAGGGGTACATTGTATGCAGACTTTCTATTTTGTTCAATTTTAAGCCACATCCCTTTGAAGTTAATTTCCATCAGCTCCAGAGGCTGTAAGGCCAAACTGTAAACACTGATGTAACCATATTGTGGAGATCAGTGTTTTGCACAAAGAATGTAGGGACAGGAAGAAGCTATGTCATCTACTTACCGGCAGGCCATCTCTAGACACATCACCAAAAATGAGGGTGACATAATGACTAGCAAGGACATTTACCTCCACAAAAATAGTTTCTTTTTACATCTTAGTATCAGCCACCTATACCATAGTACTATTTTAATGTAAAAATGGATTAATTTTTGTCATGGTATTTTTTCTCTAAAATCCTAAGTATGTGGCTGATCAACAGACTTCTAATATGTGCCTTTGTATGTAGACACTAGACATCAGTCTGGTATGTGATGCTATTGAGTCAAATATAGCCATGGGGAGCTGCTCATACTGTAGAAAGGAACAATGACAGGATGTGTCTGCTTGTGTAATATCTGCTATTTCCTAGAGAAGCGGTTGTCAACCAGGGGTACATGTACCCCTAGGGGTACTTAAAGGTCATAGGGGGTGCACAGAATAAATGAGAAAAAAATTAGAGGTACACCAATACATCGGTCCCATATCAGATTGGTACCAACATAAGGAAAAATGACTGTATTTGTAATCAGCTTTTTTTGGCTGATGTAGTTGATAATGTGGCTGACAAATGCCATGTGTGTGCATGCAGCCACAGCGCAACATGCAGGCATCCAGAAGCACAGCCCAGCAGCGTGGAGAGCAGCTGGGTCTGGCTGGTAAGTCTGTTGTGAGGGAAGAGGGGGAGAGCAGACAGATCAAGGCCCTAGTGTGTTGGGGGGGGAGTGGGACTGGGGCAGGGGCTGCCCAGCCAGGGCAGGGGATGGGACAGAGCTGTACGGGGGGGGAAGGGGGGGGCAGCTCCCAGTGCTGCACGCACCTCAGGAGGACATGCAGGGCATTTGCCACTGGATCTGTGTGTGGGCAAGGGCAGGCTGCTGTGGACTGGAGCTGGGGCAGTACTGGACTGTTCCAGACAGGGGTGTTGGGCCAGGCTATGCTTGGGGTGGGCAGTAGCAGTGCTGGGAGGGGGTGTGGGGGGGGGCTATGGAGAATTTTGGCGTGGCTGCAGCCCCCACTGTAACCCTCCCTCTCAGCAATCCTGCTGCCTGCTTCAAGCACAGCCCAGCCCAACACTCCCACCAGGAACAGCCCAGTGCTGCCCTGGCCCCAGCCCACAGCGGCAGCCCGCCCTGCCCCACGCACAGATCCAGGGGCACGCCCAATATTCCCTCCTGGGGTACGTGCAGCAGCAAGAGCCACCTCCCCATTCCCCCTGGATGAGCCACTCACTGCTGTATCCTGTACCCAAGCCCAGCTGTGCAGTGCCTGCCCCTGTCCCAGCCCTACTCCCTCCCTCATCACAGGGACCTTGATCTATTTTAATAATGCATTTAATGTTAATTAGTGTGACCTACCTCATATCACATTAATTAGTAACATTAAAAACAACATATATATATATATATATATAAAAAGGGGTACATGAGCTGAAACTTTGAGACAGAAGGGTTAGACTTGTTAAAAAAGGTTGAAAACCCCTGTCCTAAAAAATAAGTCTTTTATTCTTGTTGTAAATAGTAACCACAGCAGAAGTTCTTCAGAAGTGTTTAAATTATCAATATATACACAGTAATTGCAAGGTTGATCAAATGTGTCTCTAGGATGCATTAGATTGGATCATCATTATTGTTTTGAATTAATCAGGCCAGTAGCACACTAGAGAATAATTGGGGGTAGTGTCCCATGAACTGCCTTGCCACTTCAGATACTAAATCCTAAAAATGACACCAGAACAGCCAGTTCCATATAAAAGCCAATTCCATGGGACACTGCTTGAGAACCTGAATTTCTATTCTGAAGAGCCCAGGTCCATGAATGTGCAAGTAAAGCAGCAGAGCTAGAGACAGTGCTGGCTGGTAGTGATGGAAGTCCTTTTAGCACAGATTCTGTACGGTGTAGGAAGGCAGACTTTTCCTCTTCATGTCTTTTCTTAGGTGAAATACCAGCAGAAGGCTCAGCATTGCCGAACTTCCATTAATAGCTAAGGTGAGACTTTACCTGCTGTACTGGCCTTTTACTTACAACAGGTCAAATTCTTTTGAATTTCATGTTTCCTCCAAAAAATCGCAAAAAGACCTTTTGCAAAAATATTTTTGGCAAATCTTTTTTTGCTGGTTTCTCCATGGTGATGAATTTCATCTATATCACTAGATAGGCAAAAGGTTTTTTCCCACTGTACCTGCCATTAGTGAGGCTAAGTCTGAGAAATACAAAAAAAAAATTTAAAGCCAATGAGGGAAAGGGTATCTCATTCATCATACAAAATAAGATTATACTCATTCATGAGTAATGAGTTTGCATGACCTTGTTTGAAGCTCACACTTTTTAATAAAACTATTTACAAAAGTCCCATACTGCTATGAATTTCCAATGTCTTGACATCAGGCAAATTTGCAGAATGCTCAGATAGTTATGTTATATAACTGACCAATGCAAAAGGATGCACTTGCATAAGTCCTAACATGAGGCATGGTGTAATCCTGCACCACTGTTGCCAATACTGGGAATGACACTTTTCACTTAGTATAAGCAGGATCAACCCGTTTAGAAACAATACATCAAAGGCTACTTCTGACATCAAGTATTGATCAAGAAGTATTTAGAGTGATGAAAAAGGCATGGAAGAGTGATAATTCAATCCTTAAGACCCAAGAGTCTTCCATTCTCAAGTCCAATAAAAAAGACATTTTCTATATCCTATGCTGCAGTAATATCTTGAATACTCCTCCTAGATGACATATCACAGGTTCCACTTGGCATCTTTATATAGCAAAACAAGAGGTCAAGTTTCTTCTTTTAAGCTAACACAAGCATTATGTGATGCTCTGAAGGAACCACTCTAAAAATCAGAAATAAAAGCCCAGAGCCATATATTGTAACATTAGTCTTTAGTGATAAAAGCACTGGAATCAAGAGAGCTGTGTTATATTCCCAGTTCTGCTACTAACTACCTGTGCATCTCTTCACAAATGTGATAACACCTGCTAAGTTGCTCATCAAGTGAAATTAGATAAAGATATTGTTGGTTAGTTCATATATAATCAGCATCAGAAAATAAGGTTTTGAAAGGGGAAAGGAAAGGTTTTGAAAGCGGAGTACTTATACCTGAAAAAAACTCAGTGATTTTGCTGTACCAAAGTCCATGGAAAGTCTTTCTTCGATTAGTTCTAAAGGGAGACTGGGGAAGGTGGCTTGATACCACCTATTCCCATCTTTCCACAAAAACTTTTTGATTATTTGGGTTCAATTCAGCTTCCTCCAAACCTGAAGAAAAATTTGGTAAAAACTTCCAATATTCATCTGTTTTTAATGGCCAACATCACCTTGCTATGCTACAACATTGTGGAAGTAAGCTACATTCACACACATGGTTGGTGAACTTCTCAGTTGTAGAGTTAACTAAAGAAGAGAACTATCCATGAATATTCATCTGAATTCAAAATCAATTTCCATTTGGCTGTGTTCATAACCCATTTATGTTCATTTCCTGGGGACAATCAAATCCTAAAGACTTGTTCATGTATATATATTCAAAGACAATTTGTGTCTGCACTGGTGAGCTAGGTAAGTCACCACCCAATCAGATAAAAGAAACAAAAAATAGTGATGTACCTTGCTAGCAACAGAGCATGAAAAATGAATATTCACCCAAAAAAGTTTACAAATGTGCTGGAATCAAAATATATTCACTGGAGAGAGTTGCCTTTTGGCTGAAGCACTGCTGGACTGGGACTCACTCCAGTAACCTGAGTTCTGTTCCTTGTTCAGTGGGCAAGCCTCCATGACTCAGTCTTCCCATATGGAAAATGAGGATAATACTACTGATCTCCACTTCAAAGCAATGCTTGAAAAATGCTCAATAAAAGCAAGTTATTAATAACAAAATGTGGGAATTTCAATATTGTCTGCAGACAATTTCCAAACGGAAGTGGAAGAAAGATTGAGAAATTTGCAAAGTATGTATTTTCTGTAACAGTTTCCGTAGCCCTAAATGATATACCGGTTTGCATTCCATATTTGAATCACAGGATTTAGAATTATTAGGACTGATGTTATACAGTGATGATCTTAGATTTACACAAGAGGTCCACAAGAATCCTTGCCACACATCTGTTATGCAGTTCTAGACCACAGCATATGTGTTGTTTGCATAGGACAGTTTATACCCTCTATTCAAGGACCCTCTTTGGAAACTGGACAAGTTTTAAGGATATACACAGAACATTAGACTTAAGGAGGGCAAATAGCAACTTTATGTAACTGGAATCTATCAAGAGAGCTTCATCGTGCCACTTTCTTCTTCAGATTACAAGAAAATCCAAGAAACGTGTTACATGAGATTTAACTCAGAGCAGGACTGAGCCTGATCAGTGAGGCTCTCTCACATCTCGGACTTTTGAATTCTTAAATTTGCCCTTTACTTAAAAAAGTCAATGATTTCACCAAGAAAGTTTGATTAGTTTCTTTTACTTTCTGTAATGAAGTGCCATCCTTTTTACACTTGAAAGGATCTTTGTAATAATGCAACATTGATCTTTTGAATACAGATGAGCTAACCTAGATAATAGGATTTGGTACTCAAAAGATGGAACTTCTGAACATATCTAAGGCTCCAGTGCCATCAAGAGGATTTGCAAGACAAAACACCTATTCACTGAGCAAATGGCTGTATTTGACATTGTCCTTGCAACAATACTGTTTTCTTTTCAGTTATATTTGAGTTCCTCTTTTCAGTTCACAAAATAAAATCTGACATAAGTGAAATTTTAGCATATGAACACAAGCAAATATGAGGATACATAATCATCCACTGATAATATCTACAGACAGATAAGAGCCACCTCTGTCTGTACTGATATGTATTTCAGAGACTTTTCTGTAGGTGAGAAGATGGGGCTTCTAATTTATAGCCCCAGAACAAAAATTTCTGTGTAAAGCTAAAGAGTGGTATTTTTAATATGTCTGCCAGGATGTGAAGAAAAATGAATGAATTGAAAAAAAAATCTGTTTTCATATTTAAATTATGTTTCACAAAAGGAATGAGGTAAACACCAGTGCCCCAAGAAACCTGTTAGGCTACACATTCTTTTACCAAATTCATGCGAGGCCCCATTTTTGTTCATGAGTTCACGGGCAAAGCTAACAAGTCCAGGGGAGCAAACCCGGTACTGGGCTCAAGAGGCCTGGACTTTCTTCCCTGTGTTGGAGCAACATTTTAAGTATAGGTGCTGCCAATGCATGAACTCAGTTTGACTGAGAGTGGAAATTTCCATACAGGGCCTGAACTACCCTTTCGGTGACCTCAGTAGCTGTCAATCAGCCCTGACCCACTTTCGGACCTGTGCAGACTCAGTTGCTACACAGACCTTATTGCAGAGCATGCCCAGTGTACAACTGGAATGAGGTAATACCTCTAGAAATGTCTCTCAGCCAAGCAGCCTGATTGGCTATAGGGCTGCTATAAAAAGTCTGAGGGCCCCTCCCTCTGGGGGGAAAAAGAGAGAGATCCATTCAACTGGGGACAGAGGCTGGCTCTCAGGGACTG
>NW_017728914.1:15001250-15014653 GCF_001723895.1 Crocodylus porosus
CACCTTGTTTACAAAAAACCGCTACGCTCCGGTGCCTCAGTTCTCCATAGCCAATAGAACCCGGCCTGTTTCCGTGTCTAATTGCCACCCCGGCCCACTGTGACTCTGGGGCTTGGTTCATCTCCCCCGGGACACCCTGCTCCATCACTGCCCCACTGTTTTACCAGAGGCTGGTCACTTCACACACTTGTACCATCTTTTATCCTCTGTTCTTTCATATCGTTCACTGCATCAGTCTCTTCTATTTTCTCTCCCACTCTCCTCCTCCACTCCTTCCTTCGTTTCTGTCCTGGAGTGCATGAAAGCTGATGTTTCTCTTCTCTGTTTTCCCCTTCTCTTTCTCTCCTTTGTCATACCTCCTCTTTCTTGTCACTGCCTTTGTATTTCCTCTCTTATCTCCTCCCTCTGTCTCATTTATTTAGATGGTCAGCCTTTTGGGATTCAGAGGTATAGCTAGCTATTTCAGCACCCTGGACAGGCAAGGTACAAGGTGCTGTGCTGAGCATTGGCGAGTGGACAGAGCAGGGGACATGGCAAGCAAGCCTTACTGAACCCCAACTGCTGCTGCTGTGCACAGGCTCCCCACACACCAGCTGCAGCAGCCACCACAGTGCAGACTCCCTGGGGGGCTGCCAGTGAGGCGCCCCGTCTAATATCACCTCCCGCTCTGATACCTGGGGCTCATACCCACTCCCCAACCCCTTATTACACTAATGGGTGTTGGGACTGTTTCTTAGTACATGTTTGTAGTGTCTGGCATAATGAGGCTCTGATCTTCATTGAGGCCTCTAGATAACTCCATAATAATAATGAATAATTTGGCCTGTAGGTGCAATCCAAACTCTATCATGGGTCTTGAAAAAAATGCTAACCAAGTGGAATCTGTTAGTTTTGGTTCTAAAGGACTTTCATAAGGTGATTAACTATTCAGGACCTTATATAGGCCACTTAGGCTGTCCAGAGTTTAGGGAGTTTCCTTTCCCACTGTGTTACTCCTGTTCTCCATTTAATTACTTTAAGTGGAAAACGACAATAAAAAAGGGGCGGGGGGGGGCAGACCTTGGACACAGAAGCTGGGAGAGAGATCCCAGACTATGAGCTAATAAGAGAGTAAAGAAAGGATGGGGGTGGGGGAACTTAAGCAGCATTTTATATTTCTAGCAGAAAACTAAACACTGGGCTTTTTAATAGTTCCTTCTTTAAGATGAAAGAGAGGGTTAATCCATAGATCTTCCATTCATGTGAGCTGGTATTAGCAACTCTTTGAAGTGAGACCTGAACACTTAGCCATAAGTTGTCTGTCTGAGACCTAGCACCCATTATCTCAAAAACTGCTAGTGTATTGTAAGTGATAGAGTAGTGAGAGCCTTGCAGCTCAGCAGGGTAATGATGCAGAAAATGCTGTGTGCTTAGATAATGTCTAGTCTCAAAACGAATTTCACCTAAAAATGTATCCTAATATTTAGCAGAATATAAGGCAAGAGAGAGTATTTCAAATGTGCAAGATCAAGGCATGTAAAAGATTTTACTGACAATCAACACCATCCATTGCTATTGTCTAGATCAGGGGTGCTCAACCCCTGGCCCATGGGCCAGATCCAGCCCCTGGAGACCAGTCATCTGGCCTGTAAGGCTCCCCACAGGTCCAGATACTGTGGCCCTGTGCACTAGATCATACACACCGCATGACACAAGGCCCAATCCCAGCACACCCAGAATCACTGCTCTAGATATACACAGACTTTCTGATAAATATTCATTTCAATTGACTCTGGATCTTTTAAAATTATATTTAATCTACATTAAGATGTGAGCCAGGATGAAAACTGTAGTCTAAGCATGGCTTGCACTTATCTATGTTCTAGAATACAGATTAGTCTGTGGTTAGCACAGCACAAACCTATGTTGTGAAACTGTTAAAAAAAAAACAACAAAAAAAACAGAGCCAGGGCTCCAGCTTTTTTATTTAATATAATTTCTAACATGTCTTGACCATGTTATTGCCAAGCTGGCAAATCACATTAGAATACAGGACAGTGAGAGCTGAATTCAGACTGTGCCTTAACACAGTTTTCAAATGCAATTCTATTCCTAGTGTAGACTGTGCCTTAGAAATAGATTCTAAGAGTTAGTTCAACTGACCTTTCTGAAGTCTTTTTACTGTATAACCCAGTAATAGTCTTATTGAAGATACTTTTTGCACTGGTAAGATCTGTATTGCACTTGATAACTTCATTTGGGGCTTATCCTATGCACAGAAATCAGATTTTGCTAGGAATAGTGCACATGTGCTATCATTTCAGCTTTGGCTCTCCAGGCTCTGAGATTGTTTAAACACAATAATTCTATATTCAGAATATCAAGCGCTTCTGTTAGACCAAGATAGCAGTAGGACATCTCCTGACTTTTCCTTTGCAAGGGCCTTCAGGCAGCACCTATAGATTGGCATTTTGAGAAGAAAGACGGACGGAGCTATGGCTTTAAGTTGTAAACAGGGTTTTTGAAAGAGCAAAGATGTGAGTTTGTCTGTACTAAAGCAAACTTACTTTACTGTTTGCTTTAGGCGTTTTTGTGATAAATCTACAGAGGAGGAATGGATTTCCTGTCGGTCTCTGCAAACCTGTCTTTTACTGAGCCAAGCAGAATTGCCAGGATTCAATTTCAAATGCAAGCGTGTGTGTCAGGGTCAAAGGCACAGGGTCAAAGGTGCATTTCAGGATTAGGTACATTTTTTCTCAGCCTTTATGCAATCTGCAAAGGCAAGTTAAAATGTATCACTTACACTTCCCTTACATGAAGACAGAGAGAATTCCTTCCACTTCTGGCTACTCTGTGACTTTGGAAAAAATTACTGAAATACCACTTTCCAAATGAGGTAGATATTATCTACATCCAATTTACAGTGCAGTAAACTTGAGATGCTTTAGTCATAAATTTTAATATTTGAAATATAATATATACCCCACCTCTTATATACCGCTTTCCATTCACAGATCTCACAGCACTTTACAAAAAGAGCTAAGCATCATCATTCCTATTTTACAGATGGTGAAAAAAAAGATAGGAGGAGCAGACATAAATTAAATTTGTCACAAGATCGGTCCCTTGAAACTGCTCTACAGCTATGCCCTAATAGAAGTGCATGGCTGCAGAGCACTCCAATCACACAACGAATTAGCCCTCATTGTATAAGGGTTCAAATGAAGGTGCTCCAAAGCAAGGTACCTTCATTAATTTGTGTCTGCTCTGGTGGCTGGGTGGCCCAACATGGTTCCAATCCACCTGCCCCCACTCCAGAACAGGCTGGACAAACACCAGCCCAAGCTTCCTCCCCTCTCTTTTCCCTACCTCCCATCCTGAGACAGCACCAGAGCTGAGAGTAGGGGGCAGGCATGCAGCCTCTCTTGCTGAATCAGCTCCAAATTGGAGCTTGATCCCCATCCTCCCAACACAACAGATAAGATGTGTTGTGTCTGGAGGATTGGTCTAACTCATGGCACTTTCTGTTAAGTGCCATTAGTTAGACTGGGGAGCTGCCCTTCTGTCTGCAGAAGTGCCTTTCCCAGAGTCAGAAAGTATAGCAATGCCAAGGTCTTCAAACTCCTGATCCAGGGTTGTAGCCGCTGGACCACACTAGGGCAGAGCACTTTTTGTAAAACCCACATGGATTATTTCAGAGCCCTCCATTTTCACTACACAGCTGAAAATGTACATCCAGACTGACCGTGCAAGAAGCCAAGATATGAATGAAAGGGCTTAGTAAGCAGTATCAAGCAAACGATGTACGTCTCTTACCTAAGTAACATTTCCAACTAAATGTCATCTATTCTACAAGAATTGTACCAAATCAGAGATAAATGAGTCTTTCTCAAAGATATCAGAGAGTCCTACTCATATTATTACCATGTATCCACCAATTGGCAAATGAAGATAAATCAGCTACTTTGCCATTTCCATTAATATAAATATACAACAAAATAATACACAATATACATTTTTAACTGTTTTTTCCTGCAAACATGAAATTCCCTTGCTTTTCAATAAATAAAAAATATATTCAATGAAGTTGAGCAAATGTACCATCTACTCTGGAGAAGCTGGCTAATAGAACAATTCTTTGATGAGGCAACACTGACCTCTTGTGGCTGAAATAAAGAAAATATTTCTGGAATTGTGTGGCTATTACAAAGGCTTGATCTTGAAAAACTGGATTTTTCATGCACATTAGTGACCTGCAGTAGCACCCAAAACCCCACACATGGGCGGGGACCACACTGTCCTAGACACTGGACCAACACAGAACAGATATGTTGTCATTTTGTACTCAGGACACTTATCTTTTAAACACAATTATATACAATTCTGCGTAATACCGGAATAGCTTCCAATTGAGATCAGGTGGCAAGGAACGAAACTGCATAATTCACATGCTGTTTGCTCTCTTGCCTTTTCAGCAGTAGCGAAAGCATGTTTAGTGGATAGTCTTGCTTGCTTGCGTAAGATCTGTTTGTTCCTGTGGCTGGGTGTTTTCAAACAACATGCTACTCGTGTGTCTCTTTGTGTTAGAGAAGGCAAGGCTGGAAAAAAGCATCTTGCACTTGGAGAAGAAGGTGGAAAGGTATTTCATGGTCCTTAGTTCCTGAGGAGTTTGTTCCACAGTATTGGACCAGGCAATACCCTCACAGGCAATTTTTACCTGGATGCAAAAGAACTCCATGGTAGAAGTGTAACTGGTGAGTTCAGTCTTCATCCTGGAGCTCTATATGCTCTTATAAATATCTTGCCCCCAGGCCATTGAGAGCCTTGCAGAAAAGGACTGAGACCTTGAATGTGATTTAAAATTCAATAGGAAACAAAGAGCAGAGGGCAGGTCTGATGTGCTTGAAGTAACCCAAACGCCATGGGAGTAGGCGTAAACTGAAAATCAGAACAAGGGGTTTTCTCTGTTTATGGCATAGGACATTCATTATGCTTGCCACCTGTTAAATAAAGCCAACAGGGATTAATTAAGACTGTCACCTATACTGCAGTCCTTGAGCCCAGATCACCCCAGTCCCAGTAGCAATAGATGGGAGATTACACAATACACTACAGGGGGCCAATACAGACTAGGTCAGGGGTCTCCAGACTGTCAGGATTGTGCACCTGTAGAACCTCTCTTGCAGTGAATGTCTCCTGTAGTGAATCACAGTCTGTCACTCCACCCTAGCCGTGTTTCTAACTAGCTTTTTTATGCCTCTCCATCCTCCAACTGAAGTGGTGAGAGCTCAAGACTAAACAGCACATTCAGTCTTAGAAAAACTAAAAGATACAGTCTTTTATGAAATTGGTACACTTCTTCACTGATACAAGGACAGATCTTGACTGGCATTCTAATGGCCTGCATAGTCAGTGAAGCTGTCCCAGGATAACAATGAATGCTTGCCTACATTTTAAAACTTCACACCACAACAATCAAATGGTCTTGCACTCTGGGGTTAGGATAGAAATAAGGAATGTTAAAAGGGCAGGACATTATGATTTTTTTTTTTTGTACCCACAGGGTTTAACCGTTGCCTTACATCTCAATATGGTGATCCCTACCATCTAGTTAATCATACAAATCTTCTTTGGGTTTCTAGGTGTTACAGCAATTTATCATGGAAGAAGGAAAATGGGGGGGAAAAGCCATAAATACCACAAAACGGTTATCCAGAAGCAAACTCCAATTACATATGACCCTAAATGCAGATAAAAATAAAGAAATGAACCTATTGTCAAAGTGTAGGATCTGGGGTCACCATCCATCATGACTCCTCTAAGGCATGAAAATACAGGCATTTCCCCCTAAATTAATGCTCCCATGCCCTCCTAAAAGCACTGCTTTACTGCCATTTTGAATCCTGGGAGTTACTTTGGGAAGCATAGCTATTTACATAAATATAAACTGTCCCATCTGGTGGCAGAAGAGCACCACTGCATGCTTCAATTAAAATTGAAGGCCAGCAGCAAATCCTAGTTCTTATTTTCCCATTATTTTTGCTGTATACTGTACTGGCCTGAGGACTAGCAGAGAGCATTTATAACGGCGTTTCTTTACAAAAAAAAATAAAGTCATGGGTATAAAGAATAAACATGTTAAGCTTCCAAATATCTTAATTCTCTAAATTTGAACTGCAAAATCCAGTAATTTAAGGAGATATTATCAATGTTGGCCCCCAACTCAGGGCTAATATAAAGGAAAAAGCAGCTGTATGTAAAGAGAGAATTCTAAAACTGAATTTGAATAGAAATGTGGTTTATTAAATTAAAACACATCCAACAAAAAGCAGGTGGTGTGTTCTTTGTGTAATTACATTCCATTGTAATGCTGTAAACCCAAATGAAACAGAATTGTTAGTGCTTCAAAACTAGAAAATGAGACCATCAAATCAGAGAATTAATCTAACTGACAAAATTTCTCTATACTGGGTGCAATTCAAGATGCAAACAAAGGGTGCGTCGACACAAGACTCTTTACTGCATATTAAACTATTTTAATGTGCTGTAAAGCATCACCTTCTATACGTGTGCAGGATTTAATGTGCAGTAAATTAAGCTAATGAGCCATTTGCTAGTACCAGGCCTAGGTACAGAGTGTGTGGGGGCCCGAGGGCCCTGGCCCCGCTCAGGAAGAGGGTAGGGTGACCACCCATCCCAATTGGGTGGGACAGTCCTAAAATGGGAACATCGAGGCCTGGTCCTGGGCTGCATGATTCCGGGACAGCATTTGTCCCAGATTTCTAGTATTGTGCACGGATCCTGGTTTTTTGTTCACTAGGGAAAAAGGCAGGAAATGGCAGGTTTCCCCTTGCAAGATGGTGGAGTTCCAGCCTGCAAGAGCCTGTGTGGAGCAGGATGCAAAAATCTGGGGGGCACATGGCCCCCCATCACATCCTCCCTGGGAGCGCGCACACACACACACATGCATGTGGCTAGGAATACAGCCCCAGGCAGCGGTGGAGAGAAGCTCCCCCAGCTGCCTGCAGGTTAATCTATGGGGTGGGGGGGCAGATTGAGGCCCCCACAGTGAGGGAGGGAGTGGGGCAGAGGCTGGGGGCACTGCCCAATCAGAGCAGCGCATGGGTCTGAGGCTGCAGCAGGGAGCAGGACAGAGCCACAGACAGCTCATCTAGGGGGTGAGGGGGACCTGGTTTCCTGCTGTTGCATGCACTCCCAGGGAGGATGATATGGGGAGCAGATTTTTGTACAGGGTGGGGAGAGATGCAGGGTGCCCGATCCCTGCCCTGCTGCCCTCTCCCTGGGAGCCCCATGCCTGCCATGTCTGCTCACCTGACAGCAGTGGGGGTGGCAGCATGGAGTTGTGCCCCCTACTGCTGCTGGGCAGGCAGGGGGGGGCCTCTCCATGGTGGTGCAGCTGGCATGGGGTTCCTGGGGGATGTGAAGCATGGCAGGGAGCCCTGAGCCCACAGTGGGCATCTTACATCTGCCCTCACTTCCCCATGTGCTCTATTCAGCTCTGCTCTGGTCATGCTGGGGGTGCAGGGGGAGGTAAGCATGTGTCCTGGCTTTCCATTTTAAAAAGGTGGTGACTCTAAAAGAGGACAGTCGCATGTCCAACTGGGCAGGGAGGCAGAACCCAGGTTAGCCCAGCTCCCTGCATAGTCCAGATGGAGCAGAACAGGAATGGCTCTGGAGCGTCTCCACCCCAGGATCAGTTGGGGACAGTGGCATCAGTGAATAGTGGAAGGGAGGAATGAGGGGAGGGGATGTACCACTAAGCACAGAGGGGAAAGGAAGGGGTGTTGAGAGGGGACATTCTTACTGGCTTTGGGGGCTTAAAAAAAGTCCAGCCTGCTGTTTCTGCAGCATGATCTGAAAGAGGGTGCACCTGTGTCACCTCACCCCCCATGATTCTGATAGTTTTCATGTAAACACAAGGGAGATCCCAGAACAGTCAGTGACAGTTATGGTTAAGACAGTCACTGGTAACTGGCAATTTGGGGAACCCAAGCATTAAACTCCTTCTGTTCCTAACCCATGATCCTACCATACCCCAGGAGATTGCCTTAAGTATCACCAGAGTACTGGGGGGTTGGAATCTCTCACTCTTTTGTTTTCCTGGTCCTGAAATTCTGTCCTGGACCTCAGAAACATTTTTACTGAAACTGCTAAGTGTCCACAAAAAGTGGGTTTTGATGGAAAAATGGAAAAAATTCTAGCCATAAAGAACTGATAATAATCCAAGAGAATGATCCTGCAAACTCTAGATGTACTTAAACCAATGGATCCAAGCAGTCCATTTACTTCACGAGAAGGATTCATATATAATGTTATATGTGCTGGGCTGTGCACATGTTCATGCATACATACAGGATCAGAATTTTGGTTGCATCTTTCACAGAAACTGCTGTGGTTTGGATAAGAGGCAGGATTATGCCAGGACAATACTGAAATCAATGGGCATTATTTCCTGTGAAGAGGAGAACATTATTTCAGTGGGGTATTAGTGACACAATGGGCATGTCTACATGTGTATTTGCACTGGCTTAAATTTACTGTGCAGTAAATTACTGCACAGTAGGTGAGAATAGGCCAGTATCTAGATGTGCAGGTATTAAAGCACATTAGTCTCAAATCAGTCCATAGTCTCAAATCGGTCCATACACAGCATTAAAGTTAGTCCCAGGTCAGTCCACGCACACATTGTTACTGTGCAATAAGGCATCAACATGTGCATTACTGCACAGTAACTAAATGGGTGTAAATTTGATGCAGGTATCAGATTTACACTCAAGTCAACGTAAATTGCCATATTTACTGCATAGTATGGGCATACACATGTAGACACATGCCCATACTGTGCAGTAATTTCAGTTAAGGCACAGTAAATGCACATGTGTAGATGCACACAGTGAAGACCTTTAAACCAGCAGCATAACTAAGGGTGGTAATCTCTGGGCAGTCAGGAAAATGTGACACCAGAATGGAACAGGTGGGGGGCAGGGGGGCTTGAGGCTCCAACTACAGAGCCAGAGATGATAGAAGCCCCCACATCAGCCCAACAGACAGGTTAATCCTTCCCTGGCTTTGGTGACACTGCTACATTAAGAGGTTTGCATGATCACTCATCTTATAAATCTGCAGCAGCAGCAGTGGCAGGGGAGGGTTAACCTGGATGTTGGCTGTCCCATCTCCCCATGTTGCAGGGTCCTTCCCCCACTCTGCTCCTTGTGGCTACAGCCTCAAGCTCCCTGTCTCCATTCTGGTACCCATGGCACAAACCCTATCAGGTATGCGTGCGCTTCCCTATGGGGATGCAAAATCTGCTGGGGCAAACTCTGCCAGTCATCTCTAACCATTGCAAGTCAGACAAGGCATTTCTGTAACAAAACTGTTACATTATATTCATACCTCTTGTCTCTATCTGCCTTAATCCAGCCCACTACCTCTCATTTCCCAGACTGTTTTGATAGATTTTGAAAATGTTGCTCAAGATTAAGGAACTTTCCCCCTGTAATCCTGATACATTATCACTCCCTCCAGCCTGTCTACTCAAAGAAATCAAGCACATTTATCCAACCTAATCCTCTTTTCTGGGATCCATGCTGGCTCCCCCTTAAGCAATTACATATATCTAAATGTTGTGTGTGTATAATTGCTCTCCATGTATTTTCTGCAGCTGAGATCAGATTTCCAAGCCTGCTGTGTTCTCAATCTTCCTCCACTCATTCCATTTCTATTAGATGCCCTCCTGTGCCTGATGCTTTTTCTCCGTCGCTTAGTAAATTGCGAATAAAATAAAAAATAAATAAATACAATCAAAGCAGCCAGGTTCTGAGCATCAAGATCACATTAGCTTGCCAGTGTTGTGCCCTTGAAAATCAACTCTAAGGTCAACATCACACTTTGTGAAGTATACAGGTGACTCATAAATTAAGCAAGTGTCACCTGATGCAGTAGTGCTTAATGGGGTTTAGTGTATAAGTGTGCATCATCAGCTCTACCTGTCTCTCAGTGGCCTTGAAATTCCTATATAAAAGGAAGATATACAAGTTATTGAACAGTGCCTTGTGTGTCAGTATGATGAAAGATCTCATTAAATTGAGGTCGTCTTCTGGAAGATCTTAGGTCCTGTAGTACTTGTTTACATGAGCAGATGAAAGGAACGTTACACATTTTGATCTGCTGGGTGCTTAGTTACATACATCTTCTTTTGAACCTGTGCTGTTTATTCCTTCTTCCAGAACGAAGGGCTTTGCTTATGAGGTACTGGAGATTTCCTCTAATCGTGCCATTTGTTTTTTTTAATCCTTTGTGTCTGTTGTCCTTGTGAGTCAGTGCTGTCCATAGAGCAAATCAGGTTAAATTTATGTCAAATACCCAATGAATTAAGAAGACACAGACCAGTTAGTCATGGAATGGTTCTTTTTGAGCTTGGTAGAGAAAAATAACCCTCTAGCTGCCCTGAAAGAGCCATGACCCATCAGCAGGAAGTGTCACTGCCTGAAGCAACTGCTTCAACACCGTGACATGAACAGCTCTGCATAGTATTAGTTGAACCCCCTGCATAAGGCATAGCCACTCGAGAGGACCACCTCATTCTCCAGTGCCCTTTGGCTGTTAGTGTATGTATTGACTATTTATGTATGTAGCAACTGCAGGACTGCTAAGTTATTATTTGTATGAATTATTTAGAGAACAGTCATTCCTTAGCTCTGATTCAAAGGCCAGGGAGCTCCTTTTCTTGTTATCTAAACACTTCTTCTTATACCTTCTCTTTTCCCATGAAATGGGAATACAGGCTAAATAAAAGACCCCAACCTAACAGTAAGGCCCATTGCTTTTTTTCCTGCTCTTGCCCCTCCAAACATACCTCTGGCCAGCCTAGTTCTGTCATTTCAAAGCATGTACTACCCAGAACATTTCCTTCCCTACTCCCACTAGAATAATGAAATATATAATTCATCTTGACCTTGTGGCTTGTCAGCTTTTAATGGGTTTAATTGCCTGTCTACTCCGGCATAATCATAAAACCTTTTAACATCTCACTCACTCCGGTTTCCAGAATTTAACCTTCTTCAGTCTATCTCATGAATAATGGGCCAAAGAGATTCACTCAGGCTCTTGGCAACAGCAGCATCATCTATCTTCATCTTTCCCCACTGACTTCCCCGTGGCTGTTTTCTGCTTATAGATTTAAATAACAGATCACTTACTTCTTGATTTCTTTGGCTGTCTTAACTCTTCCCTCTCCCTCTCAACATCTCTTATGAAGAAGGACCCCATTATCCCATCTCCTCACCATCACCTCAATGACAGGGTGTCATGGTTATTATCCTTCCCACTTAGAAGAATGGCCAGGGGCTCATTTCAGAGCTTGCCCAGGCGGGCCCACTATTGCTGAGTCGGCCTCCATTCCCAGAGCTGGCAGTGGCACTTTTGTAGCTCTCCTACCTTCACAGAATCAAGAAGCTCACACTGGAACCTGAACCCAAGCCTCCTTTTTTATCATCTCCTTTACCTGAATTTTGAATAAGCTGTTTTTGTTTCTTTAGTGAACTCCCTAAGTGAGACCATTTAAGAGCTACTGGTCAGGTTCTTGGAAGCTCTGGCCACTCACAACTGCTAGTGAACTGCTAGATGACATGCACTGAAAATGATGTCATGTATGAATTATCTCCAAAAAAGTATAATTCTCTGATTGAATCAATATCAACAGCCAGGGCCTTAACTGCAAAGTGCAGGCCTCTGGTATAATTACAAGAAAAAATCCATATAATGTAGGGGCCTTTTATTCTCCCCCTCCCCC
The DNA here is from genome assembly GCF_001723895.1 of Crocodylus porosus. NCBI lineage: Eukaryota > Metazoa > Chordata > Crocodylia > Crocodylidae > Crocodylus > Crocodylus porosus. The sequence continues at coordinate 15,013,042 of NW_017728914.1, forward strand.
TGATCCGCCACAAGAGAGAAGGAAAACATACATACGCCCAGCTTCTGGAGTCTATGGCATTTCTTACTCTCATGACTAACTGGAAGAGTAGAAAAAAGGCTTTCCAACTGTGATCATTGTATAAGCTACTGTAGGTTCCCTGGGACCTAGGGAAAGGCTGTTTCTGTCCTCCTCTATAAACAGCCCAAATGAAAGGACAAGTGATTACTATTAGAACTGCTAACCAGGCATGTGAGTCACTCCTTAGCTCAAATGGTAGAGATATATGCTTTGGTACTAGGGCTCCAAGTTTACTACCTTACTGTACTTTTTTAAAGTTTGTGCCAGAAGCTGCCCTTCCCAAGCACTTCTAATGTAAAGTCCACATAGTACATGTGCTCAAATATTCAGCCTCCTCCCAGGGTTGCTAACAAAGTAGCAATAACAAAAAGTTCAGTCCCAGTCTTCTCTATAAGTGCTTAATGTGACTATTACAGGTTTACTTACTCAGCTCACACCCCAGATGATTTCCCTTCAGAGCTGCTCCCACCTTGCTTACATCTAGTAAGGTCCTTCTACACTACAAGAAAAAGATTTAGGACACAGGACTCCGCACTTTATCCTAGTGTGAATCCGAATCAACTCTAGTGACTGCCAGAGAGCTACACTATTAAAACCCTACCTGAGGATAGAATCAGGACCAACACATATTTTAACTAGAGAAATACTCAATCTCCAGTCCCACAATAATATATACATATGCTTCACTGTATGCAGGTGAGTAATGCCACTCAAGTCAATGCAAAGTTAAGTATGTACAGCAATCTTTGCAGGATTGGATCCTAAGAAATTACTTAAATACAGTTCCTAATTCCTGGATTCTACCTGCCGTCTCCACTTTCACGGTTTTTCTGTGCAATTACTGACACAGACAAAGACTCTGGCATTATGCGCCAGTTACCTGTTTGGAAGCTATTGTCACAGAACAGCTTCTCAAAAATTCTTTCTTGGGCTTATAAGGGAGCCAGCTCAGGTTGGAGCTTGCTTTTTTCCATGGTGTTTATTAAAATCAAAATCAAGCGAGTGCATGTTGTAAAGTAAACACATAACACTGCATAGGCACAAGTCTTTCAGTCTAAGGCTACAACTCAGTGGGCGTGCCTACACAAAATGCTTAGCTTTGCACTAGCATAGTTTACTGCAGAATAAGCTTGTGTGACTACACATACACATGCTTACTTCACAGTAAACCTCACTAATCTTGGGATTAGTAATGTCAGTGTAGTGCTTGTGTAGATACCTGACCAGGAGCAAAATCTGCCACCAGTCAGCCATCCACCAGGGAGCAGGAGATAGCTCCCTGCCCCCGGGAGCTGCCTGTTGCAGGGGTGGGCTCTGCCACAGGAGCCCAGGTGGGGACTATGTTCCCCTGCCCTGGCAGCAGGGAGCTCCAAACCCCTGCTCCTGGATTACGATCTGGTAGCAGGGCCTGAGAGACATGCTGGGATGGGATGGGCTCCACCTTTCCCCTAAAGGTAAGTGTGTGTTCTCTTCCAGGTTGGTGAACCTCCTTCGGCGGGCTTTAAACTAGGCTCGTCGGGGGAGGGGGAAGATGAGGGCGGAGGAGACGATG
>NW_017728914.1:15014664-15025724 GCF_001723895.1 Crocodylus porosus
AAGTTTAGATTAGATATTAGGAGGCGCTACTTCACAGTCAGGGCGGCTAGGGCCTGGAACCGGCTTCCAGGGGAAGTGGTGCAGGCTCCTAGCCTGGGGATTTTTAAAAGGAAGTTAGGTGAGCACCTTGCCAGGGTCATCTGACCCCGGTGCTCTTTCCTGCCAAGGCAGGGGGTCAGACTAGATGATCTACCTAGATCCCTTCCGACTCTAGCTACTATGAAACTATCTCCCAGCCCCCACTTCACCATCACAACCAGGAAGCAGGGGGCTGGAAGACTCTTATTTCCCAGCAGAGGCTCCATGACCATGGGGCTGCTACTGGGAGATGCTTATCTCCCAACCTGAGCCCCAAAGCCATGGAGCCGGCACTGGGAGCTCCCTGCTGGTGAGAATGGGGGAGCCTATTCCCCGTTTAGCTTTGTAAGCGTGGAGCTGGGGGGTGGAAGAGCCTGGGGAGCTTGTTTCTCCCCAGCTCCATTCTTATGCCAAATACTTACAGGGCTGGTGTGTGTGTGTGTGTGGTGGGGGGGAGACAAGCTCCCCAGCCCCTACCCTGCATGCCTGGGTGGGGACAAGATCCTCCTGCCCCAGCATCAGGGAGCTTCCAGCCCTCATTCCCTGATCATGGTTGCAGAGCAGGAGCTAGGAACTTGTTTTCAGCCCCTGCTCTGCAGTCATGGAGCTGGAGCTGGGAACAGGCTTGTGGATCAGGAGCTGGGAGCTCCCTGCATGGGAACAGTTCCACACCCAGCCTGGAGCTGGCTGGGACCTGCCCCTGACTAGGACAGTTCCCAGCTAGCCCCAGGCTGCAAGGGGAAGCACGTGAGCCTGAAAGTGTGTGGAGACTCTCCTGTTTGGGGCAGTCCCCAGCCAGCTCCAGGCTGCACATGCAAACTTCCCTGAGCAGCCTGAGGCTGCACAGGAACTGTCCCAGTCAGGGGCAGGTCCCAGCCCTGTGCCCTGATTGAGTGATTTTGGCATGGGCCTTGGAAAGAGCTGCCAGGGGTCCCAGACCCCTGCCCTGATCCATCAGTGGGAATCTGCCAATTGGGCAGCCAGGGCTAGGAGCTCCCTGCTGTCAGGGCAGGGGGACATTGTCCCCACCCTAGGAGCAGGCAGCCCTCGGGGCCAGAAGACAGCTGTCCCCTGGAGTTCCTCTGAGTGGTAGCAGGAGCCCATTGCAGGGCTGCAGGGAACTGGGGGCAAATCAGTTCCCTGTTAATTGCATGTGTAGACACCTACCCAAAACCCCTTACTCCAGCTTATTTTACACCACAGTAAATCTAGACTGAAGTTAAATGCATGCGTAGACATGTCTACTGCCCTCAAAACAGCATTAAACATAACATTCCATCTATAATGCCAAAGTCTCCTAAAAAATCATGTAGCAGTATCAGATTGCACACTACTATCCTACTATATAATTTATTCTAACTTCTTTTACATTCAAGTCCCCAGTAGCTGAGATGTTCTCAGTTATACTGACTGCTCCAAAATAGAATGTAAATAATAATATGCACAGACTAAAATAATATATTTTAAATATCGATTTCAGATAATTATAGGAAATGAGAAAATAGAATAACTTGTCTCTCACTAGATCTGTTTCTGGAATATGCAAACTACAAAGAATTATGTTTGCATCTACTAGTGCTATTCTTTCATCAATATCTTGAACTAGTAATTTTTAATAAGGTGCAGACCAAAATTAACTGTTATTAAAATATCTGACACCAGCTTTATTTCCAGTGATTAGTAAATAGTACTTGCATTTGGTAGAATGCCAGCCTGGTATATTCCACAGATATATAGTTATTAAAGTATTAAAGCTCAACAGGAGACAGATTTTTTTAAATATGTAAAAAAATCTTAGGTTACAAATACAGTGACTACTTTCTCTTTTTGTCCTTTTGCCTTCTCTTTTCACATTCACCTACCACCATTGCTTACAAAATAACTGAAGGGAGAAAACACCTTTTTCCATTACTTGTTAGCCAAGACCCCAGGTGGCATATAAACCTTCAGCCATTCTTCAGCTTTCTCTGCATTGCCCTAAAGGTTGAAGAATTCTTCTTCTGGGAAAAACTGTAAGAAATTATCCAAATCAATGGAAAGGTAATTAAAAAAAAATCTAAGTTACTTAGGTGCTTATTTCCATTTTCAAAAATGACTTAGGCACTTAGGAATCTAAGAGCACCCTACACATGCAGGTAAAGGCACAGTGGGACCTAATGCATGGTCTATATGTGTATAGCAGGAGGCATGATTGTGGGATTGCACATTAGATCCAGCAGCGAAGAGAATGCTTCTGCTACATGAGATGTGGGGCTCAAAGTGGTGGCCACATTCCCGCTGCTGCTCCCACTACAGCCTTGTGAAGTGCAGGGCTCACAGTGCTGGCAGCGGTCTCCTCTCTGCAAACCCCACAGCTAATGAGACTTGCAGCAGAGGCAGTGTTCCCAGCACCATCCCTGCTGCGAGCCTTACACCTGAGGAGGCTCATAGGGAGAAGTAGCATTCTCCCTGCTGCAAGACTCATAGCTATAGGGCTGGTAGCAGATGGTGCATCCTTGTAGCTGGGAGCCCCTCAGTTGATGGGACTCCTAGTCACAGGGAAGAATTTAGCCACACATTAAAGTAATGGCTTGATTAGACCAAGTTATGAAGTTATTTCACATTTTTTGTGGAATGACTTTGCAGTTTGTTGCTTGTTTTATCGTGCTATTAATTGGTTGAACATGTAGCTGGGTCACAACTTGAGGTATGATTAAACGGTTTATCAAGCCTTAAATGTAATGTGTAGATGGGGCCTAAGGGTACATCTACAAGGGTATCTGTGGTACTTTCATCCATTCCCTCGCACATAGACAAAACCCAGAAATGAGGCAGGGAAGCAATATGGTGCTCAAAAGTTACACTTTCCAGAAACACCAAAATATGGGGTAGGCAGACTCTCAGTTCCATTACCTTTCAGTGGGCATGTCTACACATGCATATTAAAGCACACTAGCAATTTAATTGTCATTGAAGCATTACAAAAAAACATGCTTTTTAGCTAACTTGCCTTAAAATAGGGTAATGCACTAGTACCTCACAATGGAAGTATTAGATTTAATGTGCATTACGTAAAGCATTCATGAATGTATAGATACACCCAGTGAAACTTACGCATCTAAATACTTTTAAGAATTGTAGCCTAAGTGCTCAAGTTGCTTTAACAAATGAGACCAAGGTAAGATCTATATTATAAAGTTGTGCCTTTGTAGATAGGTCAGTTATGGTGCTCAGAAAAATCCTACCTTAACATTAGTGATGTCAACAGAACTCACATGTAAAGGTAACTTTTCCCAGTATTGCTTAACTCATTCAGGGACCTAGTTTAACTATATCAATAGGAGAACTCCTTTTGCCCATATAAATACATCTCCACTACAGGAGCTTTAAACATAAAGCTATAGCTGTTTTCACTAGGTCTTTGTCTAGCTCAGATACTTAACACAAAGAGATGCATTAAAAAAGATAACCTAAGACTTCTATCATCTTAAAAGAGAAAATTATGGTGAATTAATAGACATAATTTGTACAACGTTTTTAAACATAAATCTCTCCTATAATAAAGTTAGTCTGCTACCAAAAATTAGAAGGAAAATACATGACATTGTTACAAAGCATTGTCTATGGTTTCTTACTAAAGCATGAGATGCCAGTTTCTTTCCTTGTCTCTCTAATCTCCTATATCTATGTCCTGTTTATCAGATTTATCTCAAAAACTGTTCTATCATGGTAAATTTGCCTCACAAATTTCACAATATGCTGTCCAATTACATGCACTGTCCAGAAAAAAAGAGAGTCTCTCTTCTCCATGTAGTGCTTTTTAGGTGCATCTACACATTCATTAATGTGCAGTAGTTACTACTGTATATTTAGTTTAGTACTTGCTTAATGAAGTATTAACTAAATGCACAGTAGCACCAGCATATGTTTTTTAGTGATGTTTACTACACAGTAGCCTAATACTACTGCACACTAGTGTATTAGCACAGTTTTTGCCCAGCACGCTACTGAACAGTGTTATCAGCCTACTGCACATTAAATGTTTCGTGTAGACATACCCACTGTGTTTTTTTTCTAATTCTCAACCTGGAAGGGTACCCATATCCCTGCTTCCAAATCCAGCATTTTGAAAGTCACATCAAAGTCAAAAGTCAAAAGGGCTGAATTTTCATTTGTATGTCCATTGAATTTGTGACCCATGAATTCACTATTGGACTGAACCCCTAAATGGTACAACAACCTTGTCTAATTACAAAAGTTACATAATTTAGCAAAACTAGGCTAGCTAAAGTGACATTAACTAGCCCTTAGTAGAGACAAAATTATATATAAAAAGGTATATTCTGGTATAGTTATTTCTCTGCAGTAAGAGAAAAAAGCTACAGTGTGCAGTATCATTATATTTATACAATTGCATACACGCATAGGCCTGTAGTGTTACAACTACTATAGTATAAAAAACTGCACACTTCTAACTAAATAGTTACACAGGTACAAAGAACATGTATAGACTAGACCAAGGTAGCTAAGATATTCTCTTTATTTTATAAATTCATTTCAATTTTCGCTTGTTACAAAATAAATACCACACTTTGTCACACCCCAATTAATGAAAATAGTAGAAACCTGGAGAATGATTGAAATAATGGTGTGTTCCTTTCTTTTTCTACAGTCTCAGTGGCAAAACCTTTGACAACTTGTGATAAAATGAGTTAATGCAAGTTAGCCTTATGTAAATCTAGGTCAGAACTAAGTGACAAAGCTTGAAATTAATTATGCCTGATATGCAAAGATGTGCCACGATTCTTTCATCTGAAGAGTATTCTGTTTTCATTTAGAGAGTAAATTAAATGTAAATACCCTGTCTTGTATCTACAAAGTAAAACACAAAAAGGCATGGACTTTGTGGACTAACTCTAGCACAACTGAATGGTGTTAAATGAGTATTTTTTAATGATTTTATTTTGTTCAAATTCACATTAAAAACTCCATGGACAATACAGGAGACCAACAGAAATTACAAAACTCTGAAATAGGAATTTCTTATGGTATACATCATTTCAGGAATCTGCACAATACAAGGACAAATAAAATATGCATGGCAGGAGTCATAGGGGACTATGGTATTCACAGAGTATTCTGCTCCTTACCTTCCTAAACCTAGGAGGCTTTTTGATATGAATATGTAGATTAATCATTATAGTTACTGATGAGCAGGGAACCTAGTTTTCTGTTTAAAAATCCAACATTCTCTGATTAAAAGTCCCAAATCCTTGTTTTTGCATGATTAAAATGAAACTCCACTATAGACAGGTAGGTAGATAAATCTATCTATCTATCTATATATAGAGAGAGAAAGAGAGAGAGAGGTATCAGTGGAATGCAATGTTTAATATATTTACAATATTAAAGCCATTTGGAAGCCTCCCAGTGCCTCAGTCATTATAATAAAATAGATTCTAAATACCTATATATTTTGGCATTTTATTTTTTTTAATCACAAAAAGTTAGAACTCCTTCTGACCCCTTCACTCACCAGGACATGGGTCCAGCTGTGACTGTCCCCTTCATTGTTTTGAGTGCTGAGCAGCCCTGATATGCTGGTGACCCTAAGTCCGAAGGTCCCCCAGCCATGCTGGTGCCCCTTATTTCCAAACCGCTGCCCCCTGCTCCCAGGGCCCTACCCTTCAGATGCCCCCCAAGATTTGTCCAACCACAGCAAGGCACGGGGCTGCAGCCTAGTTGGACCAGCACTGGGCCACCTCCATGGCCCAGTGGGGAGGACCCAGCACAGGAGGGCAGAGTGGGGCAGCCAGATGCGTTCTTGCTGCCGCTGGGACCTGTGCATCAGCCACACCACCATGGAGTAACACCATGATGCCAACAGCACAAGAAGTAATGGCTTGGGGGATGGGATGCACTGCCCTCACCTCCTCCACCACCAGCTGCTTGTCCTCTGGCCTGAAGCTCTACACCACTGCCATGGTCTGCCTGCCACTGCTGCTACCTTCCTCAGGCCACCTGAATTACCTGACATCCCACCTCCCCTTTGGTTTAGAGCTGTGGTGCACAAGTGACTAGTGGCAGGAGGAAGTAAAGGCAGTGCAACCCCTACCCCGGTCCATTACTCCATATGCTGCATTACTCCATGGTGGTATGGCTGGTGTGTGGGTCCCAGCAGTGGTGGTGGTAGCACCAGTGGCAGTTGCAAGTCTTGTCATCCTACTCTGCCCTCCTGTGTCAGGTCATGCCCGCTGGGCTGCAGGGGCAGTCTGGTGCTGGTTCAGTCAGGCTGAAGCCTTGTACCCCAGTGTGGTGTACAAATATAGGGGTTAAGTGCCACCCCATGCCTCCCTGACACATTGCCTATGGCACCTGACTCCTCCTCAGGAGTGTGTGCAACAGTGGGGAGCTGGCGTCCCCACCAGACCCCCCTGGATAAGCTACCCATGGTTCCATCCTGCTCTCCCACCAGGCCCCACAGTCATGCATTTGCATCCTGGGCCTAGGCTCCACACACCACCTTGGCTGGGCAGTGTCCCCAGTCCCAGCTCCAGCCATCAACCCTGCCCCACTCTCTCCCTCACTGTGGGTGCTCAGTGTGAGTTGCTGCTGCAGCCTCAATCTGCCCCCCCTACCCTCATGCATTGCCTATACCCCCCTATAGACGTACCTGCAGGCTGCTATGGAAGCTGCTCTCCATCATGCTGCCTGGGGCTGTATTGCTGGCCAAATGCATGTGTGCGCACACATGCACATGACACCTGCTCTGTCTCTTTGGCCTCCTCTCATTTCCCCCAGCCCCAAGCAACTCTGAGGATTGGAACTCTGCCAGCCTGCAGGGGGAAATCTGTGGTTTGCCACAGTTTTTTTCTTTAAAGGAGAAAATCCATGTTTTTCTGCAGCAAATGGAAAACCCAAATCCCTGCAGATGAGTAACTTTATTACCATAAAAGGAGGCCTTTTCTGCAACTGGACCTTGCTTTTTAGTTTAAATTTTGCTAGTAAGGCATTCCAAAACTAAATCCCCTCAACCAAGAATACTTTATGTGGAGCTCTTCTGTTTTATCCTGGGTTTTTTCTGCTGTTTTCTAAGAAAAGCACAACTATTGTGGAGGGTTAAAGGTGAAGTTGTCACACATACAGTTGGATCCAAACTCACTGATAGCTTTGAAAATCAGAAACTAAGCTTTCATGGGCCATGGAGCAGAACAGGCACCACCTTCAGGGGATTTACATGAGAGTGTGTTCACTGTCAGAGCCGGTTTGGAGACAGATGGTAGAACGTTGAATTCCCTACCTACCATCTCCTGTAGCAACACAATCAGAAAATAACAGGGGCATAGATCAGTGTGACTAGATATTTTTCTAAGAATGAGCAGCAGAAAGTGGAAGATAACAACACTGCTACTATGCCACTTGATGGATCTTTTAGCTTGAAGAGAAGTATCGTCACCTTTTGATACTCCTGTATTAGAAATTTCCCTAACACCCAGTAAGAAAAAAGAACAAAAGAAAAGCCAATAGTTTGCCTTGACTTGAAGTTTTGTTTTCTTTGATGACTTTCAAATACAGCTGTAGCAGGCTTACCTTTCAGAGCTGAGTTCGAATCCCAGGCTTGAGATTCTGCTGTTTTGATTGGTGGAGCCCATCCACCAATCAAGAGACATCAAGGAGTGAAGTCACACCTCTTTCCTGAGGGGAACTCCCCCTGGACCTGACTGTAGACTGCAACACTGTCAGGTCCAGAAGACTTTAGGAGTGGAGCCCTGAAGAGTATAAAAGGAGCTGCGTGCCCAGCACAAGGGAGATGTGTCCAGGACAGAGAAGAGTGGGGCTTAGAAGATCTGAGAAGAACTGCTCAGTAGGGTGAAAGAGTAGCCCAGAAATACCCCTGAAGACTTCCATCGGTGGGGAATGGTGGACAGCTCCAGCAGCTAGGCTCTGCAACCTTTGGCATGTGGATAGAGACATGGTGTACAGGGTGGTGCACAGAGCAGGATCTTTGGAGCACTCAGCCAGCTCAGGTCACCAACCACCAGCACGAGGCCAGGAGCTCGATGCAGGAGTCGCTGCATGGAGGGTCCGGGAGCGCACTGAGTCCGGTGCTGCACAAGGCAGCCCAGGCCTCCAACCCATAGCAAAAAGTTGAGTCCAGGGAGCCAGATGGTGTTCGAACTACAGAGCCAGCGGACAGGGCCCTGTTCCAGAGGACAGCGACACCCTGAAGCCCACCGCAGGTGAGAAAGCAGCTTGGCGCAGAGGACAAGGACCACCCTCCAGACCTGGGAGCTGCGAGTTGCAGGGAAAAAGGATTCCCACAGGAGAGGGGAGTCCCCCTGGTTAGTTAAGGGCTCCTGAAAGTGGAAGTCCCACTTGGAGGGCCCCTCTGAAGTTACCAGCTTCCTTGAAGGGTTTAGGAAAAGGCCCAAGGGCACTGGGGTTTCCCCTTGGGTTTAAGTTTATCTCTGAAGTTCTTACACCATAAGTGGTGTGGCATCGTGCCTTATATTTTGTGAACTCTCATGTTTGTAAATGAGTAGACTCCTAGGGCCCTTTTGCTATTATTTCAGCTGTTGTTTATTTGCATTTATTTGTGGCTTATTTATTGTTCAACTATACTTACCTACAGTTTATCTGTTAGCTATCTATGTTTATTTTGGGGTTTATCTGTTTCAGATAGGATACTTACCTGTGGTTTACCTGGGGCACTGGTATTATGTTTTATAGCATTTATCCAGAGGGTATTTATGTTATTTGTTTGGATATCATATACATACCTACTAATATATATATACATATATATATGTTTCTTTTCCTTGTGATAAGTTAATGTAAATAAATGTGTATATAGTTAAGTGCCCTGACTGTCCTGGCCTGGTGCTATAGGGATGGAGGGAAACTGAGTGGTCTGCAGTTCCCCACAGCACACCTGCCAGCTAACAGATCCCTTCAATTGGAGAAGGGGAGTATATACCCGAGTACACCTGGGCTACACAGTCTTGAAATCTAACACTAAATAAAGCAATCCAATTAATGTCATAGACTGAGCCAAAAGTTCTGGTTTCATTGTCCCAGCCATAAAATGAGTCCTGTCTTGTTAAAACATTGTGGAGAATTTAAAACAATGAAGTCAAATGTCATTTCATTTTCACTAGCTGTGAGGACATTGAATAAAGTGGAAACCAGAGCTACAGAGCTTGGTTCCACCCTTAAAGTTCACATACACAGTTCAGTCTATAAACAAGCTGGGACCTGAAACTTTAAGGAGTCTTCTTCAAACTTTTGAGTTTTACTTTTAGAAAACTAGCGACAATCTTCTTCTCTCAGTAATCTATTGGCCATGAAGTTCATCTGTGCACAGAAGCCCATGGAGATTACTTCACTGGCACTGGGATGCTACAGAACTTCTACTGGAAAGCAAAATGCTTTTATGCTTCAGTGGTTCCCAAAATGGCTAGGAAATTTCCTCAAACGACTCGCTTGTGAAAAATGTCAGATTTTTATTGAACTTGCAGGAGCCCAACTTTCTGCAAAATTGATAGTAGATACTGCTTCATGGCTTGGAGCCTGTACCTTTGCTTGATAGCTTTTCAGTTTATCATCTGTGGGTGGTGAAGTGTGACATTTTTGGAACTGATCCATATTTCTGAAGTTAGCAGCAGCAAATTTAAACTGCAGAAGACTCAAGTGAGGAAATGATAACTTTGTACAGGTTCACACTGACCACCTTTTACGTGCTTCAATCCAGCACTGAACCAAAAAGAGTTCAACACAGTCTGAAAATAAATCGGAGCCTTGTTGTGGTCTGAACATTACACATTGGAACTCTTCACTGGACAATGCAATGGTTGTTGCCATGAAGGCAGAAAAGATCAGAAAGAAGGCTGAAACAGCAAATTAACCTATTTTCCTGATTAAAATTTTGAGGTGCCTGTTTGACCAGTGATATAGTTTTGCAAGCAGTTGACTCTTCATGTGTTATACATTTTGCATGTAAATCCCCTGAAGTGGTGCCTGTTCTGCTCCATGGTGCAGGAAAGCTTAGGTTCTGACTTCAAAGCTGTCAGTCAGTTTGGATCCAACTGTGGGTGTGATAACCTCACCTTTCACCCGTCGCAACATTTGTTGTATTTTAAAGGACATCATTTGGGAAAGAAGCTTTTCCTGTTTGGAGCCAAATCCATGAGACTAATCTTTCCTTGCTATGAAAATACCTGTGGAAAGGTAACGGGAGAACAGGATTCACAGACTGGCCACTTACATTCTTGCAGGCCTGCCCTTCGAGCTTAGAAGCCATGAGAGGGGGTAAGGACTGAAATAATGTACATTAGGGTAACTTACAGAGATCGGGAAGGCAACCTTTCTGTTCTCTAATCCCCTGCCTCCAAAGTGACTGGGTGCAAAAGTGCTGTCGGCCAAATGATAAGCAGGCTTGGAATAAGGACTCGTATTATTTCAAGTGGCACTAATTTTGATATAGATGCTCATTTAGATATCTGGCAGCAGGAGGGTAGAATGCCATGGTTAATGGTTACCAAGGAAAAAAATCAGGGAAAATCAATTCCCACAGTGTTTCTCAAGGGTCCCAGAAGCATGAAGGATGCTACAGAAGGAAAAAAGATCCCAAAAAACTATCTTCTAACTCAGTCTGCCTGAAAAGCAATAACTGCTTTAATAGGAGTGAAGGAGACAAGTGATTTTCATACATTCCTTGACATGTTTAATGTGGTTCTTGTCCACCCTTGATTCATGGACTCTAAACTTTTTGTAAGAAGATAGATTAGTTGATGTCCCCTATTTTAAGTTTGTATTTGTTGAATTCCAAAGATTCATACCTTTTACTGGTTTGGTATTTATTTTGTGTCGGGGAAAACCGAAGGATCGGGCCCCAAGGTCACGGTGGGCCAGGGTGGCAATTAGATACGGACAGGTGGGATTAGCGGCGTAGAGTCTGGAGTTAGGGACTCGGAGCGGATTGAGAAAGAACAGGTGAATTTATT
>NW_017728914.1:15026449-15029197 GCF_001723895.1 Crocodylus porosus
GACAGCTCCGCAGGTCACCCAGGGGGCAAGGACTGGGTGAGCCTTGGAAATTTCCACTCACAGCTTCAAACCGCGCATGTCAGTTTAACCTCTTCTGCACTGGCAGCATAGACTCAAAAATTTCCATGACATTTTGAACATTAAAAAGTGAGTAATTTCACCTTAAAAGAACTAAGCACATCATATTTCCAGGCAGGAAAAACTTTGTGACAACCAGATGTAACATTTAAAAAAGGCATTCTCTTTTCACCTTAATAACCCGTCACGGGCTACTGATCCAAGTATTCTCTACAAGTAGATAGGACACACTACAAATGTTAACAAATTTCTGAAAGCATCTAAAGCAGTAGTTCCCAACCTTTTTGGAACTGGGGACCTATCCACACCAGTTTTGAATGTAGCCACCTCCCCAATTGAGAACCATTGAATAACTGCATTGTGCTCCGTACGTTTCCTATGGAAAATGCTGTAGAAGAAGCTTAGAGGGCCATGAAAAACCTTCCAGCATTCAAGTGGGAAGTTGAACCTGATTGACCAAAAAATATGTTTTGGAATCACCCAGTTTTAAACCTATAGTATTCTCTCTTCTGCCTAGTAGCACGTCAAGACTCTCCTCTCTGACTAGGCTTCTGGTTTTTAATCAGTTGGAACAGGGTGGCACTGAAGAATTAAAAGTGCACAGTCTTCCATTTTTCTGAAAATTGCTACAGTGATTCTCACTGGATTTAAAAAAAAATCCTTATTGAATCTGGAATACTGGATGTGTCTACATAAGACACTTTACTTCACAATAGGCTAATCGACTGCACAGAAGTGTCACCATCTACAGGTGCACACCACTTACTGTACCGTAAATTAGTCTACTGCACAGTTAACTACCACCTGTAAATACAATAGTATTTGCACAGTAGTGCATGTGTATACACTGACCAGGATATGCTCCTGGTCAGCCCCAACACCAGAGGACCACAGAGGATAGAAAACTCCCCTGGTCCTGGCACTGCTCAGCTCCTAGCTCCTTCCAGAAGTCGGGATCCAAGCAGTGCTAAGGCAGGGTAAGACCCAGGAGCCAAGCACTGCCGGGACTGGGGAGCTATCTGCTTCCCCTTGTACCCAGGGGCTGGCCAGGAGCTGTCTCACTTGTGGGGCAGTTGTCAACCATCCCTTGGCTGGGCAGGGATTTCCCCAGGCAGCCAGGGACTGGCCGGGGATTTCCATGAGCAGCTGGGGGCCTGGCCTGTAGCTGCCCCAGAAGTAGGACACCTCCTGGCTGCTTGGGGAAGTCACCACTCATCCCGGGACTGGCTTACCCCACATGCATGGGGCCGGGACAGCTCTGCAGTGGTAGTTGTCTCCTGGCCCTGTGCACATTGGGACCCCTCCCAATGTGTATGGGGCAGAGACAGCTCCTACTACAGCCAACAGAGCTCTCCTGGCCCCATGCTTCCTGCTACCCCCAGGTTAGTACCTCTAGTAGAGCTCTCCCTGGTTGCTTCACGGGCCTAGTGCAGCCCTGTACCAGCTGTTCCCATTAGGAGATTTGCATCCAAAAGGGAGTGCATGTAGAAAGAAATGCTTACTGCATAGTATTTTACTGCACAATAAGCCTTTATAGAATTAATAGCATGTGTAAACATGCCCACTGTCTCTAGCTCTGCCTGTTTAAACAGTGAGATAATTTATAGATTCACAGACACTAGGGCAGGAAGGGACTTTGGAAGATCATCGAGTCTAGCCGCTTGCCCCAGGGACCAGAAGTCAGCAGTGATCATAGGATCCCAGCAAAATAAACATCCAAATGGCTCTTGAAGTCATTCAAAGTTGGTGTCTGAACCACCTCTGGTGGCAGTCTATTCCAAACCTTGCGGGCTCAGACAGGAAAGAAATTCTTCCTTATGTCCAGCCTGAAATGGTCATGGAGGAGTTTGTGACCATTTGATCTTGTCATCCCTTGGGGAGCTCTGGTGAACAAACGTTCCCTCAGATCCTGGTGAGCACCCCTTATAAACTTATAGGTGGCCACCAGATCAGATTTAAGCTGTTTGGGGAGTAAATAGAGTTACTTTAATGTCCTGTGATTGATTTCTGTAGGAGTCATGTTGCATTGCATGGCTCCTCTTTGGCTGTGTGTTGCTCCTGGGCTCCCAGCTAGCTACGACTCCCCTTTCTCCAGCTGCAACAGCAGACAATCTCTGGGTTGTCCCTCCCTCCTCTGGCCAGGATGTGTGGTGTGGCACACAGCACAAGTAGCCGAAAGCAAGCCAAGGAACATATGGGCATGTTGTGCAGTGGGAGAAGCCATAAGGGAGCTAGCAGGCACATGCCTGTGTATCTTAGTGCCCATGTGATGCAGTAATGGGGCAGGCACACAGAACAGCAGTGGGGGTACAGGTGGCCTTGTGCAGTGATGGGAGGAGGGTGCCCAGGCAAGCACGTGGTGAATTGTAGGGGTGTGGCATATAGCCCCTGGCTGCTTAGAAGTTGGACAAACCAACTTCTAACCAACTGCTGTAGCACAAACCATCTCCCCTGTTTGCTTTAACCTGATCAGGACCCTAATATAGGCAGGGGAGCATATATAAGGTCGGTGTGAAGCTTCAGTAGCTGATTCAATTCAGAGGAGATTTGGCCCAATTTGGGGACTGAATCTCTAAATCCAAATCCAATTAAATCAGGAGACAAATTAAAAGCTGTGAATCGATTCAAAGCATCCAAATCAATTCAGAAAAGCTTTGGAAAATATTCGGC
>NW_017728914.1:15029382-15031362 GCF_001723895.1 Crocodylus porosus
ATGTGGGTGTGGCTCACTCCAGGTGGAAGGGGGCAAGTGACAGCAGGGCATAGCCCCCACTTCCATCATTGCTGTGCTTCCTGCACTTCTCACACCAGCTGGCAAGCAGCAGCGAGGTATAAATCCCACTGAGTAGTGCTGGGAGTGGGAGCTATACCCTGCTGCTATCCAGAGTGAGCTGCACCTGCATCGAGCCCCTGCCCCCCTCCCCATGTTGGATGGCTAAGTGGCAGCATGGCAGAGCTCCCACAGCTCCCCCCACTGGGGCAGAGATAGGCACAGCCAGAGAAGCCACAGGAGAAGCCCCCATGGCTGACCTGCCTGGCACCGTCCTCTGCCCAGCCCAGCTTCCCAGCACTTTAAAGTAAGAAAAAAGAGCCCCGTACTCACCAGCTCTGGCAGCAGCGACTGGGGCCTTCAGTGCTCATGGCAGAGCCCTCCCATGCAGCGTGAGGCAATGTGGGGGCAGTGGGGACTGCCACCTCCACTTGGTACTCGTGCGGCAACTGCCTCATGTTACAGGTGCAGCACAGCGGGCTCCTACCACCGCTTCCCCCCACCCAGGGAAAGGCAGGCACAGCCGGAGGAGCTGTGGGACAACCTGCAGCCATCCGGTTATGCATGCCACTCCCCGGCCGATCCAAATCACCAAATCTTTCCAAATCAGCATCGAATCTTCTGAAGCCAATTTGGCCGAAGTGATTCAGGACAGTGATCCAAATCTCCAAATTGAATCGCTGTCCTCCGAATTGGCTGAATCAAATACTTCCCTATTCGTACAGGCCTAGCACACGTGCCACCGCAACTTAGGGTACTTTTATCTAGCCATTGTGACAACATATGTTGCAGCACCTCTGAAGGGATCTCAGGATCTTGCTTGATAATCACTAGGCTAAAGGGAGCAAACATAGCTTGGCAACTACCACATATGTTATTTTACAAGAGTTTTCTCCCCTACCACAGCTGAGGGTCCTGGACCTAAAACTTTCTAGGCTCAAGGCACATTATGAATAATGCTAGCTCTTAGTATTACTAGTTTGTTTTTTGACCATGCAAAAGTAATAGAGCAACTGTTCAGCTGCAAAGAACTCAGACAAATCAGAACGTTTTTAACACTGTGGTTTCCTATCTGAAATCTGTGTTTATCTTGTGAGTTGTCTGCATACTTAACAGCGCTAACTGCGCAGGGAAATACATGACATTCTTTAAAGGATTTCAAGGCACCTGGGGTACCACAGCACCCTGCCTGCCTCATTTTAGGTGCACCAAGTAAGTAAGGCCAATTTTGTGATTGAAGGACTTGAGTTCTATTGTACTGCAACAAGAGTGGAATAAGCACTCCTGTTCTAATTCACTTTCAATTGTTCCTTATTTCTTTGAAACTTACTTTCTGGAGTTGACTTGCTGCTTTTTTCATAAGAGAAAGTTTGAGCAAAACTTCTGACATTTTTTAGTTATCAAATTACTCTTTTACAAATAACTAGCATACAATCCAAACTGTATGAATCTTGAAGGGGGAAGGGGAAGTTTCTTACTCATTAGGCACAGGTGATTTTTACTAGAGATTTTCCATCCAAATCCTCAGGTCTACACAGAAAAGCTGTCACATTCATCTCACGCTGGTTTCACTTTACCATTTACCTTCTTCATAGTATGTAGGGTCGGAAGGGACCTGAGCAGATCGAGTCCAACCCCCTGCCATAGCAGGAAAGAGTACTGGGGTCAAACAACCCCACCAAGGTGTTCATCCAGCCTCCTCTTAAAGACCCCCAGAGTAGGAGCCAGCACCACTTCTCTTGGAAGTTCATTCCAGATCCTAGCCGCCCTAATCGTGAAGTCGTGCCTCCTCATATCTAGCTTAACTCTACCCTCTGCCAGCTTGTGACCTTTATTCCTAGTCACTCCTGGTAGTGCTCGGGGGAACAGGGACTCCCCCAATGCCTGCTGGTCCTCTCTGACTAGTTTGTAACAGGCCACTAG
>NW_017728914.1:15031462-15034303 GCF_001723895.1 Crocodylus porosus
GTCTTGCACGTCTGCTCACTGGTAGGACAGAAGAGAAAACCACCTGCACGCCTATCTCCTTCAGCACGCCCCCCAGAGCATGGTAGTCTGCCATCAAGTGATCAGGGCCTCTCCTGGCTACATCATTAGTACCCACATGGATTAGGGCTATGGAGTAGTAGTTGGTGGGCTGGATCACGGCCTGGATTATCCCCTTCATGTCCTGAATCTTTGCTCTGGGTAGGCAGTAGACCTCATGTGTTGAGGGGTCCTGGCGAGAGGTGGGGTCCTCCATACCTCTTAGGATGGAGTCACCTATGACGATCACTTGATGCTTTTTCCCCCAGGACTGCTTGGCTCCTTCAGCCTGCTCAGATCATGGAGAGTGTGGAGTTGCCTCCTCTCTGGTTGCCTCTCCTTCCTTCTCCTCCAGAGTTGCCAGGGCCTCATACCTGTTCTCCAGCTGGACTGGAGGAACTGATACTGCTGTGTTATGAGCCGCACTGTTCTGGAGGTGACCGTCTGCCACTCTGCAGTGGAGGGCACTTCCCGAGCAGCCCTGCTCCTGCTCCAGACTCATCCCTGCCAGAGCAGATCAGCTGGAACCTGGGAACAGCCTCAACCCAGCCCACCTTGCACCTGCTCTGCACCACCTGCCTCTGGTACATTCTGCCACCCCCTGGGCACACAGTGGGCCTGGAGTGGCTCTGCATCGGGATTGCCTTCCTAGGCAGCCAAGGTGGTAGTGGCTTCTTCTGGATGCCACCACTGCTGGCTCCAGCCCCAGCCCCATGGTATGGGCAGGGACCCATGCTGTACAGCCCTGACCCCATATGCTCCCTGCCTCCTTCAGGCTCACCTGCCCAGGCTCAGCAGCAGCAACACGGGACAGAAACGGCTGTTCAATATAGGGGACAAGTGGCCTATCCCTCTCCCACTGCCACCTGTTCCTGCTTCAGTTTCCGAGCCCAGGCTGGGCTGCCCTGCATCTGCTCTATGCTGTGACCAGTGCTCTGTGGGGCAGCCCAGTGGTGGCAGTGACCACAGTGTAGACACAGGGCAGCCCAGCACTGGCTCTGGGTGGGCTGCAGCAGGTACAGGCAGCAGTGGGAGAGGGTGGGGCCGCTTTTCTCCTGCACTGAACAACAGCTTCTGTCCTGCATCACCGCTACTGAGTCTGGGCGGGTGAGCCCAGAGCAGGCAGGTTGCACATGGGCTTGGAGTTGTGCAGCGTGGGTCCCCACTGGTACTGAAGGGCTGTGGGCAGTGGTAGTGGCAGCTGAAAGGAGCCACCATCTGGGCTGCCTAGAAAGGCGGTCCCAATGCAGAGCCACCCCAGCCCCACTGTGTGCCCAGGGGCCAGCAGGACACACCATGGCTGAACTGTACCTGAATCAGGCAGGAATGAGGGACTTGCTGCTGCCTGGACAAAGACCCACCATGGGCTAAATCTGGCCCATGGGCAATATTATGCCCACCCTGTGTAAGGGTTCAAACTATGCTTTTATTCCTCAATAGGATGAATCAAGGATCCTCACAGCACTGGAGGCTATGGCAAACCTTCATTGCAATTGTCGGAAGCATTGTGAATGGTATAAGGGGCCAGAGTAGCATTATCGTATGTAGATAAGGAGCAATAAGGTAGAAGGCACTTGAGAGCCAGGAGCAGGGAGAGGAGAGGAGGGATCCAGGCACATGTGTCCCCCCTTACCTGACCCAAACAGGAGGCGGATGCAGCAGCAGCGGAGCCAGCAGTGGGAGCAGCAGCAGCTGATCTCCTAAGGTAAGTGGACAGAGGGACCGGACGCAGCTGAGCTGGATCCAGAGGGGAAGTCCCCCGGATCCCTCTTAGCTGAGCCAGCAGGCACCTAAGTTCCAACAAACTACCCAAGAACCCAAACAACTTTTTACTGCACATGTCTAGCAGTGTGCCTCAGTCTTAAACATGGTAAGCACCTTAGCACCTAATTCATGCCCAAGATCCATCAAGGTTCCTCTGCCTACATGGCCTGTTAGGTCACTCTGGTAGGCATCCTGCTAACAGTCATAAGCAGGGATCCAGGTTTTCAGTGATAAAAACAGCAAATCACAAATGCTCTGATAACTTTAATCACAGATTTTGGGATTTTTAAATGCCCCCCCCACCCTGTTGGTGTCCCTCAATCCCACCCCACAGTCCCCCAGCCCTGCTTGTGGCCCCTGCCCCCCACCCACATCCCATGCCCCTCAGCCCTGCTGGAGGGGGCCCCCAGCTGCCAGGGCTATGGGGTCAGGGGATTAGAGAACAGAAAGGTTGCCCTTCCCGATCTCTGTAAGTTACCCTAATGTACATTATTTCAGTCCTTACCCCCTCTCATGGCTTCTAAGCTCGAAGGGCAGGCCTGCAAGAATGTAAGTGGCCAGTCTGTGAATCCTGTTCTCCCGTTACCTTTCCACAGGTATTTTCATAGCAAGGAAAGATTAGTCTCATGGATTTGGCTCCAAACAGGAAAAGCTTCTTTCCCAAATGATGTCCTTTAAAATACAACAAATGTTGCGACGGGTGAAAGGTGAGGTTGTCACACCCACAGTTGGATCCAAACTGACTGACAGCTTTGAAGTCAGAACCTAAGCTTTCCTGCACCATGGAGCAGAACAGGCACCACTTCAGGGGATTTACATGCAAAATGTATAACACATGAAGAGTCAACTGCTTGCAAAACTATATCACTGGTCAAACAGGCACCTCAAAATTTTAATCAGGAAAATAGGTTAATTTGCTGTTTCAGCCTTCTTTCTGATCTTTTCTGCCTTCATGGCAACAACCATTGCATTGTCCAGTGAAGAGTTCCAATGTGTAATGTTCAGACCACAACAAGGCTC
>NW_017728914.1:15034513-15043072 GCF_001723895.1 Crocodylus porosus
TCAATTTTGCAGAAAGTTGGGCTCCTGCAAGTTCAATAAAAATCTGACATTTTTCACAAGCGAGTTGTTTGAGGAAATTTCTTAGCCATTTTGGGAACCACTGAAGCATAAAAGCATTTTGCTTTCCAGTAGAAGTTCTGTAGCATCCCAGTGCCAGTGAAGTAATCTCCATGGGCTTTTGTGCACAGATGAACTTCATGGCCAATAGATTACTGAGAGAAGAAGATTGTCGCTAGTTTTCTAAAAGTGAAACTCTGCCCCCTACACCCAATAGAAAGCAGTAGTTGCTGCAGCAGAGGCATAAGCTGGCTCTCCCCCCGCTCCGCTGTCTGCTGCAGGCTCAGGCAGGGCTGGCTCCCGGAAGCAACGTGCAGTCCCAGGAGGCGTGGAGGACCTGCACCCCCCAGATGTGTGAGAGTGGGGGCAGGATGGGTGCACACTGCCCCTGTGCACAGAGGAAATGGGACCAGGGCAGTGCAGAGCTTGCAGTGGCAGGTAGCTTTTGTGCATGGCCTTACTATGCCAGTCACACACACTGTGTTCTAGAGGGCCTGAGGGAGTGCATCAGGGTGGGGAGTGCAGTGTCTGCAGCTAGCTGGTCTGCAGTGTCCCCACTCCTAGCTGCAGTGCCTGGCCAGCTGCAAACCCCCTGCCTCCAGGCCAGAGAGTACCTAAGGTGGCTGGGGGCTGAGGAAGCAGGGAGGTTTGGAGCTAGGCACTCCACTTGGGAGGGGGTTTGCAGCCTACCCCCTCTTGGCCAAAGTTCCCAGCCAGCTGCAAACCTCCCTGCTCCCTCAGTTCCTGGCCAGCTTCGCCCCCCCCCCACAGCAGTGGAACAGAGCCTGGAAGGCAAGTCCTCATCAGCATGTTAGGAATACTATCAGCAGAAGCTTAACTGCCTAAGTGTCTGTGTTGCCTAGGGAGTAAAAACAACTAACGCAGAACTGTGGATTGCACCTGCCAGTTAGGTGCCTAAGAAAAAAAAAAGGTGACCACTGCAATGCTAAACAGTGCACTGTCCAAGTCTTTTGTGGATCTAGCTCATGGTAACTGTGAAGCTTACACCACAAGCCAGTGTTAGAACCATGAATACCAATGAAAGCATACCATCTCCTAAATACTCCTAATGATTTCCTGTGTTGAGTGCAAATGATACATTAAGTTAAAAATAATATTAAAGTTTTTTGATCATAAAATATTTTCTTCTTCAACTGTTATGTCAAAATAGTATATAGGATTGAATTGGAAGCCTATGGTCTAACTCAGGTCTCACAAACCATCTGTTAATGGAGGGCATTTGTAACAAAAATTTCCCACCCTAACCAAAAGAAAACTGTACATCTATGACAGGTGTGGTGAATGTGTGCACATGAAGAGTTGACAGAAAGCTTGACCTTCAAGGTTAGAGATATGCAAAGCAGGACAAGATGTTTTCTTTAGTTCAGACAGCTTCTATTTGCTTATTTTTTCTGATGACTCTGGGGGCTATAACCCACCAACTAAGTAATACTGATACAATCCATAAGTGAACAGCTAAAATGTACTTGCAGTACAACTCATTTCACAACTGTTGTTCCCAAGACACATGAACATTTCAAGGCAAACTGCAACCAAGTTGTACTGTTTTGTGCAATCACAAGAGGACTACAGGCAAATTATAAAAAAAAAAAGATCAACACTGATACCAGTTCCAGCTTTATATTTATTATACTTTGGAGATAATTTACTGTGTGCATATCAGGATTTCAGATACCAAACAAGGTTATGACAAATTCTTATGACACACCACTTTGAATTAAAGGGATAAAATTTTAAGCTGACCTTTAAAATGGTTGACTTCTGCTCTTTTTTCTGATTCCTAAAGGCTGAATGTATTCCAGTTTTCCTACTTGATTTTCCCTCAGAATTATCAAAACTATCCAAAGCAGTCTTCCAGGCTCTCACTGAAGAAGCTGCAGCTGATTTCCAAATATTCCTTACCCCTTCCCCAAGAGCTCCAACAGTTTCAAATCTTCAGGCATGGAAGTTCTCTCTCCAACTTGTTTTCTGGATGCTGAAGTCATACAAAGCCTGGAGTTGTTTACTTTTCAGGACTTATGCAAACCTTTTAAGGTAGTTATTACACCAGTGTGATGTACTTGTATTGGGCATTTAAACAAGTCAAGCCACAGAGCTGTAGACAAAATTTCTTGAAATACCTTCCCCTCTCATTTGCTATTTCACTTTGACTCATAATGACCTCCTTTCAACAATTCTATCAGTCTTCCAGCCTAGACAGGCTTTTAAACTTCAACATTAAAACACAGTAAGAGAATGAAGCAGGAAAAATGAACACACTTTGAGCCTTTACACAATAAAAAGCAAAGAAGGGCACAACTATTCTCTCCCACCCCCTTCACAGATTATTTTTAAATGACAAATGCAGACAGTGTTTTGTACAAATATACGTAGCGGCAGGAGTCCCAAAGCCTAGAACACTGTGAAAATATAAATCTCAAGCATAAAAATTGCACTAAGTAACTGCAAAAATAAAGTTTCACTTTTTAAAAACATTTTGATCAAAGCTGAAGCAAAGCAAAGCAAACATTAAAACTTGAATGATTCTCACTTCATTGCAACTCACATTAGAATAACAAATTTTAAAATTAAAATACTGAATCTTTTTTTTGGACAATAAAGATGCTGACTATAGCCATCAATGGGAATGCTGCATCTATACACACCAATGGTGTGAACCCTAGGGTCAGTGTATTTCAGCAAAAAGGAAACTTACAACTGATCTGTTTTATTCTTCGTTCCAAACGTTACTGATGACCATGTTTAGCATCAGGTATTATGTTAGACTAGCACGACAGAAAGGAAAAAGACTAATTTCTTCAAAACAAGGTTCATCTTTTGCCAGAGCTATTATAGGCTAACAATTCCACTAGTGCAAGACTGTATTTTTTTTTTTTACCTGATTAAATGAAATCTCATAAATGTCACAATTTTTAAGAACACTCATACAAAACTATTCTTTTAATTTTCCTTTTTAAAAAAGTGCCACATACCAGACTTGTACTAAAAAAGGTACAAACTAATGGAAGACTGTCTGTCTCCATCTCTTGTCAACCAGAAAAGGCCAAAGTGATTCTTTGATTCCAACTCGAAATGGTGTCCTTTGACCTATGCCCAGCATCTCTAGCCTGGAACAGTCGAGCTGAGCATTTCTTGGACGAAGAGCCCCCACTACAGGGCTATCAGTAATCTTTAAAGAAAGGAAAAGAAGATACAGTTACAAAATACAAACAGCGGCCTTTATGTAACAATGAACAGAGGCATACCCTCAGATTTCATGGCTGCTTCCAGACTTGGGAGAAGTGCTTTACCAGAAAAAGCAGTGCATTACAAAGACACTGCAGAGATGTGTCCAAGTAATGTGCTGCTGCTTCTAGGCATGTGCTGGGCTCAGCGCAGGAGCACACCAAATTTAATGATTTCCCCACCCCCATGTCTACAAGCAGCCTGTTTCTCCAACTTCAGCTGCATTTAAAATCCATTTCCCCCCTTGTCTAATATGATAAGAATGAGCACAGAGGAAATAAAAGGCCATTCATACAACCCCATTCCTTGAAGTTTCACAAAGTGTAAAAATTTTATTACCACACACCATATATGGCTCGTTTTGAACTGAGGGGAAAGGCCTCCGCCTGCCACTCACCTAGATAGATACATATGCACAAGTACTTAATGATCTATTAACTCAAAGGCGTCAAAGATATGGTCCACGGGCCAAATTCAGCCCTTAGAGCTGTACAATCTGTAACACAGGTCTTGGACCTACCCCATGGGCTGCACGTAGCACATATAGACCCTGGCACCAGCCCCAACCCCACATGTTGTATGCAGTATGTACGTATAGCCAGTCTGACATGTCCTGCACGTGGTGGGGGGGGGGGTTGGACGTGGCACCGTAAGCACTGCACACAGCATAAGGGGCTAAGTTCAGGGTGTGCACTGCACGTGTGGTGCTCATGCCAGTTTGGCCTGGGGCACCAGCTTTGGGGCTGGTCTGGATTGGGCCTACAGGACTTGCACTTATGTGGCACAGGGCTCAGCGAGCTACATGCACTGCACGTGGCATGGGAACCAGCATAGAGCAGGCCCCATGAACCACAGCCAATACATGGAGCCAGTCCAGTGTAAGCACATCGTGCAGTGTACAGCTCATTCTAGCTCCTTGCATGAGTCCTGAACTGGGGCCAGAGTGCACTGCATGCAAGGCTGGTCTGGGTACACATGCCAGACCTGTCTCCAGTATGTGGGACTGGGCTGTTGAGCCCACAGACTGCCCTGTGCCCTTCATCCAGCTCAGAGGGCCAGATGAGTTTGACACTCCTACACCAATCAATAATTATTTACTGCCATTTAAAAATCAAAACTCTGCTAAGTCTATATTTTATCCTATTTCCTAAAAAGTGATCAGGAAAGCAGGAGTTGTGGACACGTGACAAGGAGCATCAATTTAGAAGTGAAAAATACTTCATCTCTCTATTTTTTTTTTTTCCCTCCTTAAAAGGCAGCAGAACCTGGTCTAGCCATTATGACTCCTGAGGAGAAGCAATTTGAAAAAAGATCTCAGACCAATCTATTATGTATAATATTTTCAACCAAATCCCTGAACTTGGGAAGTAGACTTGTACTTAACTTAGTCTAGCACTTCCAATACAACCTCAGAACTTACATGTCGAATTACTAAATGAACGTATCAGTAAATTTGTAGCCCAGTCTAGGCATGATACTTGCCAATTTTTCCTTAGAACTTTGAGGAACGAGATTGTTTAGTTGAAGTTTGTGTTCAAAGAAGCACACTTAAAAATTAAATCCACCACTTCAAATGCCCCTGGATAATCCTCAACATTGAAGCTCTAAAAACAGACCATTTGAAAAGCAAAAACGGTAACTTAAATATACAGACAACACAAAGACAAAATATCTTCAAAGTTTTCAAGATGTAGGCTTCCTTTAAAGAAAAAGGAGAAGCAAAAATGAGTTACAGGTTTATTAATTACGAAGTGGACCTGCTCCTAAGCGTGTCATGTAATCCGTGAAACTACGGTATGCCAAGTCAAGTCTATAAACTGAATTAGAAGTTGGCTAGCTATCTCCTGTTTGTTTTAAAATTCTAGAAGACTCGGCTACAGGTAGCTGCCTCTTAATAGTCAGAGACTTCCACAACTGGAGGTACAATACTTATAGGCAACTTCAGCCCCATCATGTCTGGTAAGAAGTTAGAATGCAGACAGCACTTCCATGGGACAGAATACATCTGACGTCCTTAGAAGGACAGTGACAACTTGAGAATTTGTGAACTCCTGCTTTTGTAGAACTAGGACAATTAAACTTGAATATTCAGTGTACAAACAGTTTTCAGTGATTCAGAACTTTCTATACCTCCATACAGATTGAACAAGAGAACTTACTGGTCTCAAATGACTGCTAGGAAGATTGAAAGCATCTGCAATAGCACATGCCATTTCATACTTGGTCATCTGTTCATTACCAGACCAGTGGAATGTTCCTTTTACTGAAGGATCCTAGGAAATAAAAACAAATTATGAGGAATGAGGCACACTTACACTAACCCCTTGAAGACTAGGGAATCTTATTCTATTGATCCTATCTTCAAATACACACATTTCTGGGGACAATTTCAAGCCCCATAATGTATTCCAGGGCCAATATATTTAGAATCCTACTGGGATACAGTTCCCCAGACATCTTGTTTGCTATATGGCCTTCTCAGATGAAGCAGTGAAGAAAAACAAAATAAAACTGTGACCATCACCTTATTTATTTTAGTGGCAAAGTAGTAAAATTAAATTGGAGTTTAAATGGCTGCTGAACATACTTAAGTGACAAAAAAAATGGTATAACATGTCTCTACTCCCTGCCAACCTCACAGCAGTGAACCTCTGGATACTGATCCTATATTATGCACTTTGTACCCAGGCAATCAATCTAGAACCAAAATTTTGGATTTGGTTTCAGCACTTAAACTTCCCATTATGGTAGAGGCTATAAAAAAAAAAAAAAATCCAAACAAAAATAACCCTCCCCCAACAAAATTAGTTAGCCTGTTTCTAGCCTAGAGGAGGCTTGTTTTCTGAAACTCTCACCAGCATTCTCTTCTCTGCTAGCTGTCGGCAAACACTGGCTACATCCTTGACGTTAGTGGGAAATCTCTGTTGCCAATGGTCCATATTGGCCGATTTATTACTATACTGCACTTTATCAAATATAATAGTCACAGCGCTCTCATCCAGCCTCTCTACCTCTCCATATAAAATAGGAATTCTAAGCACCGCAGCACCTAAAGGGGGAAGAGAAAAAAAAAAAAGAAAATCTTAAGAAAAATGTAAAAAGCAATTTATGAACACTCGAGTAAACAATGTCTTGAAAGCAACCTGAAGAAAATTTAGAATTATCCAAGAAAAATTAACAAGTGTTTTAGGAGTATGGTAAATCTCATACCAATATAAAAGACTCAAAAGAAAGTGATGGCATTAACCATACATTTTTGCAAGTTTGTTACCGTGTCATCCGATTATTCTAGAATATTAAGAATTCATGTAAAAGTGAGAATTTTGTATTCAGTAAATTAACACTGGTTAAGGTTATACCAAATTTGCATTCATTGTTCTTTATATTGCTTAAATATTTATCCAGAACATTTATAAAAACAGAGAACAGTAATTTGACAAGATAAGCCAAGAGCTAAAACTGCTTACAAAAAAATAAATAAAAAAAAAAAGGCAGACCTTCTAGAAAACATCTCAACTTCCTCAGGATAAGACTGAGGAAAAAAGAGAGATTCCTAGATTAGCTTCTGGAGCATTTGGAACCACAAAAATACTGACTGAAGATGCTGGTAATAAGTATAAGCACACATTCAAAGCAATTCCCCAAATAAAGATCATCAAAACTGCAAGAAGCCCTTATAGAGGAGTAGCATTCAGGATGTGCTGCTTACTTGCCAAAGAGAGAGAGAAATAACTTGTTGTTTCTAACTTAATTTCTACATTTCGTGCACTCATTTCATATATTTTTAAGAGATATTACTTTCCAGTAAGTACACCTAAAGAAGTAAAAATCATCCAGCAAAGCCAAGCAAAAAGCTGTTAATAACCAAGTGCATAGGAGATGGGTATACTAAATACTTCAAATCAGAAAGCAAGCCGAAAGCCCTGTAAAAAGGAGGTCTAGTATTTGGGTATATAGACTCTTGTTTTAAAGAGTTTGGGGGCTTTAACTGAAAAAGAGAATAGGGAATCACTTTATTACTGAAATTTTATGGGCACTAAATAGAATAACCATTTCTTACAGGGAACTATGAAAGTGGAGAAAAAAAAAATACTATTACAGAAGGAATCAAATATTTTAGTAAATGCACTGAATTAAGTTAACTTAAGAGGCTACCCTTCCACAGTTTAAAGCCCAGGAAAATTTGAAATCATGAGTAGTTTTCTTGGGGAAAAATGGGAAGGGGCAGGGGGTGAAAGAAACAAAGACCAGAACCCAAGCTAGATTTCTTTTGGTACCAAGAGAATTACCATTTGCATTGAATAGGTCAGTTTTTGTTTCTAAAAAGCTTCCAAAAGGCTGTGGCAGTAGAGGAAGACTGAAGATTATGTATTTAACAACACACAAGAAAAAGAACCCACCCCCCCAAAAAAACAAGACAAAAACAAAAAACTAAACCAAAAGTAACAACACATCTTGGTAGGTCTGGTATTCCTCCTAAATGAAAGTGAAAAGGTATATAAACAACGTTGCCAGCAAGCTAGTAGTTAATAGCACCATTTGCAATAAGCAACGTTATTGCTTAAAAAAGATTTTTCCAGGGAAGCTTGATTGATGTTTTTTATTATAGGATCACTAAGTTAGTGACTGAAAGGGTGATCTACATACTTGAAATTTGTTTATTGATTGATTGTTGCATGTTTTAAAATACCTTTCTTGAATGCAGTGTAAAATTTTAAATGACATTAAAGGCTGGTGATCATTGACTGAAAGACCATAACCAAAGTTACAAAACCAAAGCCAAGTTTAGTTGAAGAAGGGGTCTTGCAATATACCATATGTACCTGAATTTGGTCTGGTCTTATCTTCATTACCAGTCTAGAAAAGGGAGCAAACAGCATCTTAATGAAATTCAGAGAACACTCCAAATTGGGCAATGTTGTGAATAAGATACGTAAAAAACAAATGGTTGAAATAAACATTCATTTAAATGAAATAA
Source organism: Crocodylus porosus (assembly GCF_001723895.1). Taxonomy (NCBI): domain Eukaryota; kingdom Metazoa; phylum Chordata; order Crocodylia; family Crocodylidae; genus Crocodylus; species Crocodylus porosus. The sequence continues at coordinate 15,042,795 of NW_017728914.1, forward strand.
GAAATAAAAAATGTTTACATTGCTTAAAAAAGAGTTGAGAAACTGATGTTAAAACCTAGTATAATATTTGAATAGACTGTTAAAAAGGAGAGTATGTGTACTACACCCAAGTTTAAAAGAAAAATCAAGGCACTGAACTGGTAGAATAATTTGCTGACCTGCCAAACCACTGTCCGATAGTAATAGCTTTTTGTGGGTGGCAAGGCTATTTTCTTTATTCAGCTTTCCTCAAAAAGCAGGAATGCTTATTTTCTTTTTACAAGCAAAAAAAAAAAAAA
>NW_017728914.1:15044367-15050626 GCF_001723895.1 Crocodylus porosus
ATGTAACATAATGAGAGAAAATACCTCTAAAATTATATTCTTACCTTCATTATTTTCTAGGACTGCTTTTTCTCCCTCTAATTTAGTTTTACCATACAGATTCAGGGGATTTGGTATATCATTCTCTTTATAAGGTGGATTTGTTCCATCAAACACATAGTCCGTGCTAATATAGATCAGAAAGGCTCCAACTCCAACTGGGATGGGAATGAGGGAAGAGAAGACAGAAAAAAAAATTAGTTCTACAGTTTCCAGTTAATGGGTGAAAACTGCTACTCATACCACCAATATTTTTCTGTACTTTTAAATATTTAATACTGTATTATTTTGGGAAGTCAACCATAAACAGAAAGACACTTATGCCGATTCAAATTCCTCATTCGGTCCATCCATTTTTATCACTTCACTAATGTGTGCACACAGTGTCTGGGCTGGATTGCAAGCACATAAGAGCAGAAATGGAACTTGAACGTTAAGTGTTACTTAGACTTGTGTCACTATAAAATAATGCAGAATTCTGAGGGGAAAATGAATCCATATCAGTGTCTCTTTACCTGCTTCTTTTGCTAAGTTCCCTGCAGCAGACACATTGATCTGAGAAGCAGCATCTGGTTGACTTTCTACAACATCTGGCCTTCTCTCAGCAGCACAATGCACTATCACATGAGGCTGGAAATTAAAGACTCATTTTTAGTGAGGAACAGAACTGAAAAATGGCAATTGCCCTACCCACAAGAACAAGCTCCTTGATCTACAGAAAGGGTAGAGGACATCTTCATTTGGTTGTGACACTGACCTATAACAACCAAAATATATTTTATTAAGAAACTTGAAGAGCTTACTTTCCAAAAACAGTGAAAGAGAATTCAGTTGTTTCCAAATTTTGTAACAAAAAGATCTTTTAATATTCCTTGTTTTTTTCCCCCTGTCATGACCATGAATAAAATTCACTCACAGCAAACTACTTTGTTCTTATCACAACATTAAAAAGATATGGAATGCAGGATTCAACTTCCTGTCATCCACACAAACAACAGAATGTTAAATAATATTCTTAAAACGTTACTAATGCAAACCATTTGTGTGGAACTTGTCTACTTTGCAGATAAAGCACAAAAGCTTTAAAATAATTGTCTACATTATGTCACTTATTCTCATGTTAGCTTTAAAATATTTACCAGACTTACCTGAATCCTAAATAACTTCTAAACTGACCATGATATCCCTCCCCTCCCGCCCCCACAATAATTTGATTTTGTACTTGGAAAATTATAAAATTAGTTTCCATTTACAGCATCTAATTAGTGGAATGTTGTCTTAAAATGTGTCCCTCTGACTGCTGTGGCAGAAAAAGCAGCGGCAGTGGGTGAAGGGTCCTAAGATTAAAGCCAGAGCTAAGTTACCACCTGCCCTGAGCTGACACTCAAATCCAGGGGGAGCCTGCCTTTCTTCCTCCTCCCCTACCCAGCCCCCTCTCCACCCATGGGGGAGGGAAACAACCCCTAGTCTTAGATTTGAGTAAGTACAGTTTTCTTTGGAGGCTAGGTTGAGAAACACTTTGTCTTGAAACAACAATATTTCTACAGTGGAAGAAATAAGGATTATATACAATATATTTATTTGACGGTCAGTTATTCTTGTTATTCTATTATTGGTTATTCAGTCATTCTGCTGCAAGCTATCCCCTCCTGTTTGATGTGTATAAGGCTGCCAGGAACAATCATGAAAACACTTGGAGCAAGGTGCCATCAGTATACCGAGACACCCGACTTGCACCCTACATTCTTAGTTCCTCTCCAGTGCCTGGTGGCAGTTGAGGACTAGATACAAGTGAACAAACTGAAGGTGAATCCAGACAACTTCCGTGGTTATGGTGGTGAGCAGATTGCTTGCCTAGGGTGGGCTTTGGGACACTTATTGACGACATTAACTCTTCTCACTCTGGTTTGCAGCCTTAGGGCAATCCTGGATCCTCTGTTAGATTTGGACCTTCAGGTGGTTCTGGCAGCATCTAGGAGTGACTTTTACCAATTCCACCTGGTGATAAGACTGTGAACCTCTCTCAGACTCAGTTCTGGCCAACATCCTCCATGCTTTTGTAAAGTCAAGGCCAGACTATTGCAAAGTACTCTACACAGGGCTGCCCTCAATGATTGCCTGGAAGCTGCAACTGGTGCAGAATGCGACAGGGCAAGGGTGGGTCAGCAGGAGCCAATAACTCGTGTTTCAGTCTCTACTGACTCCTAGTACCTTTACATGCACAATTCAAAAGTATCAGTTTTGATGTATAAGGCCCTAAATAGTCCGGGTCCTAAGTACCTAAGGGACTACCTACTTCCTTATGACCCACTGCAATCCCAAAGATCAGCAGGGAACAACTGGCTATTAGTACCACTAGTGTGCCATGTTCATTGTCTCCATGTGCAGTAATTATTTAACTTGTTATCCATTTTCCTTATAAACTTATACATTAGAAAAAAAAGCTGCTGTTAACTACTGTATGCTACAGCTATTATGAAAACATACACATATGCATACAAAGTGTAGCCTACCAGTTAAAGCAGAGAAGAAACTACATTTCCAAAGCTCTGTCAGAAAAGGGTTTTTATGTATCACGGAAGCCAAACACCACATACAAAAAAACCCAGAAAGCCAATTTCATTGCTAAAGGATGCTTATGGTGACACAGCACTACATCTACTATTTCTTCCAGGATCCTCACTCACCTGAAAATCCTGGATGATGACATGAACTGCATCAGAGTCCAGAAGATTAACTTGTTCAAACTTGGGCCGAGCTCTTCTGTATCCACAGCCAACTGCATGCCAGCTGTTTTCATTAAACTCTTTATACACAGCTCTGCCGAGAAGTCCAGTAGCACCCGTAATCAGAACACGCCTATTGGGAATGTCAACATCCTCCTAGGGAAATAAAGAATGAACATTTATTTTTGCCTCTTTCTATCCATCTTTTAAACAAAATATTTGCACATAATCACAATCAGTACTACTGTACTAATATTTACAAACATCTATGCAATCTATCCTGGTTGTTTCCAAAAGTTTATGTATCGAGTGACAGATAAAGATCTGTAAACTTTGGCAACATGGAAATTTTAAAAATATTTGGAACTAAAATCTTGTTCCATATACAGTAAAAGTTCCGTTAACCGGCACCTAACAAGCCGGCATGCTCTATTAACCGGTATGCCAGCTAGTAAGGTGACATGAAACCTGAAGTTCCCACTGTGGTACTTCCAGTTTCTCTGAGCCCCTGGCCCGGAGGCATAACAGGCTGCGTGGGGCCCGCCTCCCTGTCACATAGGGCCTGCAGGAGGGGCAGCGACCCCTGTTTGGGATGCTCACTTGACTGGCATATTTTGTTATTTGGCATCCCCCATTCCCCGGGGATGCCAAATAAGAGCTTTTACCATATCATCATTCAAGGATCTGAAATACCAAACTCAAACAGGAAACTTGTGTAAAGTTTCCAGAAGTGTGTAGAAAGTAACAGAAATTAAACACTATGGATAGAGATTCATAAACAATTCAGAAGCAGTAGCTCCAACTGTTCAATGGGAGTGGTTGAGCGAGGGATCTTTTTGAAGATGCAGCCCTTGGTGTTTTATTGAAGTAATTGTGAACTGAAGTCTTGTCTACATTTCAAAGTTCTATAAGCAGAGCTATATTGGCTAGAAGTGTGAAAAAAAAGAAGAATCACACCTTGCAGCTAACTCAAGTATGCTGGCAAAACCCTGAGCTCTTCCATTAGAACTTTCTGCTCAAGGTTTCTGCTATAGCTTGGTGACAGAAAAACTCCTGTCACTTCAGCTGCATCAATACCCAGGCTCTGCTGTGGTAGATGTAACAGCAGCAACTACATGGTCCAGATTAAAGCTTAGGCCCAAATCGTAAAATGAGCTCATCAACTGCCTCAGAATCCATAAAGGCTCACAGTGACTATGAAGGGACTCTGCATGGTTCTTCTACCTAAGAGGTTATTTTTTTAAAATGAGTAGCTGACCAACTTTACAAATTGCAAAACACACTAGAAAAAAAGAATAGTTATTTCAGCCTAGTCAACCATATAAGACTTCACAGTTAGGGCGGCTAGGATCTGGAACCAACTTCCAAGGGAAGTGGTGCTGACTCCTACCCTGGGGGTCATTAAGAGGAGGCTTGATGCCTACCTAGCTGGGATCACTCGAGGCCAGTTTTTTCTCCTGCCCAGGCAGGGGGTTGGACTTGAAGATCTACAAGGTCCCTTCTGACCCAATGTCTATGACTCTAATTGCCTACATGGAATGCTAAATCTCAGTTTGGGCACAACTTGCTTCAATGCTTGAGAAGATTATCTACAGACAAGTTTACATAAAATTATGTATGATTAATGACGTAGAAATGGCATAGAATGGCATCATTCTGTTCTACCTGGCCTCAGATATGGAGATCACTAACTACACATCAAGCTGCCAAATTTTTTTCTCTCATGTCAAGCACCAACATTACAGAACCCATGATCAAAACTGTAGCCTCGGTTTTCTGCCTCCAACCTGAACACCAAACAGGACCGAGGTCCAATGGAAGGAGTGGTGTGATGTGCAATCCAAATTCTGCCCACTTTTGTGTATACAAGACATTGTAACGCTGGAACTTCCTACTGTTAGAATGCAGAACTTGACAACCCAAGAAGTGTCCTTTAAAGTGTTTGGCTAGACAACTTCTGAGGATCTATTATTTTAAGAAAAAATGATGAAAAAGAAAATTGATAGGCAACCCTGATAACTTCCTTCAAGCATCACCATCAGTATTAAATGAATCCTAAACACTGCTACCACTAACTACTACATCTGATGGCAGCAAGATCTAAAAATTGTAAAAGAAATGGGCACCAGTGTGGGAAGCAGACATCTAAGCAGCAGCCTATCGATTGGTCTCTTCTACTGCCATCCCAGAGACATGAGGCTCTTGTTCCATACTCTCCTGTTTCAAGAACAAATTAAATTCTTGGTTGTTAGGAAAGGAACCCAGTCTGGTTTCCTCATAACAGAGCTGTTCCATACTATTAGCCTTATTTTGGCATCATTCTGTTCCACCTGGCCTCGGATATGGAGATCACTAACTACACATCAAGCTGCCAAATTTTTGGTGAAGAACTGAAGTGAATAAATAGAAACAGCAATTTTTATCAGGCTCACTCTCAGAAGTTCCAATCAGAATTTCATATGGTTAAGTAGAGGCATTTCTGTACCCAGAAGGGGATTCTCTGTCAAATACCAGATGCCTGCTACAATAAATCAAGTTGAGTGTTTCTCACAAAGTTCAGAAGAAACTTAGGTGATGGGCAACCTCCTAAATAATATGGTTTGCAACCAGGCCAATTATAGTTTGGTATGCTCAAATTCAGTGAGACAACTGGATGATGTTCAATAGAAGCACTCTGGATTTACAAATCAAATACTGAGTTTCAATTTAAATTTGACTTGGAAATTGAAAACAGATTCCCATAAAAATAAGGTGAAATCTCATCAAAACCAGAATTTAACAGTAAGAGCAATTTGTTCTCTCTTGGTCTTTCTGACACAAATGACTAAGCAACTTTGTAACTAAGGGCAGTAGGCATTTCCTATTGACTCAAAAAAAAATCACAATAGTTTCAAAAAAAAATAAAATAAAATAAAAGCTAATAATGGCCTCCCCCACAGTAACTGTTACCTTATTTTTCTACATGCATAGAATGTCAACCAGATGCTATGTCTGCTTTTTAAAAACTGTTGGAGATGCTGCTATACATGATTTTGTGCCTATCAGCAGCAGCATAACTACTTTCTAGAGCGTTCTCTAGAGTAGCAACAGAATTAATACAACTCAATTTTACCATTTCATTAGAAACTGACTAGCACCTGCAATGTTTATGGTATGGTCTCAGCAAATGTGTGTTCTACTTCCTCTGTTCTTCAAGGAACAATTCCTACTTCGCCATGCATTTTTCTAGCTTTGGGGGCATCCACAGATCTGTCATTCTGAAGTCTTACAGGAAGGGAGTTTCTCTCTGTATGATGCAACATAAAACAGCATGCACATATTCTAAAGCTTACATGCTGTGACACCTGAAGACCCAAGTTGGTATGAAAATCAGCTTCATTACTGCCAGGAACTCTAGATGTGCTTCACAATTCAGAAGTCAGTCAGTTGCATTTGAATACATGAACCTGGAGTTATTAAGAAGTTCCACTGCCAACTAACTTAAAAAAAAAAAA
>NW_017728914.1:15050764-15052232 GCF_001723895.1 Crocodylus porosus
TAGAAGCCCAAACTTAAAAAAAAAACCCCCACCAAAAAACTCCTTCAAATCAGAGGCTTCTTTTCAATTAGAATAATGAACAAATAAGGATACCAAAAACCCTGAGAAATGGAATGAAACATAGCACTACTTTCTTTAGATATCACTTGAATGCAAAATATGAAGAATCAAAGACGAGACATGGCACATTTCAAGGTTAAAACTATAACAAATGTTTACCTAGATTCAATCCAACTACCTAGATCAAATAAAAACAAAGAGTTTGACAGCATGAGCCAAGTTGAAAGCAGATGAACGTTAGAACCCTATAAAGTTTTGATGTTAATCTGACTTAGCACTGATAACATACAGCAATTACAGGTGCATTTACCATATAGTATGGTGGGAAAAGGCTGGTGCTACACTGTACTTTGATGTCTCAGAACAAGGAAGTCATTCAAGACTATTGATACAAAGCTTTATTCAGCTCTTAGACTTAAAAACAGCAAGTTACCAGAAACTGAGAGATGAATTTAGAGAAAAACCAATCCTGAGAATGCTGACGGACATGAATCCTGATGAAAGACTGAACAAATAATGGGAAGTCTAGGTTGGATATTAGGAATAGCTTTCTCACTAGGAGGATAGTCAAACACTGGAACGGGTTACCCAGAGAGGTGGTGACATTTGTCTTCGGAGATTTTCAAAACTCAGCTAGACAAAGCTTTGGCTGGGATGATTTAGTTGGCGATGGTCCTGCTTTGAGCAGGGGGTTGAACTAGATGACCTGGGTCCCTTCCACCCCTACTTTTCTATGACTCTATGAATGTGTCTAAACACAAACTGAAGGGAGTTTTGACCACATTTATTTAGCAAGATCCAAAAAAACAACTACTCAGCATGCGAGTACTATGCAGAATTTAAAGACAGCTCCCCCAGTAACGGATAGTGCAAGTCCTGCAGCAAAACTAACACAAACCAAGTCAGTTTATGCTGAATCAACAAGAAAAAAAAACATCCACATCTTCAGTACAAGACAGTCACACAGGCCCAGGTGGACTTTTAAAGCTGGGAAGAAGCCTGCACAGAAAGCACTGTGCTTTTGCAAAGCTTTGAAAAGGAGCAGATAAGCACACAGCAAGGTCTAAAGCAGTCAGGGGACTCAGACTCAAGGAAGAGATCTCGCCAGGGTCGCTGCCCAGCAGGGCCGGGTGGAGGGGGAGCAGAATTGCTCAGCCGCTCGCTACCCTCGGGCGAGCACGGGGAGTTCAGACAACCCCGGCCGGCCGGCTGGGCGAAGCGCCCACGGCCCGACACGGCCGCAGGCGCAAGCGGAGCCGCCAGACGTCAAGCGTCCGCGCAGCTGAGGAGGAACAAGAGCCGCGACACAGGGGTGAAGCCGGGCTCCAGCCAGGGCCCTGCCCCCCGCACCCCGGGAGGTGACGGGGGTGCTCTCCATCCCCAGGCGCTGCCCAGCCCCGGCTCCGGC
>NW_017728914.1:15052540-15064563 GCF_001723895.1 Crocodylus porosus
CCCGCTTTATGCAGCTGCTTAAAGGGGCAGCGGCGGCTTGATTGGGCAGATCCGATGAGCCGATCTGTCTCCGCCCACCGCTTCCACCTGAGGCGTAGTTGGCCGGCGCGAGCTGGAGGATAGGCGGGACAGAGCTCCTCCCCATCGCGGGTCTCGGCCCTGCCCCTGCGAGAGCACGTGACTCCGTCCCGCCTCTTTCAGCTCCGCCCCTGGCCCGGGCTGTGAGAGCGGGCTGCGGGCCCAGCCGCGCCCTCCGCCCGGTGGGGAGCGGTGGCTGCGTGAGCTTCGGTGCACAGCTCTGCACACATGTACACGTAGCTGTGCACAGGGGTACGCATACACATAGATACATGCACAGATGCACAAGTGTGCACACTTGCAATATACAGATGCACACATGAAAGGGGTGCAGGCCAGGGTAAGCAACTGTCTGTACACGCAGGTGCAGGCCAGCTGTAAGAAAAAGAGCAAAACTCACCTGCCTGTAAAATGGACTGTCTGTAGGAGCGAGTGAGCGGGAGCCTGAGTGAAGGTCCCTCTGCAGAAAGAAGGTGGAGTCAAGTCTGAAGGCAGCAGAGTTGTGCCAGGTGGTGCCTGTGCAGGGAACATTTTCTCAGGGATTTATAGCCAACCAGAGCTTTGGTAGCTCCCTTTGCCTCCAGCCACATGCTCCTGCTGCATGCCTCTAACTGCTGGGCTGCAGGAAGATTCAGTTTTTTGGGGGTCTGTGCCAGGATCAGGACGTGGCAGGAGTGGAGCAGGTTGGAGGCTCATGCTGGGGGTAGGCTGGGGGCCAGCAGGGTGTGGGCAAAATGGCAGATCCAGCCAGCAGCTGGACTCCATTGCCCAGCAGCCCCTTCCCATGCCACTGTGGTCAGTTTCTGTGGTGACCAGTGCTGGCAGGACCCAGGGCTGTCCAGGGAGCTGCTCTGTGGCCTGGGCTAGGATCTTGCAGTGGTGACAGTGTGGTCCAGAGCTGGGGCACAGCTGCAATCTGCTGCCTACACATCCCTGCCCAGGCCATGCACCAGTGGACTGCAGCTCTGCCCTTGCTGTCACTAGAACAGCTCCCTGCCAGTGCTGCTGTGGCTGGTATCCATGGAAATCCTGGCCCCACACTGTCGTGGTACCACCACTGCTGGGGTCTACGTGGAAGCCAGCTGCAGCAGAAAATGGGAAATGGAGGCCCACAGGCCAGATTTTGCCCACTCCCGGTGTGGGATGTGGTCAGGATAGATCAGGGTTTAGAGAGTATGGGACCCTGGGTAGGAGCAGCACAGCATAAAACTGATGCTGCAGTTCAGCAGGGTTACCACCTCCCAAATGGATATTTTTAATGGTAATCTAAAAACTGTTTGCTGACAACCAAAACTGTACTATGCAGAGGGAACCTGGCCTTTGTTCACGGCCTGGTAGCAGGGTTATATTTTCAGTATATAAAACACATCAGTTAAAAGGTTGTTACTAAGGTGTTTGCAGATTGTCATTAAAACAGAAAAGTCTTGGATTGGCAACCCTGCGAGGGGCTATGGGCTTTTACAGTGGTGCTGATTAAGCATGTGATGGATGACAAGGTGGCATGATGGTCTATGAGAAATTCTGAAATTTGATAAAGGTATGCTGTTCCTACTTTTGGGAACCTCTGTTGTACAGAAGTTCCAGGGTGCCAGTTTTAACAAAACCCAAGTTCATTAGAGCTTTCATTATGCTAACCATATTATTCAGCATTAGACAATACTTCAGTGTGCTGTTTCCTTACAGCAGTGTGGAGCTATTCTCAGGCAATATTTCATGTATGTCTAACAGAAGAAATATTTGCTAATATCAAGATTCTTTGTAAGTGAATCTCTCTAAAAATCATAGTACACACCATATTTCTGGTTTGGCTAGCTAGCATTGTACTTAGGTAGCTAGCATTGAATGTAACTGTATTCCCATTGCAAGTTAAAAATATTTTTAAATGTAGCAGAAATAATTTAATTCAATGTCTATGCATAAATATTTAAACTGAGTGAATTTCACTAAAATATTTGTAATTACTAATATTAAATATATTAAGGTTAGAACACAAAATAAATCAGGAAATACCAAACTAACTTTTTATGGACAACCTGTTTTCTGTCTTAGTATCTGTGCAAATTATATTCATTAGCTACACAATATTCTTCATCCCTTGAAGAATCTTTGTCTTATTCAGTACAGGGGAAGAGTATTTCATGAATCAGGTAAAGTCGTTTTTTAATAGAAAGTATCTATTTCTGATGGCAATAAGCTGCTTAAATTTCAAACACAGACTGTCTGCCAGCAGTTCCAATGAACTATATATGCTATTCAGTTGCACTTAGGGTTGCTATTAATTAGCAGTAGGTGGCGGGGGGGGGGTCGGGGCTAGTATAGTTGGAGCCAAAGAAGAAAAACATAGTAACAATTTTTCTTTACAAAATAGAGAGAATAAAATTACCCTGATAAGTTAAAATAACCCTCTAGCACAGGGCTGTCCAGCTGGTGGCTTGTGGGCCACGTGTGGCCCTTGGACTCCTGCAGCTGCCTTTTCCACTGCTGTGCAGTGGGGGAGGACCTGGGTGAGAGGCCACATGCAGAGGCCTGTGCAACCTTCCTACGGCTGGGTAGGATCCATGGATTGGTTTTCAGAGGGGGCTGTGCGCTACTACCAGTGCTACCTGTGTAGTGCAGGGAGAATCCAAAAGTGCTGGGCAGTATGGCAGCACACAGCAGATGCCATGTGCAATCAATCCCTGGCTACATGTAAACTGGAGAGCCATATTTAGTTTCTGCTGAAGTAGTGGGAGCAATATTGTCAACTCCAAGTATTCAAAAATCATGAATCAGTCCACACAAAATTCAGGAGAAACACCTCTCAAAACCTACAACATTTAAATACACATACATATTTAGGGAAGACTTAAATTCCATTTTAAAGCTTTCTTCTGCAGTCACCAGGGCGAGGAACATTTGTTTTTGGAAAGATGTCTTCTTTAAAAAAACAAAGAATTCTAAAATCTGGGGTTATAAGAAATCACTAAACTATCGTGGGACTTACTACAATTGAGAGAAGTCAGCAACACTTCATAGATCCATCCTCAGGACTGTTTACTGGTAATAAATAAAATACATTTGTTCCCAGTTCAGGAGAATGAGAAGAAAATATCAGTTGAAGTTTAATCACTCTCAGGAATAGGTGATTCTGAAGCCTGTTCTTCAGGGATGAAATAGTAAGTCTGATTTTGAATGTTGTTATTGTTGGATTACACTGAATGATCTTTCTGCACACTAGATTTAAATAGTTGTTTTTCAAGCACAGACAGGGGTTGAGGGCTCTTCCAGTCAGCGCAATGAATTCTGTGGATTTCAAATATGTATCCTACTTTGTTTTGCCAAATACACCTGTTTAATCACCAGAGATCTGGGTTTTCCATTCCCCACAGAAAAACGGAGAAAACCATAGATTTCCCATTTTTATCAGAGAAAGTGTGGATTTCCCCTTTTAGCAGAGAAACCCATGGATTTCCCCCTTTTGGAAAGAGCTCTGCAGGCTGGCTGAGTTCCAGCCTGTAAGAGCTGTTTGCAAAAAGGGTGGGAAAGCCCCAGCCCTGCCTGGAGGGGGATGGAGTGGGGAAAGAGTGGGGCCTGAGGCTTTTAGTCAGTTCCCAAGTCTTGGGTCAGGCTCACTCTCCTAAAGCCTGTGAAGTGGTAAGTGGGGTTTGCAGGGGGTTGGGGGGTTGGCTGGGCAGGGCTTGGGGGGAAGCTGGCTGGGGGCTGAGGAGTGGAGAGCTTTGCAGCCGGCTGGCAGCTGGGGTTTTGCACCCTCCCAGCTCCAGCCGGAGTGCCTAGCCGGCTGCAAATGCCACCCCCACCCCGCCGGACTGTCAGGCCAGCTGCACCTGGGACCTGAGCAGTACTAGCGGCCCAACCAGGCTCAGCTCCTCCAGATGTAGTTTCCCTGAAGGGCTGATAACATGACTTGTGTGCAGCTGGCCAAGCGGCCATTCCACATTTTTCCCCAACACCTCCCTGATCCCTCAGCCAGTTCCCCACAGGAGTGTGTCCAGTGTCCACACACACACACACGCATGTACAGATGCACAGACACATGTACACATAGCTGTGTGGGTACGCATACACATATATACATGCACAGGTGCACACTTGCAATACACAGATGTACACACGAAGGGGGGGGGTCCGGGGGGGGTGGGCTTTAATTGTAATCACAGATTTGGGGGGTTTTTGTAATTTTTTTAAATCAGAGAAAACCAAGATCCCTGTATCACATTATAAGATTGCCAAGTAAAAATTCTATAGGCAATAAAGATTCTGCCCATAGAACTGGAAAGGGTAATGATGCCTCCACTTCTGTCCTGTATTTTGGCTAGATTTTTTTCCTACTCATAAACAATGCTATTTTTAAATATTAGACTGCAGTAATTTGTTATCTCAGGCAAAGGTAGCCTCAACAGTGACTAGGGATAAGGCATCTGAGCCTACAGAAGGACTAAATTCTTTCAATTCTCAGTGTTGTTAAATGTTGTTCAACATCTAAGAAACAATTATAACCTCCTAAACTCCTTGACATGCAAAACTATACAAACCAAGTTAAGTGGCAGGTGTTCCTATATTTGGCAATTCTGAAAGTTACCTTCAGGATTACACAGCCTGTCAAGCACTTTGAAATAAAATCTACTTCAAGAGATATTCTACAAAAAACAGCAAAAATCCACCAAACCTTGTTATCATTTACCAGCATTTTGTTCTGGTATAAAGTGACCGCCACTCTTGGATTTTCTGCAAAAGTTTAGATTTTGAAAAAAATCATTCAGATCTGAACCAGATAGTACTCTCTCAGGGCATTTTAGTCCTGCAGGTGCATGGAACTTGAAACTTATAAACACTTAATCAATTTCATAGCTATCATCAATAGTAAAGGAATCAGAATTCGTGGCTGAGGTGATATCTTTTATTAGACCAACTGGGGTGGGTGGGTGTGTGGGTGTGTATTTGCAAGCTTTCAGGCACAGGGACCTTTCATCAAGTATAGAAGTTTGCAAAGATTGTAAAAGTTCTTTTAGGTAAATATGAAAAGTGTAAGTAGTAAAGAGTACTTGTGGGTTACCTTGCATTCAGGCAGCTTTACCCACAAACTAATCAGTGCAGCCACAATAAATATAATCAGAAGTGGTGGAAATTATGGCTGATTCCAGAGGCCTGTGGAGAATTTGAGACTGTCCCAGATTTTGCTCCCTAAATGTTGGTCACTATATTCAGATATGTATGACCTATTTTATAAATCTCTAGGCTTGGTTGTATCACTTACTTTGCCATCATTAAGCAAAGACAAATTGGCATTTGCAGGGTGCAGAATTTTCCATATGAGATGATGGGCAGCTTTTTGAGAAAGCATCTTTGGTAAAATATAGATATTTGCACAGCAACCACATGACACATACAAAAAGGACCAATCACACTGATCTTGCAAAAACTCATTCATATGCTTTCATATCCTTTACTACTACTCAAGTTAGTAAGGCTAAGCACATACATTTCAGGACTGAGGCTAAGACATTTTTTGGCTACATTCAGGCAAATCATGGTCTTCATCTGCCAGAATTACTACAGCTTATGTAACAATGCTGCTGGTCTGATAAAAACTAAAGAGAAAAACGTTACTGATGTTTCTGGATTAAAGAAATAAGGATAGAAAAAAGAAGGAAAACAAAAAGTTGAACTGAAATATTCAGGTAAACATAATTAGAAGAAATTCTAATGCTAATTCTGTAACATGAACAGATGCAGGGATCTCTTCTTACAGCGGGACACTGACATTTACAAGAAAACGATATATGCATAAAAATAATATCAAGTTTTTCTAAAGTCAGTTTTTTCCTCATAACTGCTACAGTTTGTTTATTCCTTTACTAAAACAAAAAGTCACAAAAATGCTGTTTCTTTAAATTCATTTATATTTAAAGGGATAATAAGGAATGTTGATAACAGACAGTTCTGAAACTTCTGTGAAGCCTCTTCTGTATGATGGGAGATAAAAGATACTAGAAGGCAACAAAGTTTTAGTGCCTGTCTCTTTTTTAAATCAGATTAAGTTATATTTTCCCTACAGTTAAGAAAAAGAAAGTTTAAACACTGATTTTTGAAGAATAAAAGCCGAAATTGAACATTTTCTAACTTATAGAAATACAGGAAAAAGTAACACATTAATACTAAATGGAGCGTCAAGCTAGTATCTTACTGTATTATACTTAGAAGCAATTATACTACCAACAGACTTCATTGACTCTGGATTTGTATTTTATAATTTAACTTTAAAAAAAAACAGGAAGAGGAAATATCTTTAAATCATATTTTATAATTTGCACTGAAATTCAGTAGCTTTTACGTATATCTATCTAGCCTACATTTCTTTCCCAATGTACATCAGTATATGCAAGCTTCCGTCTTGATAATGTAATTGGTTGAATATCAGAGACAGTGGAGTAGCAATTCAATTACAGTCCATTAAAGACTTGTAACTCAAAGATGCATCAAACAGGATACAGGTTATCAATTTACTATTTCAATTTATCTTGGGTACTGGCAAACAGTGCAATTAAAAAAGCCCCTCTTCTCTCTCCCTCTTCCTTGCCTCTCACCCCCAAGGCTACAGTAATAAATGAAAGTATTCTATTGACCTTCCTAATGAATATTCAGAACCTTACCTGCTCCATTTCCACCAGCATTTCAGGCATTGCCTCAAACTACAAAAGAAACAAATAAATGAACAGGCTTGAAAATTCTCAGTTCTGCAGAATGCTGGCTCTCCTTTGTCTTGCCTTTGCCTGCAGAGAGCACATGGATAGGGAGAAGTGATAGCTCTGTTGACCTTTGAAATCAAAATGCTAATTTGAGCCCAGATCACGTGTGTGACAGTCAGCCTTCGGAGAAATACTGCTGCAGGGAATCAACATAAGCTTAAGATACGCAATAAGAACTTGAATTTTGATTTCATGACAGCTTATGCAAGCTAGCACAGCCATTTATGTGCACAGAAAATATTAAAGAAAATAGCTTTCTGTTGTGATCCTATGCAATTTTCCTTTTGTAGGTGGAGCTACCTAGTTTGGTCAAATAGTTGACTCATGTCGCTCTCGTCTTAAATGTAACCGTAAAGATTATGAGCGCCTACCTACCTACCACAGAGTTAAATAGATGCACATGTCAAAACATACATCTTACTTTTTAGATGTATATTTATATTAATATACTACAGTAATTGATTCCCATTACCTTTACAAAAATATTTAAAATATAAATTAACTGCTGACATTTGATGATTTCCTATTATTTTAAAGATCTATGGATTACAGTTACCTCTTTAAAAAAAAAAAAGAAAAAAATGTTACTATGTCCCATGTTACTATGTTACTGTGTCCTATGTCCCATGTTACTACCAGTAGGGTTAGGCCAGGTGGATTCGTATGTCCCACAGCTACAGGGAGGGTGCTAGGAGGGTTCTTCAAGAGCCTGGTCTGCCAGAGCCTTCAACTAAGCTTTTAGAGCCCAGTCTTCCCTAGCCATCAACACAGCCCACGAATTTCCCTATTCTTCAACACTAACACTTACACTAGCTCAAGCAACTCTAGCAGCCTCAGGGATGGCCGAAGGGACCCCTAGCAGCATAACCACATGGTCTGGCTGCAAGAGGATGACTGAGCAAAGTGGGAAGCCACAGAAGACATAGGAATAACCCAGGGAGAAAGGAAAAAATGCAGAGGTGGTGACAAAACACAGAAGCACAGACCAGGAAGGGAACCACAGCAGAAAGAAAGAACAGAAGGCAGGCAGAGAGAAAATGGAAAGGGAAGGGCAGAAATTGGGCTGAAACACCGAAAGGGGAAGATGCAGGACTTGGGAGCAAGAAGCAAGAGAAGGAGGCAATGAAGGAGGAAATGACAGACCAAGCCGTGGACTAACTTGGGGGGGGGAGTTAATAACCAGAGAACATGTTGGGGAGAAGTGCAACAGGAATGAGTGTGTAACCTGGGTGATACACAGAGATGTAATCCCTTTCCAATTGAAAGGATCAGAGTGGGTGCCAGAGCACCATGGGCGGAGTAGCTGCCTGGTGCGTGCAGCTTTTCTCCTATTCCCTGTAGCGTAGAGTCAGGATGCCAGTTAGGACTTACCCATATACCATTTAATGAGGGGAGCAGGGTTTAAGACATAACATAGATACAAGGGGGTATAGTGTACCTGGGGGGACAGGTGAACTTGGCAATGGTTAGGCATACTCATTCAATTAATAAGAGATAGGTTGCCAAAATATGAGATGCAGGTTAACAAAATCAGATGCAGCTTAACAAAATAAGAGACACAGGTACCCCAGAAGGCAGGAGAAGACAGATGAGGAACCCACCTCCCCAGTGGGGATTCCCTCCCCCCAACCAGTCACTCCTGAGTGGCCTTGACCCAGAACTCCTTTCCCAGGTGGGGATTCCCTTTTCAATCAACTCACCTCTCAATTCTCTTACCTAGGAATTAAATCCAAGTCTTCTGTTTGGTAGGAAGGGATTCCACCCCTAAGCCATCAAAGCCTGGGCTACTAGCTACAGCTCAGGCTTTTGTCCTTCAGGGAGCCTCCCAGCATCAGCCATATACCCCACCAACCCATGCACGGGGAAGCTACCCCTGCAGCTCCCAGCCAGGATCTTTGTGTGCTGGGACCAACACCCTGCCACTTCAGGACTCTTCTGGGGCAACTGCTCTGCCCCAGCTGGTCAGCTCTACCAGGTCCTTACATCCCTCCTCCATTCCACGTTGGACTGAAGCCAGGTGTCTTGCCCTTTTACCCTCTGGAGGCCCCCACCCCAAGCTTTCAAATGGACCAAACCTCAAACAGGGGTTGGGGTCTACAACCAGGTCCAGTTCTTTGCCCTGCCCCAGGTAGGGGTGGGGGGAAACAAAAAAGGGGACGGGCAAGGTTCGTTCACCTTTCAGGCCACTGCCAGTAAGTCTGTCACAAGTGAACAAAGAAGGGACGTGGTGGAATGACAGGACAGATGTACAAGAGTCAAGGTGGGAAGTGAAGGACCAGGGGACTCCAAGTTCAAGGGATTAGGTAGGATGGACCTGTGGGGACAAAGCAGGCAAAGAAAACCGCTGAGAAGGGTCAGACCGAGTCAAAAGGTAAAGGAAGAGGCAGAGAATAGACAGGGAGCTACAAGACCAGGTGACTACAGAGCAAGTAAGTGAATTAAAGTATACCAGATGACAGAACCATTGAAAAGGAGGTTGAATAAAGGCTTGACAGACAAAAGGAAGAAGAGATCAGAAAAAAAGGCAGAATCCAGGACCAGGGTTGGAAGGAAATGGGTACAACTAACCAATGGTGGGAGGAGGTTGTGAAGCTGTTGGCTACAAAGGACCAACTCACGGGATCATAATACTAAATTATTGGGTGGGATATGAAGTTACCCATAAAATCATAAATGCAAACTTTGAGTTATGGGTGGTACTGGTCACTTTAGCGCACGCACACACACACACACACACACACACACTCCCTCTCTCTCTCTCTCTCATTCAAACCCATGTAGTATAGTGTGTAGCGTGTGCTGTAGTGATTGTGAGCACTGGTGTCAGTATATCTACCTATGTGAGACACTGCAGTCTGCTGTTGGTGGTCAGCTTCCTACAAGGTGATGTCTTCTCCAGAAGGGGTCACCTGCTTGTCCTTCTGTCTTGGTAGGTCAGGTGCTGGATGAGAGGGTCAGCTTCACTGCTTTTTATCCCTTTCTGACAGACTTGTGTAATCCCCAGCATCATCTTGGCTACCCAGTCCAGAGATCGCTGTCCCACGTGGGTCTTGAGTAGTACCTGACAGCTGTTAAGTCACAGGGGTCTCTGCCTGCTGGTACCTGAAGTTTTGGGAGTCCACCCTTGACTTATTGGCTGTATTGTCATGGGTTATAGGAATAGTTCATAGAGTGAGTGCTCAGTTCCAAGAACAAGTTCTTTAGCTCGATTAGCTTAAAATGGAGTTCCTTTGGCTAGGCTGTTTGTTGAGTGAATGATCATCAGTGGACGATTTTATCACTTTACAATTACAGTTTCAATGAAGTTTTAGCAATGGTCCAGGGTATAACTTCATTCTCCAGGGAGTATACTCCTTAAGAGTTTAAAAGTATCAAATACAAAATGCCATGGTAAAGATGAGACACATGAAATATGAAAATGCACTGTGAGAAATACATAAAAATGCAATGTGAGGTAGTGAGGATTAAAGGCTACTGGGGACAGTATATTTACAGTCTTTGCAGTGGATATTTTAGTTTTGTTTTCTTTAGTGACACTGAGCTTAATTGATATCTAAATATAGTTTCTAGGTTTCTCCTACAGAAAGCCACTTCAGCTTTCTGGCTTGCTCTGAGCCTTGCCACACCTATGCAATTAGTGTGCTAGGTCTCTGCCAAAACTTAGAAAGAAAAGAAATGAACAAAATGAGGGGTGCAGACAAAAAGGGGCTTCTGTTATATCCATGTCCAGAAGGGAAACGTACAAAGGGGGCTTTCTGCTACAAAGCAAGGTAAAGGGGGACAACAGACCCCAGACTTGGCTTTACTCATGTAACCAAGCCAGATTTCCCCAGAATCCTTAAATTATACCCAAGTCACGCCCCACACCAGAACCAAGTCACACCCAGCAAGGTAGATTCATCCACCTAATCCAAGGCCACAAAAGGGAGGAAATGGCCATGACTAGAAACAAGATAGGACCAGGGGCTGACACAAAGGACTATGCAAGCAAGAAGGGAGAAGTGAGGCATGAAGTCCCAGAGAGGGGGATGGGGGGGAGGAAGGAAAGAGCAAAAGAAAGTTTATGAGGCAGGACTGGTAGATACGTGCACCAAAAGTACCAAAGCAGGGCAGCAGTCTTGGGGCAGAGACTGGGAAACAGAGACTGAGAAGCAGAGTGGGACAGGGAGGAAGAGGCATGGCATAACAAGGGTCATGGTGACGAGAGAACCATGTGTATCACCAGGCAGGTGGGAGAGCAGCTCCCACAGGTAAGTCTGGGTGCAGGGGAGGAAATCGAGGTCCCCATAGGGAGGGAGTTGGGCAGGGTAGGGGTAGGGCTAGGGCTGAGTTGTGGAATAGACATAGAGAAAAACGGTCTTAAAAAGCATCTGACAATGCAAGTTAAAAGGAGACTCTTTCAACTGATAATCTACATGTATGTCACTTGTGAAGACTCTATAATCATTACCAGGGATGGGGAAACACAGACAAGTTTAAAATGAAAACTCAACTGTATCTTAGGAAGCAGACTTGCATGTTGTAAAGTCACATCTATAAGGAAAGCTGAAAGACTGAAAACACCAAATCGCTGGATTTGTCCTTCTGTGTCAACAGCCACTCAACACAAACATTTTCATTGATAAGAATCTGAGAGTACTGGGCTTGAAGCACAGAAGATGGGTTTTTTCAGACACATTGTCCAAATCCAGATGCAGATCTCTTAGGCTAGGAATAGACAGTGCATTTGTCCATGGACAAGCTATGCCCATGTTTCTCCTACAACAGAAATATCTTGGAATTAGCACATACACATCATCACCCTTCCAGTCACGGTTTAGTGAACTGCTGAGTGCACTGCCATTTTTCTTCCATTGATTCAATGATGCCATTCCAGCATAATTCTTCAGACGCACTTTGCCATGTCCTTGGATACACTGTTAGTATTTCTTATCCCACAAACCATTTTAGTATATGTCCAATGTCCTCGGATAAAATAGTTAATCCTAAGATAAATATTTCTCCTGTTTGTAGATTTATTGCAAATAGTAAAGAATGTGAACATATTTAAGATTTTTCATTCTTAGGATAGTGAGCTGCTAGTTGCTAGATGAACATTTATTAAATGGCTTTTGAAGGCTGCAGCGAGGCACAGAGCAGGCAGAGCCCAGCTCACCTCACAGCTGCAGCCTGCTCTTGCCTCATGCAAGGATCGGGGTG
>NW_017728914.1:15064663-15088582 GCF_001723895.1 Crocodylus porosus
CCTCCTTGGCTCCCCAGCATCATCACTCTGCAGGAGCCACTGAACTCTTCTTGTCACACAACCCAACCTAGCTCTGCCACTCACCATGAATCTCCCTGCTTGCAGGCATGTGCCATGGGAATCTCCTTGCAGAGGATTCTCACAAAGTATGTCTAGCTCACTGTCATACCTCGATTCAGGGCATGTGTGCAAGTGGGGGTGTCTACCTGCTGGGGGTTCCTCAACTGACAGGTGGGTGCCCTGAGATGCACAAGCCTCAGGAATCCCCTGCAGGGGCATTTCTAGGACGAAGGTCTGCAAGCAGGTCACAGCAGTGTGTTTATAGGGGGATTCCTGTGGTATGCAATAAGTCAGGGGCAGGCAATTATTTTGGGCGGAGGGCCGCTTACTAAGTTTTGGCAAGCTATCAAGGGCTGCATGACAGGCAGATAAATATTAAATTTTCTAAATTTTTAGGGGCCCCGCAGGCTAGATAAAATGGCCTGGGAGGCCGCATGCAGTCTGCAAGCCGCATTTTGCCCACCCCTGCAATAAGCAAACAGAACAACCATGACTACCTTGGATCACAGGACCATTCTTGGACACTTGGAGCATAACATGGTGCCAAGACATGTGTTCCAACTTATGGCAGCTTCCGGTTGCATCCTTACATACCCCAAATCTGATATTCCCCCCCCCCCGTTTGATTCATTGCATCTACCCCAAGAAATGGGAGACTTTTACTAAATTGCGCAGCATTAAGAGAAAATTACAACATGCCAGGAGATTTATCCTAATCTGGTTGCCTGTGACCTGACTAATTAGATCTGTAACTCAAAAGCAAAGTTTCTTGTATTCCTTTACAAGATAGCATAAGGCCCAAACTAAGCATTTATTTCAGGAATGAACTCAAGGAGAGTTTGCCAAAGAGGCAGCCAAAGGAAGAGGTGCATCCCTATTAAACAATAGCCTAATAACTAAAGCATTCATACAGAAAGACACCCCAGTTTAATATATTTTTTTTGGTCTGGAGGTAGGGTTCAAACATGCTTTTTCAAACTCTCAGCAACGTATTCTACTTACAGGCTAGGTCAGGTGGTAGTATATTGAGTCCACACCTTCGCATAGTCTGCAGCTATGCCTCTTTGCAGATGAGATTGATGAGGCTGGAAACAACAAGACTATGATCCAGTGATTTAAATAGTCAATCAATTGGTAATGGCTAGAAAATGGTATTTAGAGGTTTGCTTTTGAAAATTGGCTTGTAGGTAAAAGTAGATATGCATTAGAACAATGGTTCAGGGCAATGACAAGGGTTAATTGATTTCTAAAAGCCTGTTTGTGACAAAGTTCTTTCAAGGCCCACTGTGTGACAGGCAAGCAGCAAGCAGAGATACGGGCTGGGAAACTGAAGACATGTACCACAGTGTTCCATAACAACCATAAGGGACTCTACCACATTGGCCAGGTCACAGTGCCCAACTGCAGGGCCCTTAAGATTTCTAGTTTTGGTAGATGGACCAGATAAGGAGAAACCAGTAAAGCCCAAATTAGGATGTGTGCATGTGATGGGTTTGTGAAACAAAGGAATATGCTGACAGGACAAAATGTCAACAGTATGACAACCACAGACACACCAATCAGTGATGCAAAGGAGATGGAGTCAAAGGAGAGACACAATACAAAAGGAAGGATTTCACAGCAGCAAAGGGTCCCCCATGAGGCCACCATGGAGAGGGCACACCGCCAGCCCATCTCATTCTCTCACCTCAGTAGTGGTCAGCCTTCAACCTCCAGGCTGCTAACATCTGACATTCAAGAGGGAACCTCAGAGTAAAGCTCATGTACTAGCCAAATGCATCTCAACTCTGTGAATCCTGGGACTGGTAGACAGAGTTGTTTGCATTATTCTTGTCTGCTATCACTGTCTGTCAGTAGAACTGGGAGGTGTGGTTGGTCTTAAGATTTTGGGTCTGCCTGGAACAAGGTATCTGGGTCATAAATCTAGTGCCAACAGTTGGGCGAAAGTACTCCTAGATTCCCATCCCTGCTCTCAGTGCCATTTACACTGTTTAGCCAATACATGTAATATCTAACAGTCCTGGGATCAGGGACTCCCCTCACCACTCCACTGGAGCATCAGTCTGTCAGACTTTCTTTCTGGGCCTATGAATCTTGTACTCGAGGATGCAGCATTACAGGGCCCCTCAACACACTGCATTTATAGTGCAATTAAGGCATTAAGAGGCCAGGGTGCCATCAAGTAGAATATTTTTATGGCTTGTTTGTATGGCATCTTCAGTTGAAGGTGTGGCATGTCTGTGGATTACCTTGGGATCCTGAATCACCTCTGGTGTGGCCTTGAGGATGAAAAATGAGCTGCAGATACCCAGCTTTCAAATGGCCAGTGCAGCAGGAGCCTGGGATCATGATCTTGACTTTCCACTGCACAGTCAAGTGTGAAGTGCCTGACTGAGATTTGATCTCGGTTCCCAAGAAACACATGTCCTGCCATGAACACATGACACAGCAAGAGGCACAAGTGTTGGGATCAGATCCCATGACACCTTTAAATTAACGCGTGCCAGGGGACTGATTCAACAGGAAAGGTGGAGAGTGCCTCTTAGCCTGGTGGTTGGGTTATTCTCCTGGGAAATGGAAGATGTAGATTTGACGTTAAGTCTACATCTTTCTCTGTGGGCGAATGCTTAGGCAAGGATAGGGCATTCTTGAGCTTAGGACAAGGAAAAGTTCATGCAAAATATTCGTTGATCATTGTACTGTTAGTATTTTTTCGTACTTGTGGTTGATCTAAGACTTCAGACTGATTCGTTTTAAAATATTTAATTAAAATATAGCAAAAGCTTACAGCTCAAGTTATTTAAGCCTTATATTGCCTTTTTTATAGTTTCATATAAGAAGTTTTATAGAATGAGATCTTTACACACAATCCCTTTAAAATCTTCCATCCAATAAAGAGAGACTCCTTTATGTTCTCTCTCACTCCAAGTCATATGTTTAAAAATCGAAGGGGTATAAGACTGAAGAGTTTAACATTTGTGCACAACGACTGATGTATTTTGAGAAAGAAACCATGTACTCCAAGAGCTGGGAAAATAGACAAGCCAAATAAGATTTCCCCACCCTCACCTGATTGTACTGAACTTGACCAGAAAGACCTCCTTAAAAAAAATCAATGCCTGAAACATCTTGTCCTAAAAATACTAGTTAGGTGGTCTTTTTTTGTTGATGTGGACCACACTAGAAACTGTCCAGTGATCAACTGTGCAACTTGATTTTGCATCTGTTCTTTGTTTTAGGAGTCGCATGTGAAACAAGACACACAAACAGAATACCTGGATAGTTAAGTAGCTGACACACCAAGACCAAGCCAATTTTGGATCAAAACAGGCTATGTTTATTTCATGTACTACAGCTGTCACCTTTTTAAGCCACCTGTTCTTCTGCAGGGCCATAAATTCCACCTTACACTGTTAAGCACAACAACAAAACAAAGTACTTAAGTAGTTTAGGCTGACTTGACACCACCCTGTTCCACACAGTGAAGAGGTAGCTGACCAGGAACTCTTTGAAGTACATAATTATCCACAGCCTTAGATGTGCCAGGGTATAACCTAGCATACATGGTTAGTTTAAAATCCAGCACTTGATTTTTTATTTTAAAATAAAGTCTTTGTTAAGCTGTTTTGTAAATGTTCATATTTGACCCAACGTACAAATTCCATTTTTCACCACTTTATAGCGTGATTGCTTGAATCTTCACTGTAACATCTAAGTTTCCTGGCAAGTATACATATTTAACTTCTATTACCTGCAACAGAGAAGCTGCAATGAGCACTTGTATTCACTGTTCACCACAGAACACACTTAACTTTACAACTCAGTATTCTATGCCATTACTGAATTCCGACAAGTTGAGTTGCCATTTCACCTCAAACACAGAGGGCAGTTAATATAAAACTTCCAAGGTCTTGTTTTGGCTAAATTCAAGACAAAGTTCCATACAACTATCAACTGAAAACCCACACTCACCTTCCTTAAAAGGAGTTTTGGGAGCAATATTTTCCTTGCTATCATGCTGGAAAGCTTTAGAAGGATCAAAACGCTTGATGCCCTGTATTGCATGTAGTTGGTCTTGAAGATCTTTGTGAGCTTGTTTTTCCTTAGCTACTTGTGTACGCAAGTTTGAAACCTCCTGAAATAGCAAACATGAATACTTTAAAAGGTTTAGAAATACATGCATAGACATATCCAAGTTTGTAAAAGTAGGAAAAAATTAGGATGCTACAGAATACTAAACTTTATGGCACCTGGAAGCTTTAATGAATTATTTACATCCAACAAGGCCATAGCAGTTTAACATACCATAGTTTTTCTTGCCAAAATAAAATATTTGGGGAGGTCCTAGTATTTTACAACACTTGCTAAGAAAATGCAATTATTCTACAAGAGTCTTGTGTGGGGACACATTTATACTAGAGGCCAAGTTGAAATATTTTTATTAAAGGTCCACTAACTCAAAGTAGAGAAATCTCTGGATTAAAGGAATTTATTCCAACTATAGTAAAGCCCTCTCAAGTGGAACTTAACTTTGTGTTAACGAACTTATGTGGAAGTTTTAGGATGCTGAAGTCTACAACAAAAGTGACATACTGGTTTGGGGGAATCAATGTTACGCTTACGGGGCGCTTATCAAACTTATGAAAGCTGGCAAACCTGTTTAAGTTGGATATTTTCATTTTTTAATTTCATAACATGCTTGATTTTTTGCTTTTGATTCTGATGGCCCAGTAGTTTAGCATATGAATCACTTAGTTTGTTTAGTTCTTCTTGGGCTGTACCATGTTCATTCAGGAGGGCATTCTTCTCAGCCTCAAATGCATCTAGCTGTTGCTGAAATAAAGTTGGAGTGAAAGATCTTACAATAAGTGAACTCAACATATTGCTGTTTCAGTTTCAGGTAGAAAATAGTTAGCCTTTCCTCTTAAACTGCAACTTAGTTAAGAAACCCATGATTAGGAAAGGGTTAGCTGCTTAAATTGTAAGCAAAGTATTTAGCTGGGAAAGTACAGATTTCCCCTCAATTTATGCAGTATGTGTTCCTAGAAAACTGCATAAATCAAATTTGCATAACCCAGGGAACCCAGTTTATAATGAAGGAAATAGGGATACGTTCCCATTATGGTGAGGGAGGGAATAAGGGTGAGACTGGGGAAGGGGCGGGGGGAGGGGTGCAGCACAGCCTGTCAACCACTCCTAGGGCTGCAGCAGGGAGCAAAGCAGAGGGAACTCTAAGTGGGTGTGGAGTGGGGGGGTGCAGCTGTTACTGCTACATGCACCCCAGGAGGGCTGCAGGCTGGGGGGCTGCACCAGGCTCTTCCCAGGGGGCACCTGCCCCCAGATGTGCATACAGGACTAGGAACAGGCCGCTGCTGCAGGTGGGGGCCAGCGGCAGCACTGGGCTCTTCCCAGTGTTTGCGGTGGGCAGCGGCACTGGGAGGGGGGCTGCTGCTACCCCACAATTCACTGTAGCCTGCTCCTGCTATTCCAGTGCCGCTGCAGAGCACTGGGAAGAGTGTGGTGCTGCCAACCCCAGCCTGCAGCAGATCTGAGGGTACACACCCCTGGGAAGAGCCTGGTGCAGCCCCCCAGTCTGCAGCCCTATGGGGGTGCATGTAGCAGTAAGAGCTGCACCACCTTCCCCGTCCCACACCTCCACTTTGCTCCCTGCTGTAGCCCAGGGCCTCCGCTTCTCCCCACTCACTCCAGTCCCTGCTGCACCAGCCCGAGGAGCAGCCAATGCCAGCTACCTGCAGACATTGGGCTGCACCATGACGAATCCCCTGGGGCCCTACTTGTCCCCACTCACCCCAGCTCCTGCTGCAGCAAACCCAGGAGCAGCTGACACCACCTGCCTGCACTATGATATGGAGCAGCCTAGGAGCTGGGTTGAGTGTGGACAATTGGAACCCCAGGGGGGTTCAGGACATGGTACAGCCCAGCATCTGCAGGCAGCTGGCATCAGCCACTCCCAGAGCAGCTGCAGGAGAAGTCGGGGCAAATGGGGCCCTGGCCCCAGGGCCCTTTCCCTTCCACCCACAGACTTACCTGCTTGGGGGGGGGGCAGGGACACGGTACCTGTGCTAATCGCATAAGTGTGAATTTACCTCACATATAACAAATTTTGAGTATAAAAAGAGTCATTGCATAAGAGTAAATTTGCATATGCAGAACCTGCATAAAATCAAGTAAACCTGTATTATGCCAGATGAAAGTGACCTAGCATCTTAACAGTTGACTTACACAATGATGCAAAACCTCCAAGTTTCAAATACTGTTTTGAACCAAACCAAGGGACTAACCTGAAAAGGTTTGGTTTTGTTATGCAAGTCTTCATAGAGAGTACGCCAGGTTTGTATCTCTTCTTTCAAGCCAGCTGCCACATTTTCATCTATAGTTTTCCTGAATCAAGATACACAAGGGAATTGTATTTTTGCAGTTAACAGAATGCTGGCTGAGCTCCCCTATAATGAATCTAGTTTTAGGTGTATTACCATAAACTATCTGAAACAGGATTTACCTTGATCTCTCTGCTTCAAGCTGTTTCTTTAACTCTTCAGTTTGTTCTTCCAATTTCTCCTGAAGGTTAGTCATCTGTGCATTGTACAATTCATTAGCTTTTTTTATTTCTGTTTCTTTTAAGGCCAACTTTGTCTGAGCATCCAGAAGCATTCTGGGAAGGAGAAAATGATAATGAACTACTGTCAGATTGTCTCACTGTCTCCTGCCTTAACAGCATTTGCTAAGAGTTGTCTGAATGTTAACACTAGCAGCATTGTCCGAGTAAGCAGAGTACATGAGAGTTCAGGGATACAGTTAGTTCACTCTACACTCTTTATTGCAATAATTCAGGCAGTCTCTCTTTAAGGAGAGAACAAGCAATATAATTCCAGAAACTTTTTAAGTAAAG
This sequence comes from Crocodylus porosus, assembly GCF_001723895.1. NCBI lineage: Eukaryota > Metazoa > Chordata > Crocodylia > Crocodylidae > Crocodylus > Crocodylus porosus. The sequence goes on from NW_017728914.1 coordinate 15,071,634, forward strand.
TTTACAAGAAGGAATGTTCAGCTCAGTTAGCTTTTAACTGAAGTTAGTGCTTTCTGTCTAGTAGTTGTCCAACATTTTAATCAGCTATTAGAACCAGAAATTGCTACCTACTCTGTGGGCCTCAACAAATAGCTAGTCAACTTGGACAGAAAAAGTGTAATTGAGTTATTTATACAAGACAATACTAACATTTTGTTCTTAAAAATCCTTAAATCAAGGCAGCAGGAATTGCTTTAACCTCCATGAAAAGCTAAAGTTGACGCCCAAATTCACACTAGTTTGTTATATTTTAATATGAACTCAGTGTCCATTCTGGCTACTCTGGGATCCATGCTGCACACAACTGCTGCTCTAGCTAGCCCAGGACCCACACTGCGCATGATGCCCACAAGCCCCATGCACCCAGGGTCTCAGACTGGAGACGCATGCAGTGCAGTCCTGAACCAACTAGGGGATGCCACATGCAGCAGAGATCAAGGAATGTAGGATGAGGGCACCTGGGCCCAATTTGGCCTATGGGCTGGCCCTGCGTCGCTCAGTTTGACACCCCTAGCTTAAATGTAGCCTGACCTCAAGCCTTAAACACCGTGAGGCTTAAGTTAGTGTTGATTTACCTACTGTATTTTAAAGCCCGATATTAGGTTCTATTGTAGTATGCCATAAGACTAGATTTAAATTAATGAAAAAGGTTTGATCCACATAAAGTAACCTGAAGTCTGAGGAATGGACCTCAAATTGCAGAAGTTGGATTAATAAAATCATGCTGCTATTTTGAAAAGTTCTAAGAGGTGACAGCAGGATTACTAGTGCCCAGTTCTGCATAGCCAGTAGAAAGGAAAGCAGATTTCACCTGCCCTCTATTTCCATGTTCAGCTTAAGACCCCTAGGGAATTCAGCATGAAAAAAACACCACACCTAGTGCATGCGTGAACACATACACATGGCTCTCACAACAGTGGAGATGCACAGTGAGCTCTTGATGCAGACCACCCCCCAAATCCAGGATGCTCCAGAGGCCCCAGGAGAGTCGAGAACTAGGTAGCAATTTATCTCAACAGATGATGTGGAAGTTCCTAGCAATGACAGAAGCCTTCTGCTAATTTCTGCCAAAAATAATGTGGGGTGGTTATTTTTATTTACAGACCAAACTTCAAGGTTGTTTTCCATTCTCTTGGCCAGTGACTCAGATGTAGTCTGCAGCACTGTCCAGGTTGTGTCTGTTGGAAGCTACATCTACAGCAGGTGGATTCAATATGTCCTTTAAGAGTTGTGGTACTTTAAAGATCTATTTGATGGTTGTATTCTAATACTGGCTGTTAAGACATACATAATTATCACATCTATTTGGTTCAGTAGGTCACTGATACTTTTAATTGTACAATTAAGTTGTGTGGGAGTCTAGCTGTGGCCAGTTTTAACTAACCTGGGGCAAACCGCTTGTTGCTTGTTTGTGAGGTGGCAGTTAAATACTTGTGATGTCTCAGAAAAAAAAGGCCCACTGATCAAGTTATGGAAGGATTTTTAAACTATTGGAAGAGTGTTTATGACTCAACTGCACTGACTGATTTCCCCATAAGTACAGACAGTCTTCTGGATTCTGCATGAAACCATTTTCAGATTCCATGTGGGTCTACCCTCCAACTCCACAGCACAAAATATATGACAGGAGAGCTGTCCAACTTCTGAGCAACAGGGGTCACATGCTGCATAGCCCCCCTGGCTCCTCACTGGCTGCACCAACCTGCCCTTAGGGGCAGAGGCCGGAATTGGAAGCAGGCAGAGAAAGCGGGAACCCAGAGATCCAGGCTGCAGCAAAAGGAAGAGGGACGGAGGGGGAAATGGTGCCAAGGGGATGATGCATACAGGTGGCAAATTAACTACTTGCAGGCTGCATACAACCCACAGGCCACCACCAGGCCTGCATTACAGCATCATTATTTGTGGTTCTTGTTAAAAACAGCAAGCCATAAATACATCATATGTACCTTCCTCAGTTTAAGGAGTATTCAGTTCCATACCTTGCATATTCTTCCTTGGCTTTATCTTTAGCATGTTCTACCTCCTGCAGTTGCTGTTGGGTATCTTGACTGAGTGTCTTCAGTTCAACTACTTTCTTCTGCAGAGATATATTCTCCAGCTGGAGACTAGATATTTCTTCAGCCATAGATAACTTGTAACTAGAATGAAAACAGAATTGCAGTAAGCATGTTACATGAGTCACAGCCTGTAGTTTTCAGTGTTCAAATCTCTTGAGGAAATTAAAAATCCACCATGGGTTTATTTGCTACAATTTTGATACAAGATGTTTTTGAGATACAAGAGACTGTTAGATCTAACAGACTGTTAGAGCTGTAGTAGGCAAGATAGGCAATTATCAGTCCTGTAGAAACAGAACCCTAAGGCTTGGTCCACAATTTTTTCCGGCAGGAATTAGCAGAAGGTCAGGAATTAAATTAACAGTATCTTCTGTATTGAGCTATTACTGCTGTCAAGTTTTATTTCTTCTAAGAGCTGAATGTTGGCTAGAAGACCTTTTGGAAAAGAATCTTCCCACCCCCCATGCACACCAACATTGTATTTTTCCAATTCTCTTTAAGTGCTTCAGGTAAGGTTTAATCTTCGATGGCAGCATGCACAATGAAACAAGTCTAATTTATCATGTGTAACTGCATGCTGAACTAATGTGTTTAGTTGCTCCCTACAACTAATACATTGGCATAAGAGTTCTTATCCTACAACTTAAACCCACAAGCATGTTCTTGTCCTCACTATCTTATAAAGTTTTAAGATGACAATTTGACTGTATATTAAATCATCTTAAAATACTTTGCAACATAAGCAAGTTTCATCTTGCTACCAGTACTTTATTTACTCCCTGCACCTGTAGGGAACAAACCAGAAAAGCTAAGGTTGGCACCAAGCTCAGACTGGCTATAGGAATCAAGGACAATGAAAAGTCCTTCAGATACACGGGGCATCAAGAGAAATAAGGGCAACATTAGACTTCTGCTGAATCAAATGGGGCAGCTGACAACCGATACCCAGGATAAAGCTAATCTCTTCAGTGGTTATTTTGTGTCGGTTTTCCATCAGCCCAAGGGGGTCACCTTGCCTGACAGGACACAGGACTACAAGAGTATGGGTGACCACACACCTACATTTAGTGAAGACCTTGTGGGAGAACACCTTAGGAGGCTGAACATCCGTAAATCAGTGGGCCCTGCTGGAATGCACCCAAGAGTGCTAAAAGAGCTGGCTGACATCATAGCCTGATCATTGGCATGGATATTTGAGAACTTGTGGCACTCAGGATAGGTTCCTGAAGACTGGAAGAGGGCAAACATGGTGCCTATCTTCAAGGTAGGAAGGAAGAGCCAGGGAACTACAGGCCAAATCAGTTTGACCTCAATCCCTGGTAAGATCTTGGAAAAATTATCAAAGAACCCGTCAACAACAGGCTGACAGAAGGTACCATTCTGAGACGGCCAGCACGGCTTTGTTTCGGGTAGGTCACACCTGAGCAGCCACATCTCCTTCTATGACCAGGTGACATCACCTAGATGCAGGGGCAGGGGTAAAGAGTTTGATGTCATTTACTTGGATTTCACAGATGCCTTTGACTTGGTCTCCCATGATGTCCTCAAGGCAAAACTGAGGAATTGTGGCCTTGACAACCTTATGGTCCAATGGCTCAGGAACTGGCTCCATGGTCAGACCCAGAGAGTGATTTCTGATGGAATCATACCATATGGTGACCAGTGACATCCCTCAGGATTCAGTACTCAGACCAGTACTCTTTACTGCATCCAACTCTGGGGTCCATACTTTAAAAAGGATGTGGAGAAGCTTGAGAAAGTTTAGAGGAGAGCTACGTGCATAATAAGAGGTCAAGAGAGCAGGCCATATGAGGAGAGGTTGACAGGCATGGGTAGACATCAGGACCTTGGAGAGCATCTGTTCACCAGGGCTCCCCTACAGAAAACAAGGTCCAATGGTCACAAACTGCTGGAAGACTGTTTTAGACTGGACATAAGGAAGAACTTACTGTCCAAGTCTCCACCAGAAGTGGTGCAAGCACCTACTCTGGACACATTCAAGATGTGTTTGGATGATTATCTTGCTGGGGTCCTCTGAACCCAGCTGACTTCCTGCCCTTGGGCAGGTTGCTGGACCAGATGATCTCATGAGGTCCCTTCCAGCTCTAATGTCTATGAAATCTATGAATGCAGCCCACACTGAGCATGCTTGTAAAACACATGCCCCATTCTGGGCAAACATACTGATGGGAACCTACCACGAGGATAGGTTAAGTGCAGCCCATCCACAATGGATAAGATATTGTATCCATTGTGCTCAGTCCCCTCAACACTGATTTTTTCAACTGTTAGTAAACCACTACAATAAATACTTTTCAACTTCCTCTTCACTCCCACAGCCAAGCAGCACATTTCAATCTCACTTCCAATGGTTTCTGTTTCTTCACCAGCCTTAAATGTCTGGCAAACATCACCAAACATATCTAGATAAGAGGCTCTGTTGCCCCATCTGTTGTCCTATGGCATGTTTATGGATTATTACAGACCTGCGATCGTGAAGTGGAGCCAGACCAGGTGGTCCCACACCTCATCTGCATATACATTTTTGGAAGATTCCCAGGATGTGCGACAAGAACACCCAATTCCAGGCATGGGCTACAGCAGGAAGAAGTTGGGAGAGGAGGCAAAGGGGTAGGCGGAGCGGAGCAGAGGGCAAGAATGGGCCACCTGAGTCCACAGATTGAATTTTCTCTGCTGTAGTAATGGGGGAAAATTCAGGGATACCTTCAATAAATAGTTTCTATGCCTGGAAAAATCATAACACATTCATAAGTTTTCCATATAGAGAATGTAATTATTAGGAGGGTTTGTCTTATTTCTGAGTAAATACAGTATTTGCATCTTGAGGTGAAACCAACAGTTTCCCCAATAAACCACATGTCAGAACATTCTTCATGAGCATCATCACAATGGAGTAATAGCCACTAACAGTTTTATGTTAACGTCTAAATAAGACATGATTTGAATAAAAGAGCAACATATTTTGTTTCAAACTACACAGGAAACATGAGACTTTCAAGTACCTTTCAAATTCAGCAATCTTCTCCCCAAGTTTACGAAGTGTGTTGCTGTGCTCTTCTTGCAACTGGCTCATGGCACTGTTATGCAAGTCACTGATTCTCTGAAGCTCAACATTCTTCCTGAAAAAAGAATTTAACATTCTGTCCCAGAGTCTAAGTTGTACTGGCTATAGGAAAAGGCTTGCTCTTTCAGCTTTCTCTTATACGTCATCCAAACCAAGTTTTACCTACCTGTATATATTGGCACCAAATTTCATGAGTGCAAGCAATATGAAACTTTCTAGCAGTTTTGATTTAAGTTTCCTTAGCTGCTGTTTTAAATTTCTAGTCTGTAGGATGTGGTTCTTTTTACACTGGAGTAGAGTGCTTGTGGTAAAAAAAACCCTTGCTGACAAGTCTGAGTCAACTTGGCTTAAACTCATTCCAGACTTTTCCCCACAACAAAACTCTGCATACAAAAACAGATTTTTAGAGCTAAATGTAGCTCATTAGACTTGTTAAGATGTGTATGTTTGTGTACAGAAACCTTAGATTTCGTTCTCTGCCATTATTTTTCTTCCTCCAAAATTAGTTGGGTCTGACAGTTTAATTTATACCTATTCAATTTCCAGTCTAGAAACCAAGTGGCAAAGAATAAAACTAATTCATGGCGTAACATTTTCCCTGTAAATAAATAGTTTGATTTAGTAAGCATCTCCTATATATTAGAAAAGTAAGATTTTAGTGATCTACTTAGATCTTGTTTACCTGTTGCTCTATCAGGTTGAGTGTTTGACCATGTTTATACACTCACTTTCCAATAGCTTAGTTTAGTATTTCTATTTCTCTGATTAAAAGCAGTTAAAAGTTACTGTTTTCACAGACCCTTTGAGTTTTGCTTTTATCTGTGCTAGCTCTTCAGCTCTGGATTTGCTCTCTTGTTCCAGGTATTTCACCATCTTTTCAGCCTTTTCATCCTTAGCATGCAGTTTATCCAGCTCATTCACTGCTTCTTCTAATTCTTTTTCTAGGAGTTGTCGCTCATTTGTCGCCTCCTCTTGAAACTTGAGCAACTTCTGGTGCACAGAAGCAGAACACTCCTGCAGGAACAGAGTGCATAATTGTAGAATCTACCAGTTTCTTACTAAGCAAAATTTATCCATCCACATTATGTTTCATGCAAAGATAAGCTCTTATCCTAAACATAGACAAACTGACATAGCTAACTACTTTGCTATAATTATGATACTGTAACATCTCCGGAGAGGTGCAACATCTCCAGTGTTTCCAAAATAAGTATGATTCCCTTCCAAGTTAGCTATGCCACTATAGATATGCTGGCTAGTTTTCCATACATAGACAAACTCTAAATTGCCAGTATATTTGGTCCTATGTTTTAAGTTTAACCACCAGAGAAATTCAGTGCTTTCCATTACATGAGATCAGGTCCTTATGTGGTCTACCTTCTCTTGTTGCAGCAGAGAACAAGTGTCCTCCTGTTTCTGTTGCAGCTTTTGGTGTTCTTGCTCCTCTAAATTTAGTTTCTCTTTCAAGCTTTCTATTTCAGCAGTCATACTTTGCTCTTTCTCTTGGTTCTCAGTGAAGAGTTTCTCTATAAAAAATAAGTTATCAATATATCAATCTTAGAGAAATAAAGATTTGTGCCCTATATGCCTGTTAGTGCAGTCTTGAGGTTCTGGAAGGACCCTGTAGCCAGGTACTAGTTTCCTACACTGTCCTGCTTCTTGTTTCAAGCAGACTTAGTCTCTTGCAGGATGATTCATCATTCCCACAAGCCTCAGATCAACCTGCCCTTACACCAGATTCCATAGCTGGAACAGGGGAATCCTTCCCATGTCCAAGAGGACTCCCCTTGGGGTCATTCCAATGTCTGAGTACCCTCTACAAAAGAGGCACATCGGGAATATCCCTTGTTTCAACATTATATTTTCCCATTGGCAAGCCATAATACAAGAAAACAGCAAAAGGTTTTATTATAGAGAAGAAAAAAATTCCCATTTCCACCCCCCCCCGCAAAAACTACTGTAATTGTTGTTTTTTTCATTCTGCCTCCAAACTAAGTGGTAACATGTCCCACCTTCTTTCCAGACTACTGTAGTCCTTTAAAGCAGTGGTTTATCAACCTTTTTTTTCCCCACAACCAACTGCAGGGAGAAGAGCGCAGCAGCAGCAGCCCAGGGACAGGAGAGCTCCCAGCATGGGTCGTCTTTTGTGTGCGGCACCACTAACATTGCCCCCGCAACCCTGATCTGGGTCACAACCCATGGTTGGGAACCATTGCTTTAGTCTTCTCAGCATTTCTAAAGATCAGCTTCCCTACTGACTCTACCAGCTTTAAGCCAGGGACCTGGACTCCCCTCACAAGGCAGAAGAAAATCCAAAGACATCCCTTGTTTAATAGCATCCTCATACCTAAGAGATTTCTCCTAAGGACCTCCAAGCCACCCTTCTTCCAATATTTTGGTTGCTCAACCCAATAATACACTTTTACATGCCTTATCGATTTTACATGCCAAACGATTGGCCAATGATACTTAACAGCATCCTTTGTTCATTAGGCATGCACGCCACAGATTTTTGACATGTACATAACTAACTGTCAGCAGTGGTAGCAATTTCTCAAACATTTTTCTAGTAATTAGGGAAGGCACTCAGGAAACTGTAGATGACTGAGGAAACTGAGCTGAGATCCACCTGTTTGGCTGCAGAAGTGACAAACAGCACCAGGATCACCTCTTTCATCCTGGAATTGTCAGATCACAGCTCTTTCCCTTTGTCTCATTTATGCTTCTACAGTGAGTTCTCTCAAAATGATCAATACTTTGTCTTACTTTACAGTACCACTGAGGGGGATTCAGTGCTTGAGTCTCCCAGGTACTGATGGTAATATAGTATTTCTTCAGATTATGCTTTCAAGGTGTCCCTGAATCTCCTCTCTTGCCCATCTCTATTAGCAGTGAGCTGGCTATAATTTCTTGATTAAGCTATGATACAGTTGCAACAATGGTTACGCATGGCATAACATAACCCATACAATGGTATGAATTTTACAAGTGAATACAGCTTTTTTAAAATCTAATGATAAAACACCAAGCACAAAGTTGGTTAAATCAAAATGAGACCAAACATCTCAGCAGGAAAGAGCCCCCAAATCATTTTTGCATTTGAAGTGCGTTTGTGACACTCCCCCTTCATAGTAGATTTAAAACTACTTCCCCCTACCTGGGCTAAATGAGGCTTTTCTCATCTGAAAATTCCTTCACCCTAAGTTTGAGAAGACAATATTTATCATTAATGATAAGGAACAAGGAAGCTTAAAGATACCATGGAAATCTGCCTCAGAAGATACTGTGATATATGGGAATGAGGAATTATGAAAATGCTGTACTGTGTTGTTGCTTAGAGAATGAGTCTCAATCCAGCAGCTACCAGATCAGAATTCTGGTAGACTGGGAACACTTAATTTATGTGGAACGAAGAGCAACTACATAGCTACCCATACTTCCTTTAGCAATCCTTCCTTGCATTTTACCTCCTGCCAAGGGAATATATTAGTTCTTGATAAAGAATGAATACTCATTGGAATCGGCCTTTATGTTCAAACTTGAATGTAAAGAATATTTTTTTTTAAAAAGGAGCATTAGAAGCTCACCAGATAAACTCTAGTTAATTTTGATGCGCAAGAAACTGATGCCCCAGCTCACAACACATCAAACTGAAATACCTTTTTCTTGTTCAAGCAGCTGGCATCTTGCACCTACTTCTTTACTGAGTTTAGACAACTCCTCCTCTCTGGCTTTAAGGGACTCCTTTAGGATTACAGTTTCCTGGTCCTTCTGCAGTAGCATCTTCTCCATATGGACAACGTCTAGTTTGTACTTCTCTGCCTCTTCTGCAATAATGCTGTAGGAGAAAATCCAGATGTTTATCACTAATGCATTTTTTAAAATGTTGTTTATGTACTGGCACAATATGCAACAGGATGGATTAATTTAAATCAGAACTAGCAGTTGAACTAGAATTTAGATTAAAAACCCTGTCAGTTGATTTCAGTCAATTTTAATTTTGTTTTTATATTTGCATTTTGGCTATTTTCCTCAGGACACATTTTTAATTTGGTAACTATTAAGACATGCTGACTTATGATTACGTACATCAGCTATAATGTATTAGTATATCATGTTAAAACACATGTTATACACATTTATTTAAAGCAGTTATATAGTTGAATACTTATTCAGATCCTTATTTTACATTTGCATTATGTTAAAAATGGCAGCCAATTAATTTCTTAGTTCTACTGAATTCACTTGTGATTTGTACCAAGACATTTAGAAGGAACTGAAATTCAGTTAATTTTAATTCACATCTTTAAGTTTTCAGTTGCCTTAAATGTATTCAGTAAGAAAGATATCCAGAAAATCTAAATCAAGCTGCAGTTAAGGCTCCTTATGATTTCAATTAATTATTTCTATACTTCAAGACTTGTTTTAGAACCAACAGGTCTCATCTGCTCACTGCATTGTTATTCAGAGACTAAAAAGAAAAACAGGTCTTTATTTTTTCAGCCATGACTAACCTAGTGGAAGCAAAATATTCTCTTTTCACTCTGTATGCAAAATAGGCAACTGCAGGAGTTGATTTGCTTGAAACAAATTTGGATCAAGTATTTGGTTACTGATTTTTGTTAGCTATTTCTTGACCTAACAACAAATACGCACATTTTAAATAGCTAAGCCATAACATAGGTTGTCATAAAGAAACAAAATTATTTTAAATGAAACCAAACTGATTTATATCTATCTTGTTTTGTACTATGATGCTACACCTGTTAAGTCCAACTAACTAAGCTATAGAGTTGATACCTCCCTCGTTCCCCACCCCAGGGAAGAAGAATCACAGGTTTTACAGCATTCCTCTACACCAAGTTGTGTGGCAGCACTGAGTTATACCCCTTCTCCAATAAGACTAGATCCATCTCAGATTTACATAGATCCAAGTCTGGACAAATGCATGAAAGCACAAAGCCCTGTTCTACTATCTCTCCGGCTTCCTAGTAATGCATCTTTGTTGCTTCCAAAACTCATACCGTTACCCCTTGAATAAGGGTCATGAAAATGAGATGGTTTCCCAGCAGGTCAAGTTTCCTTGACCTAGACACCAAACTCTTTCTAGCATAAGGAGGAAACTGAATAATTTCTGCATAAGTAATACTGAAGAGAAGAAACTTTGCTTAAGTCAAAATATTTCAACATGTTTAAAATTCACAAAACTAAAGAAAAGGACTAAACTTTTCATACAATTATTTGATGATCCTTTCTTATGGAAGGGAAACATATGTTTATTTTTTGTGCAAGTTAACCCATTTACAAATACCATTAAACATTTAGTCTCAAGTCTTTAAATAATGCTTAAATTTTGTTGATATTTTACTTGTCCAGCCAGACTCTAAGCCACGTAGGTTTGTTACCTGAGTTCTGTAATATATTCCAAGAGTTTCTCAGTATCAGACTTTTCTTCGATCTTCTCTTTCTCAGAGGCAGATCTGAAATAAATGTAGATAGTGTACATGTATGACAGCTGTCAAATATTTAGGAGCAGCTCAAAGCTCAAGACAACTTATGACTAGAGCATTCTCTACCTATGCATTTCTAATATTATGGTAGCCAAAAGATCTCACACCAGACTACATCTACAAGGACACCAAAACTGGCATGCATTCAGAATGTGTTGGGAGTGACAGAATTTCTTTTCTCAAAGTCAGGCAATACTCAGAATGCCTGTGTACATTCCCTATTTTACTGAAATGGTGGCATATGGTACAATCAAACAATTCATGCAAAGTTGCACAAGAAGTCAATAGCTCAGCCACATATTGAACTTGGGGTTGGAAGGGACATCAGGAGGTCATCTAGTCCAAACTCCTGCTCAAAGCAGGACCATCCCCAAATAGATCATCCTAGCCAAAGCTTCATCTAGCTGGGTCTTAAAAGGCCCCAAGGATGGAGATTCTATTACCTCTCTGAATAACCTGTTCCAGTGTTTACTACCTTCCTAGTAAGTCATTCTTCCTAATATCAAACCTGAACTTTTCTTGCTGCAACTTGAAATCTCTAGTTTGGGTCCAGTGCCTAACAAAATTAAGCTATCACTCCTATGTAACCACACATGCTAAGCTTGCTTTAACTCCTGCTGACAAAGGGCTACCTCTATTATAAAAAAAAAAATTACTAGCACGATACCTCTCTCTGTGAACTAAAGGTACTCTCTCTCTATATGTGAGAGTGAGCAAGCCAGCCTTTAGTTGACAGAGAAAGGTATTGTGCTAGTAAAGGAAAGGATGCTTTATTTGATATGAACTGGAAGACATAGTGTATACATAGGATATACAATATTTTGTCCTTTAACAAAAAAATCAAGATGAAAGGGACAGCAACTGTCAAGTACGAGTATGTAAAAATACACCTACTATTAAAATTAGGCCCACCCTGAATTGGTAGGGGTGCACAGAGAGTTTTTCGCAGCCAATACTGATAGCCGATTTTTAAGGAGGCATATTGGCTGATACCAATATGATTTCCAATACCCAGCCTGGCAGCTGGTAAGACTGGTATGGTGGAAGGGGAGGGGAAGGGAGGGTGTGGGACTGGGACAAATGTTGCCCAGCCAGGGCAGTTGCGGCACGGAGCCACAGCTCATTCAGCACTCATCCGGCAGCTCTTGGCACTTGTCTGGGAGGGCGGGGGGTGCACGTGCCCCTGGATCTGCACAGGGCAGGCTGGTGCTGAGCCAAGCCATCTTCCCAGTGGGGTGGGGCTGCGCTGGGAAGGGGCTATGGAGAATTTGTGGCTGCTGCCCCTTCTCCCCCTGTAACCCCTTCCCAGACCAGCCCCCCCGGAAGAGCTTGGCACAGACCCAGCCCATCCCATAAAGATCTGGAGAAATGCACCCGCCAAATGAGTGGTGGGAGCCACCACACCCATGGCTCCCAGACTAGCAGTGCACAGCGATAGGAGCCGGTCCCCTCCTCCCAGCACCCCCCAAACCATGGCTGTGCCACACCCGCTCGGGCAGTGCTTTCCCCAGCCCCTGCCCCACATCCTCCCTCACTGTGGGGGCCTTGATCTGCCTGCCAGCCCCTTCCCTCCTCCATCCCCTTCCACCACACCAGACTTACCAGCTGGAGGCAGCTCTCCAAGCCGCCAGGTTGTGTTCCTCGCCGCCAGTGTTATGCTGAGGCTGTGCGCATGCACAGGCCATTTATCAGCCAAATTATCATTGGTCTGATATGGCCGATTTCTGATATAAAGAAAACTTACTATATCAGTGCTGATCCGATATCAGACCAATGCATCAGTGCACCTCTATGAGTTTGTACAACTACTCTTTTGGTATTAAGGTAATACAATTACTAGCAACTAGTCAAACTCCCTGGTTTGAGTATCTTTACCCCCAAGAACAATTTCTGAATGCCAATTTATTGCTTACATTTGCCATATTACAGTCCCACCATTAAGTATAAGAAACAGCAATCTGAGTGAAATCTGAAGATAATTATCTTTTTTAATACTTACAGTTTTTCTTTCAACTGTGCTACTTTTCCTTTAGACTGCTCTAGATTCTTCTGGGCTGCCTGTAGCTTCATTTCCATGTCTTCCTGCTTTGCAAGTACATTCTTTAAAAAGTGAAAATAAAAACAATTATATATTGATTAATAGATGTAAAGGAATTTACATGCATAAAATGTAACCAGCAAGTTACATTACTCAGGTACAGTAGAAGCTTATCTAGCTCACACCAAATGCTATTCACCATTATTCAGAATTTAACACTAATGAGAACTGCCTATAGCTGTGCCAAACTGGGACTTCTAACTCAAAATGCCTATGAAGCAGCAGGCATCCATTAACAGTTCCTGCAACATATGGAAAAAGTGACAAAAACTGTCAAACCACCAGGCACAACTTATCCTGGGAAGTAGCTAAATACAAAGAAAATCTAAGCCTCTACACTACCGGGATTCCATTCTTGCTTCTGGTATAGATTGCATTGAAAATCTTAGGAAACTAGTTAAACTGGCTAGTTTTACAGTTTCGTATAGAAGAGTAGGGAACCTCCTCCTGCAAGGGAGTTAGAAAAGCCTATCACATTCAAGTAATGTGTAATTCATTTAGTCTACAAGTCGCACTGTTTTTTTGTTCCAAGAGGGATCAGTGTCAGCCATTTCATTACTGTAACTTACCTTATTCTTTGCATCCATTTTGGTCCTGAGTTTCATCAACTCCATGCAAAGGCTGCTCATTTTCTTCTGTGTACCATCTTCTGAGAACTTGATTAGAGATAACAGGGAAGTGTTTAAGTTAAAATTAAAACAAATTTACATGTTCGTTTATTAGTCTTCTTCTGCATGTAGTCCCTAGTACTGATGTCCCACTAAGACAATAGTTAGACACATTTCTTGCTCCTAGCTTTTTCCAAAGCTGGCTTAAGCTGCAAGTGAAGAACAGCACATAGTACAATTGCTTTAAAGGGCAAGCCATGAGCAAATGGCTATATGGTTATAAAGTTTTATAGTATTTCTCATTTAAGTCATGCAATGTAATGAGAGAGTTCTATGAAAGTTTTTATATTTAACCAAGTCCATTTTTCATACTGAACTTTGATAGGAGTATATCACCTTGTGAGGTCCCTTTGAGTGCTACTTCCCCATGATTTTAGCTAGCCCACATTGCTGGCACGGACCTTGCTGTTAAACCTGAAGCAATAAATTCAGAGTATTCCTAAAACCAGAGTCAACACAAGCAAGTAATCAATCCTGATGAGCGACTTTCATTATAATCAGCAACATTTTTGTCTGGATTGCCAAACACATCCCAGCCTCCACCCATGCCTTGACTCGGCATGCCAAAGGCAGGCAGTGAGGGAGCCAAGGGGTCCGGTCCTCATTGCTGGTGGCAGATGCATACACACCTACCTGCAAGCTGGCAGCAAGGGTGAGGCTGGAGTTGCGCTGCCACAGGTCCTTCCTGGCTATGCATCCCACGGTACACGTGTGCAGCCACTGGCGCCACAGAGGTGGTACCAGGGCTCTGGACTCTGGTGCAGCTGTCTGAAGCCTGCCCACCACTGCTGTAGCTGCCCAGAGCCTGGGAGGCTGCAAAAGAGCTGCGCTAGGCTCCAGAAACCTGGCTAGACTCCAGTGGCAGCTGCATGGAGCCTTGGGCCACACGGCCAGGAAAGGGCCCGGGGCACACTTAACAGTACTATTGTGTGGCACCCCACTGCATCCTCAAAAGGATCGAGGCAGCCCAGGGTACCGTGGCACCGACTGAGGATCACTGGTTTAAAAGAAAGTGGGTGAAAATCCTAGCTCCATAAATCCTGAAGTGTAGGGCAACTTTCTCATGTAATTCCAGTGGAGCCAGGATTTCATTTGCTACTTTGTAACCTTATACCTGCCCTCCCTCACCTCTACTTCATGATGAACTCTGCCAGCCTGCTGAAAAATAAAGTATTTTTTAAAAGTATTCATGGGACGTCTCATTTTTTGGAATGCAGACTTGTTATACACCTGCCCCACAGGCTCAATAACACCTAAAATACCCCAACCTTGTAACTGGGATTAAGGTACATGAGAAAAACAAGGACAAGTGAGTGAGCAAGCACAACAGAAATGTTAAGTTAATTTTGTAGTCTGCATTAAGCTCCCTTTAAATGTGTAAAACGTTGCTGCAAAGGGGAGGATTTAAAATTGTTCTTCATGTGCAATGGGAATAGGACAAGTAGCGATGGTCTTAAAAATTGCCACACGGAAGATTTAGGTTATCATGAAGTCCTCTCCAAGATAATCAAGAACTTAAAAAGATTACCTACAGAGGAGAAAGATGAGCAACTTCCATGAATATTTTAGTAGAGCTGATCTTGCCTAAGCACAGAGCAAGAGACTAGATGACCAAGGTCCTTTCTAGCCCTTTGTTTGATTTTGCTGAAGTTATTAAAATTCCTACTGTGTTGCCATGTAGTCCATTCATACAAATGTATGCTTCCGTTTGTGAACTCTTCCACTTTATACTCCCCATCTAAGAGATAAGGCCCACAGGCAGAAGAGACTCAAACATTAACAATGCTTGTGATATAGATACAGATTCCTGGCATGGAAGTTATTACATCTAAACAACTGTCCCATATAAACAAGCAGCTACTCAGTGGTGATGCGGAGGGGGGTGCACATGCATCCCCCTGACAGCCAGTGCTCCCTGTTTAGGTGACGGGCAGGGGAGGACAGGAGAAAGTGCTGGTGCCCCCCTGACAGTGCCAGCTGGCGAGTGGATGCGAGAAGTGCTGCCGGCACTTCTGGGAAGCATGAGTGGTGTGCCCAGTCAGCGCAATTGGCTGCAGGGGGATCCCACCCCCCATCTCCGACTGGCTGCTCCACGGGCACGTGCCCCCACCGACTCAGGAAGCACCAGCTGCCCATGCAGCTACTTATTCTACTTACTTTTGATTTTAGTAGTTCATTGGTTCTTGTTAGCTCAAGAAGTTGCTTTTCAAGTGAAGCAACATTAGCCATGAGAGATGTTTTCTCGCGGACTGCAACAGTCAATTTTGCTTCAATCTTTGTGAGATCCTCCTCTAGAGCTAGAAGCTTTTTATCCTGCTCTCCACGTTCTTTCACTAATCCACGAATCTAAAAAGAGTTATTTCTTAGTTATTTTTTCCACAGTTAATATTTCCAGTTATGCTTGTTTTGTTCTCATTATTCCCCAAGATATATTCGTTTTTACTGTTAAAAAGATCAGGTAAAGGACACAGAGCTAAAGGCACTTCACTTGTCTTTAAACTCAATAGATTGTATATCCTTTACACTTCAGTAGCTTGGTTTTCACTATCCAGATCATGAAATTTATTTCACCTAGTAAAAATTTAGTTAGTCTTGGCAAAAAACCTACAGCATGGGCCAAAATGCACATCTGGAGCAAGTGGTAGGAAGACATTCTTTGCTCATGACGTATCAGATATGGCCTGATATTAATGGGAAATGTTTTACTGCTCCCAGCCTTACCAAATAATTCTGAAGAGATCTCAAGCCTCAGCAAGTGAATATTACATAGACTAGAAGCCTTTGAGTTCTCTAGAAGAGATTTCAGCATGGGATTCATTTCCATTTATATGAAAGGCTAGTTGCAAGAGGCAGCATCTCAGAAGGCTCCAAAGAAAATTGAAGTCAGTGTTCAGTTGATTTGCCCCATAAGTAGTTTTTACTCAGAATTGGTAAACATTTGCTCAGGAAATTATATGCAGCAATTCATCAACTACTTTGAATTTAAATCAGATGTAATGGTAAATAAGAGGTCTGTCAGTAGTTTTTGTTTCTTACATGGCATTCCATTAATGAATACACACACTATGCTCCCTCCCACCACATTCCCTCTTAAGTTACTTGCTCATACCTCTCTCTCTAGCATCTTCTGTTGTCTCTGCTCTTTCATAAGGGCAGCCTTCTTTGCAGATCTCAGGACTCCACTAACTGGCTTTGGAAAACAAGGTAAGTTTGAGAGGATATACAAGCACAGCCCCACCAGGGGAGACGCCTTGTTGGACCTAGTGCTGGCCACGGATGATGACCTAGTGAGGGGGCTGCGGGTGCTCGACCACCTGGGCAACAGCGATCATCACCTGCTGGAATTCACCTTCCAGCGCAAGGTGGCAAAGGCATGCAGTAAGGCAGCGGCCCTAGATTTTAGGAGGGCAAACTTCAACGAGCTAAGGAGGATAGTTGGAGAAGCGCTGAGGTCCCAGAGGGGAGGGGAGCCAGGTGTCCAAGGAGAGTGGT
>NW_017728914.1:15088682-15120048 GCF_001723895.1 Crocodylus porosus
GTTTAAGAGGAGGTTAGATGAACATCTTGCTGGGGTCGTTTGACCCCAGTATTCTTTCCTGCCATGGCAGGGGGTCAGACTAGATGATCTACTCAGGTCCCTTCCGACCCCAGAAACTATGAAACTATGAAATGAGCTTCATGATGCACAAGGAAATTTCCGTGGAATATAACAACATGAAAACTGAAAGCATTCAAGTACTAACGTTCCTAAAGACACCAATCAAGTAATTAACCTGTAAAACATTTTGCCACAATATCATTAGGCCAAAAGGACAAGGAATGATTAAATAGGATAGCATTCAGGAGAACATCTAGTCTTATACTACAGAGAAAAGCATTTGACAATTACACATCTTTATCTTTGAGCAACCAAAACTAAGCACAGACCATTTTAAGGTCCGGTAGATTTTTCTATTGCAAGGTTTTTTGGACATTGCTCAAAATAAACTATTAGGGGTGAATGTGAAAAATGAGATACTTGGCAAGCATGAAGCAGCATAAAATAAATACAGTTCCTTACAACAGTTGATTCATGCATCATATAGAAAGCCTAAAGCTCAAGTCTTGTTTTCAGAACTTTCCCTGTGCCCAAAAGCACTTAATTTACTAGCTCAAGTTTAAAAAAACCCCTGCACTTAAAAATCACGTATTCTCTCCCCTGTGGTACAGCAATTTGGTTTACAGAAATGGATGTGAACACGCCTAACAGACTGTTATAAATGTTGTTTAAATTGCAAGTGTAGTTGTACAAGCCAGTTTAGAACAGATTAAGCTTGCCTGAATGTTTCAAAAGTACACATGGATTTTCAGGTATTATTTTGAACTGGTCCTCTGAACTCATCCAGTGTTTTAAAGAGAAGTGTAAAGTCCTGCACACAGGACAGAACAATCTCATCCACTGCTACAGGTTAGGTGATGAACTGACTAAGCAGCAGCTCTACTGAAAAGGACCTGGGGGTTTCAGTGGACAATAAGCTGAATATAAGCCAATAAGTTGCCCTTGTCGCAAAGAAGCTTAACCGCATACTAGGCTACAATAATAGCATTGGCAGCAGATCAAGAAAAGTGATTCTCTTCCTGTATTCGGCACTGGTGAGGCCACATCTGGAGACCTGTGTCCAGTTTTGGGTCCCCCCCACTACAGAAAGGATGTAGACAAATTAGAGAGAGTTCAGCAGAAGGCAATGAAAATGGTTAGGGGCTGAGGCACATGACTTATGAAGAGAGGCTGAGAGAACTGGGCTTATTTAAAGGCTGAAGGAACTGGAGAAGAGAAAGACTGAGGTGGGATTTCATAGCAGCCTTCAACAACCTGAAAGTTGGTTACAAAAAAGATGGAGCTAGACTATTCTCAGTAGGGGCAGATGACAGAACAAGGAGCAGCAAGGGACAGTTAGGTCAGATCTTCAGAAAAAAAACTTCTCACTGGGAAAGTAATAAAATACTGGAACAGGTTACCTGGAGAGGTTGCAGACACTCTTATCTTTGGAGGTTTTTAAAACCTGGCTAGACAAATCCTTGGCTGGGATGATCTAGTTGGAGACAGTCCTGCTTTGAGCAAGGGGGTTGGACAAGACCTCCTGAGGTCCCCTGCAAACTAAATTGTCTATGATTCTATTCCTAGACCTATGCTTCTGGGTGCACAGAGGCTGGGTGTTCTGAGACACCCCACACACTAAAGAGAAGCAGCACCTGAACTGCTGTTCTTCCCAGGAAGAAGCATGCAGCTCTCCAGCTCCAGTCTCCCACTTACTCAGGCAATAGTGCAAACAGTGGCATAGAACAGGGGTTTCCAAACTGTGGTACACATACCCCTGGGGATATGCAAGACATCTCTGGGATCTACATGGAATAAATTGTGTAACAGAATATTTAATTTTCATTAAAATAATAATTAACATTTAAGGGATTAAAACATAAAACATATGCTGGTAGGGGTATGCAGGCAGTTTGCAAATCTGGAAGGGGTACACAATAAGAAAGTATGGGAACCTTTGGCATAGCAAATAGAATCTTACCACTGTTGCAAGAGAAAGGAACTTTCTTCTAGGAGTGGGAGAAGACATATTTTCACTGTTCAGATTCTGTTGATTTTCCATTGTCCCTGAAAAGAAAGTTTAATCAGATCAAGAGATTAGAAGCAAACCATTGGGTGAGGGGAGGAGAGGGGAGAAGGAAATTTTTTTTTGAGTTTATCCACCTCAAATCCCAAGTCTACTTATTTTTACTAGTCTACATTCAGCAAGTGCATACACCAGCCTTATACTTCTGGGCACTACAAGAATCAGATTGGTCCTACCAATGGGTAGTCCATTCTAAAAGTTGTTTTATTTTTCCCTGTCCATACTCACACTGCTACACTGCAATGAGGGGCTAACTTCAAAAGAAAAAAAAATTACTGCAAATATATTACAAAGGGGTGGGGGGGGGCGTGGGAAGAAATCAGTGAAGCAGATGCATGAAAAGCCACCAGGGAAAGAGATACAAAGAAGCATACTTTCAAATTGTCAGCAGCCATCTAATAATCAGCAATCATCATGGAGTAAAAAGCAAAACACTGAAAAATCTCAAAACACTGAAAAAAGAAAAACAGCAGCATTTGAGCACTTACAATTTCCGTTTCGCAAGATCTCCAAAACTTCCAAAGTTTGCCAAGTGTCAAGCCATGGCACTGCTTACCTTTCTGTTTTCTGAAGTGGGATTTGTCAGAGAGCATAGGGCCTCTTACAGCATCTGAGGAATCGATTTCATGGGACCCTAGCAATGGGAAGCAAATTAAAAAAACCACGAAGTGATGTTTGGCACAGCAGAGAACACTGAGATAACTTGACAGGGAGAATTAAGTTTGTGGATGGGTTGTCACTATGAACAGATGTATTCAGTGCCCCTTCGGGTGCCTGTAGATGTACGGAGATGCTGCTCTTACTGTGCTGGAATTACTCCAGCATCCTCCACATCTTGTGTATCCACCATCCCCATGCATGCATCAAAATAGCCCGAATGAGCTTTAGTTAGAGCCCCTGGTGCCATTTTGAAGTGCAGGATACTGAAAACATCAGATGCAGTGGGTGCTTTAATTAGAGTGGCTCTTGAAGCTGTTCTAATTAAAGTGTGCCTCCCCCCCACCATGTTAAGACGCCCTTCAAGTTCATCCTGCTGAAAAGTTTTCCTCTCTTGCAAGAGTATGGCACAAATAAAAGACAAGTCATAGCATCAGAGAAGCAGGGCTGGAAGGGACCTACAGAGGTCATCTAGGCCAGTGTTTCTCAGCCCATGGTCACGGCCCAAAAGCAAGTCGGAAGAACACATGAATGGGTTGTGAAGAAACTTGAAAAATAGATTCTTCTTTAACGGAGAGAAACGTGGGAAGCTGCAGCTTTTCCCTTATAGGCTGGCACTGTTCCAGCCTGTAAGAAGCTGCTGCCCCCCCACCCCACACACACACACTCCCCCACACTGGGGGTTCGGGACAGCAGGGCAGGACTGGCCATTGAGGTTTACAAACAGTATTAAATAGGTTGAGAACCGCCGAAATAGTCCAACCAGCCAGATCATCCCCATCCAAACCTGCCCCTACAAACTACACGTTAAACTCTAAGGGTCCCGTGTCGTGAGGCGGCACCAGCGAGGCTGCGCCGGGCAGTGTTCGTGGGTCACGAGGAGGAGCTGAAGGAGGCGGAGCGGGTCCGGCCCCAACAACCACTGGGGAGCACGTTACAGCGCCACCGTTCCCCGTCACCGAGGTGCGGGCGGACCTGAAATCAACCCAGATAGCGCCGCGCCGCTCTGCCAGGAAGGGGGAGACGACTGAAGTGAAATAAAAGGAAAAAAGAACCGGAGGAAAGCAAGCCCCGCCCGGCTCCCCCCGTTTTGCAGGCGGCCCCGCTCAGCCCGCGGGCAGGGCAAGCGCCGGCAGGCAGGACTCACCCGCGGTGTCGTTGAAGCGCCGCAGCGGCGCCCTGGGGAAGGACATGACAGTCCCGTAGCGCAGCGCAACTGGGCGGCCGCCGCCACCGGTGCTGGATTCAAAGTGCCTAACCGCTCTCCCCGCAAACCCCGGCGCCCAATCACAGCGCTCGACTTATGAGCTGCTCAACCAATCGCCGCTCCATCCTGCCGCCGGCTGGAGCACGCGCAGAAGTCACCCGGAAGCTGAGGCTTAGCGCCGTTTTGCGCCGGCGTGCCCGGCCACTTCCGGTGCCAGGGGGCGGCCGCGCGGTGTTGGATGTCGGCGCCCTTCGAGGAGCGCAGTGGGGTGGTGCCCTGCGCCACGCCCTGGGGCTGCTGGTACCAGACGCTGGAGGAGGTGTTCATCGAGGTGCGGGTCCCTCCGGGCACGCGGGCCAAGGACGTGCGGTGCCGCCTGCAGAGCCAGCGCCTGTCGCTCTCCGTGCAGGGCCAGGACGTGCTCCAGGTACCGCCGGCCCGCGACGGAGGGAGGCCCCGTGGGGACGCCCCGGCTGTAGGGTTGCCCTCGCGTCTCCGGGAACGAGATGTAAACCTCCAGGAGGCTGCTGAGAGTCACCCTGGAGATCAATGATAGGGCATTCATTCAAATAAATATTCAACGTTGAATCTGATTTTATACAGTAACTCAGTGGGTATTTGAAATGTAATAGTAATGTGCGCTTGCCTTCCTGGCGTGAAGTCTGCACACTGTAATCCATAGCTGATATACACAAGCACATGGGCATGTTTGCATTGTCACAGGCACGTTTGGTGTTCAGAAACCTCTTAGCATAAATTCAAACAGGGTTGGCAACCGTACAGGGTCAGTGTAGGCTTCAGGAGAGTTCCACGGGCTCTGTCGCATCACACCGCACAGCTTCCTAGGCAGCGGCTGTAGGATCTGTGTGGGGAGAGGGGGAACCCCCTTCTGGCCACACGGGCCCACACTGTGGCGCTGCACTCGGGCAGGGGGCGCCTTGGGAGCGAGCAGCGATCACGAAGCTCTGGAGGCCGCAGTGCCCTGGCTCCGGCCTCAGTAAGCGCTACTTGAAGTGGAGGGAAACAGCCTGGGCTGACTTGTGCCAGAAACAGGGCTAAACCCCTCCCCACCAGGCATATGGAAAGCAAAGATACCCAAAGAAACCTTACTGGGAAGAAGTATGTGACCTGGGTGTAGCTGCCTCCCTTCTGTTCAGCTGGCAACGATCCTGCGGGCGCTGAAGGACCCGTGAAGTATCACTTGCTCCAAATGAGGCCCCTGCGCTGACCTGCTGTTGTAGGTGCCCACAGAGCACAGCGGGCATAGGTCTTTATGCACTAAGTGTTAACACTATCATTTGTTTCTCATGCTGAAATGTCTGTATCCTGCTAGCCTGCTAAACGTTTCAGGTAGGATATGTAGGCAAAGTCCCTCCCTTCAAGCGCTTAACTATAAGAAGGGTATTATTATAAAAAAGCATTGTAAAATATTAGGCAAGCAAGGTACTTTGGGTAAATCTGTTATCTTTTATTAGACCAACTCAGATAGTTGGAAAATTCTTCTTTGCAAGCTTTCGGGTACAGTTATCCTTCATCAGGCAGAGGAAGCATCTGCAGATGGTCTGTGTTCTTCCTGGATAGAGTGGTAAAGCAGCCAGAGGCCAGTAGTTATGCAAGAAAGGCAGTCAGTTAAAATGTAAATTGAGTTGGTCAGTGGATGAGAGACAGGTGGGGGTTGGCGGGGAAGGGAAATGAATGTAGCTGTAGTCAAAGGAGGGAATGAGAATAGCTGGTAAAAAGTAGAGGGTTTACCTGGGGAGTTGGATGTTAGGCAGGTTATAATGTGTCATAAATCCAATGTCTATATTTAGTCCATGATTTTTTGTATCCAGTAAGTTGATGAAGTGAAGTTTGTAGGCTCATCTGTGAAAAGTGTTTTGTAAATTCCCTTTGAGAATTAGAACTGAGAGATTGGAGAGAGAATAGTTTTCTTGTGAGAAGTGGGCACCCACAGGTAATTGGTATTCTTGTCCTTGACAGATTTTCAGTGTGCATTCATTCTGGTGCACAGTTGTTGTTTGGTCTCTCCTATGTATTATCCATCAGTGCACTGGATGAGATGTATAACATTTTTGGAGGTACGGGTGTAAGATCCAGGAATGTTGATGGTTGTGTTGTGGGTTGTAGTAGTTTTGGGGGTGGTGGAGATGTTTGGCAGGTTTTACATTTCTTGTCATGGCATGGTGTGGATCCATTCACCATGTTTTGGGTTGTAGGAAGTTTGCTTCTGGTGATGAGGTTGGCAAGGTTTGGTGCTTGTTTAAATGGTAGAATGGGTGGTTCTGGGAAGATCTCTTTAAGAACAGGGTCTCCTAGTATGGGTTGCAATTGTTTGAGAATTTTCCGTATAGGTTCCAGGAAGGGATGATATGTCGTAACCAGTGGTGTGCGATTTATGAGGGTTTTTCTTTTGTACTGCAGCAATTCTTCATGTGGTATCTGGGTGGCTCTTTCAAAAGTACAGTCTGTCTGTCTGGAGGATTGTTCTTGTTATGTGAAAGCCTTTTGAGATGTCTGAGGTGAGGATCACAGGTGTTCTCAGTGCAAATTTTGTGGTATTGGAGGGCTTGGCTGTATATTACAGCTTTCTTGTTATGTTTAGGGTGATTAATGGTTCAGTGCAGTCTGTGGGTTTCTTGTATATGGTGGTCTGTATTTTACCATCCTGGATGGTGACCATAATGTCTCAAAAGGAAATGTTGGTATTGGAGTATTTTAGAGATAGTCTGAAGGAGGGATGATGATTCTTGAATTTCTGATTAAAATCAATTGGAGATTGCAAGTTTTCAGTCCAAATGTTAAAGATGTCATCGATATATTTTAAGTATTAGCAAGGGTTTGATGGTGCAGTCCTTGAGGAATTTTTCTTCCAGGTGGTTCACGAAAAGGTTGGCATATTGTGGGGACATTTTGGTACCCATAGCTGTGCCCATGGTCTGGTGGAAGTGTTGGTTATTGAAAGTGAAATTGTTATGTATGAGGATGAAGTGTATAAGTTCAAAAATATCTTTGGGTCTGTACTCTGAGTTGTAATCTTGCTCTTGTAGATATGTGAGGCAGGCTTTGTGTCCTGATTTTAGTTGTTAGTAATTGCTAAAACAGTTAATAGCAACACACAAATTTTGATACTGCAGAAGTCGATGACTGTTTTCCTCTGAAAGCAGACTTGCTTTTTTCTTGGTATTTTTCATTAGCATTAAAAATTGTATCAATTTTATGTAATGTTATAATTCTTTTTCAGGGTAAACTCTTTGACTCTACAATAGCTGATGAAGGGACATGGACATTAGGTATGAATATGCTGAAAATGAAATATTGAAAAGACACAATTTTTGTTTGCACCTCACTCTGTACTTTAAAAAATCTGACTTTGAAAAACAGGCACATACTTTTATTTTTTTGTCCTGCTTTCTTCAACAGTGTATTTTTCAGGTGTGACATGAGATTGGCATGTAGTTTAACAAAAAATGATGAAATGTAAAATGCAATTAGTCTGACCCTCCATGTTAAGCACTTTTGTGGTTGTAATTGACTTAGATAAAGTAACTTAATCTTGTATTTGTATGTAGCATGAGTTGTACACCAAAATGTATAGGTTGAGGCTGACAGATAAATGCCTGGAAAAATTGGGTTCGAATTCTCTAATGGAATAACTGTTAATTTAAAAAATAACCAGCACAGTTTGTTTATATACAGCAAAAGCTTTGTTATCTGGCATCCATGGGAAATGGGGGGTGCCAGATAACAAAATATTCCAGTTAACTGAGAGGCCTGAACAGGTGTCTTTGCCTGTTTGGGCCGCCACATTGCAGACCCTCCCGCCGCATTGCTAACCTTCCCACGGGCCCTCAGGGGGGCCCCCGTGCAAGCTGTTATGTCCTGGGCTGTGGGGACTTGGCAAAACAGGAAGTGCCATGGTGGGCACTTCTGGTTTCACTTTTACCTTACAAGCCGGCATGGCAGTTAATAGAGCATGCCAGCTTGTCAAGTGCTGGTTAAAGCAGCTTTTACTGTACTGGCATAATAATTAGTCTGGGAAAAGTTTCTTGAAGAAACATGGGGCATATAATTACTATTTTTCTTGTTGGTTTCTCACTCATCCTTTACCACAGCGTGATACTTTATCCGCAACCACAATAGTTCTTTAACTGCTGTTGCTTGTGACGGAGATGGGAAATCACAAGATATGCATTCCCTCTTTAAAGAGTTAGGATATGCTTGTAGGATTTGGTTCTAGTGAACAGCAGATGCCCCACAAGAATTCATCTGAAGTTGAAATTGTTGAGTTTTCGAATTGTATTAGGCAATTTATTATTGCATTCTATATAAAGTATTCAGAAGTGTCTTCAGGAGGCATGTTTCAAGATCCTTCTTCAATTACTTGTTTTCAGGTGTGGAGGATGAACCTCCTAATCCAAAAGCAGTATGATTCATAGAATCATAGGGGAAGGGACCCGCAGAATCCTCTACCAGGTCAAAGGCATGATCCATGGCCCCCAGCCAGAGCTAGGCCAGAGCCATGACCAGAGGTAGCTGCATGGGGAAGGGGGCTAGAGGCAGTGTTGGGGGCAGGTAAGGGCCAAGGTGGTAGTGGCTCGAACCCTGAGCTCAGGTTGGAGTCAGAGCCACAGTAGCCGCCTGTTGTCCTGCTTTGTACTTTGATCCAAGACCAGCAGTTTCCCCATTGCCCTGCCCCATGTTGAAAATTGAGAGAAGGAAATCCTTGGATTTGTGTAAACGTGGTGCTGCATCACTAAGCCCATTCCCTGCCAGTATGTGATTTCTGTGCGGTACATGCATTTTGTAGTACTATACCCATTAATCTAGTTATAAGTGGGGTCTGGGGTGGTGCAGGCTTTGAGGCACACAATTGACAGCCTAAGAGGTCACAAGTTTGAGGCCATTGCAGAAGGCTTATAGTGCATGCAGCCTGTCAGATTCTAATGAAATCTGCAAATTCTGTTAAATACCTTGTCACAAGAACACAAAAAAAAAGAGTCCTAAATGTCCCAGGCAATCCTCTAATTTGAGATGCTTTCCCCTGTATTTGACTTGCTTGTACAGAAGTCTTTCCCCAATGACATTCAGCTGCATCCTTTTAATTTAATTTTATTACACTATTTTACATCTGTTCTATCCAAAATAACTTCTTGCCATCCTTGTTGTTAGCCATATTCAAAGCTCTTACTGTGGTTTTTTTTGTACAAATGAATTATTTCACAGAAGTGATGGTTATTTCTATTTTTCTCTTCCAAAGAGGACAGGGAATTAATACGTATTATTCTAACCAAGACTAATCGAGATGCTGGCAATTGTTGGGCTTCTCTGTTAGAAAATGAGTATGCTGCTGATCCTTGGGTACAAGACCAGATGCAAAGGAAACTTACGCTGGAGAGATTCCAAAAAGAGGCAAGTCAGAAGATAAAAACGACTGCTTTATTTGCATGTATGCAGGTTATGGAGAGTTCCTGTTCCCCTGAGCGCTGCCAGGAGTAACTAGGAATAGCGGCCACAAGTTGACTGAGAGTAGGTTCAGGCTAGACATCAGGAAACACTACTTCAGTCAGGGCGGCTAGGATCTGGAACCAACTACCAATAGAAGTGGTGCTCGCTCCTATCCTTGGGGGTCTTCAGAAGGAGACTAGACAATCCCCTAGCTGTGGTCGTTTGACCCCAGCATTCTTTCCTACCCATGGCAGGGGTTGGACTTGATGATCTGCTCAGGTCCCTTCCAACCCTACCAGCTATGAAACTATGGCCAGGAAAAATAGGAGAGATTCTTTTGTTGTCCAGTTACATTCCTGTGGGAAACTGGAGTTGTTTTAGCTCAATCACGTTAGTCTTTCTGGTGATAGAAAACCTAAAAAAAAGCCCCCAAAACCCTCCTATTAGGACTTCAAAAGCTGTTGTTTTTGGCCAGTAGTATATAACTGGCTTAGGTTCTTCGGGGTTTAGTGTCAGTGAATGTTGCTATTAACTAACTGTAGAACCAGGATGGTCAACCTGTGGCATGTGTGCCATAAGTGGCACAGGCAGCTGCTGTGTGCGTCTGTCTGACACTTGAGCCCCAGGCCCTTAGAGATGGTGTTGGACAACAGTGCTGAGAGCCAGATTAACCTTTCCCTAGCCCAGCAGCTGCTGCCAAACTTGGGGATTTGTACCCTGGCTTCCTATATGCAACTACAGCAGTCATAGTAGCAGCATCCTGCCCCCACTTTATTCTGCAGGGGCTTCTGGAAGCTTTATGGCACCCCAGGTGACAATTTAATTAGGTTTGCCTTTGGATGGGGTGGAAATCAGAGGAGCACTATGGGAAGGGTTGGGGGGATGGGCCTTAAGTTGTGGCATGTCTACCAAAATGGTTGGCCACCATTGCTGTAGGAGAACAGAGCCTATAAAAGTAAACAGTGTGCTGGTCTCCAGACATACCTATATTTAAAGGTTTATTTTTTCAAAATAAAACTGCTATGCCTACATTAACACAGGGTATATAGTAAAAGCTACCAGTTTTCCAAGTGGTAAAGCCTCAGCCTATAATTACTTCCGTTTTGTTTTTTTGAGCAGATCTAATACTACAATCCTTTTCAACATAGTGACATCTACATATGACATTTAACCATCTTTTTGTAGAAGCATTAGTAATTTGTGGCAGCAGAGTTGTCAGATTAGAGTTTACTGGTTAACTGCTGTGTCAGAAAATATCTGAATAATTCCTTTTACTGAAAATAAAATGCTTTTTAATTAAAAAATGTTATTTAGGACTGCAGAAGCTTATCTTTTCAGATAAGTGATTTAAAGGAATACTATGAAACTCAAAATGTACTTAAGTTTATATTCATTACATGTTACATATTTTCTTGATGGTAGAGATCTATCTGCCTTCTAAACTAAGGGTAGTAATACTGCAAACTCATTTTAGCAATAAGCTGTCTAGCCACTACCAGTCCCAGCATGCTTTTAGTTTATAATTGCTTATGCATGTGTGTACATTTTTGTCTCTTCATTCTCCCTGAAGAATTGAAACTGCTAACTTTCAAAAACTGTTGTCAGTTTGGAACAGTGTTGGACACTTTGATCTACATACTCATTGAATATTAACCCTTTTACAATTTTTTTCTTCCCCATATATAGAATCCTGGATTTGACTTCAGTGGAGCAGAAATTTCTGGCAACTACAGCAAAGGAGGACCAGACTTCTCTAGCCTTGAAAATTAAATTATTACCTTCAACTGGGTTTAATGATACCTGAGAGAATTCATTTTAAACTGAAGGGTTTGTAGCTAATGAAGACTTCATTTATCTACCCAGTGGAATGTCTCTGAACCAGTTAGTCTCTAATGTGCTACCCTGCCTTGCTTTCTCCCAAATGGAAGGTGTCTAGGCAAACAGCAAATGGTAAAGGGTTCCTGTTGACTTGTGCTAACTTGCTAAGAAGAAGATAATGTGCACACTTGACAAGCATATTATTTTAAATGACACATAAACAAATATTTTTGGAGAAGTGCTCCATATTAAATTGGAGTCACTGATATCAGGAAACCACTCTTATGAATGCAAGTTTTCAACATCAGTTACCATTTTCTTTTCAACAATAAATTCCACTGGTAAACCACTTAGCTGTGTGTTCCATAACTAACTTCAAAAAGTATGTTTGTGGCTCTTTCTGGGTAAGCAGCCAGCTGATTAGTTGAGTTTGATTCTAAAACTGGTGGCAGAATGAAGAGTATTACTCCAGGCTGTAGAAATTCAGATTTGACATTCTATTCAAGTGTCATATATCACCGAGGGATGAGTATGATGGTATCATGACTTGAGTACAAGTACTTTTAGATATGCTTAGTGTCTATATATTGATTGTGTGAAGAGAACATGTTTTGATTTCTGAAAGGGTAGAACACTAAGAGAGATGGCCATACTTAAGCTGTTAACTTGTGTATCTTACTGAATAACATGCCTGTGTGTAAGGCAACTAACGTGCACTCATACATTTTTGTACGTAATCTGAATTAAAAAGTATAAATTTATAACGATAGGTTTGTGCTGTTTTTTAGTGTAATCCCTAGGCAAATTATGTATTTTCAGGACCCAGTCTGGTAAGTTGACTGTTATAATGCCCGTTGGGTACATATAGGCTATCCAATTCTAAGGGTAGAAGGTAGAGATGCCTACTTAAGTTGTACCGTATTTTAAATATTAACATGTAGACTGTTAATTTCCAGGTAGAGTTTCTGCCAGCAATTTATCCATTTAACTGGATTAAAAATGGTTAGTAATCTATTTAACATGGGGCAGTGAAAAGAAGGAATATGGTTTCAAGCAGATAAATCTAATGGGGGGAGGGGAGGAGTGAAATAACTAATGCAGAAGGTGAGAATTAGTTCCAGCAAGTATGGTTGAGTATAACATGGTGCTGTATTTTACTGAACCCTAGTTAGTAACAGGAGTCAGTACACTCTATTAGTAACAGAATGATGTTGGCAATCTGTAGCATATAGCTAATATTCCTGAGCAGTCAGTAAGTGTAGTGTTATAGCCTTAGTTTTGGGGTGGATAGAACTAATGAAAGTACATGATTAAAATTGTAAAGGTAATTCTTTTAAAGTGCACACAAAAGAAACATACTGTATTTACTCTAATACAAGATGAGGCTATTTTCCATTTAATTGGTGGGGGCAGGGGCGGGTGGTTTATGTGGCTGTGATGTTGGAGCTGCTGCCCTTCCCTTCCCCCGCCCACCACTTACCTCCAGTAGTGCCATTTACCTGTTAGTAGCTTCAGCTCCAACCCAGCTTGGGGCACAGAGCATGGGCTGCTTTCATCCCATGCCCAGCCATGCAGCTCTGATCCAGTTCCATGGCTAGAGCTGGAGTTGCCAACACCACTGCTGTGGCTGGAGCCCTGAGGGTCATGGCAACAGTAGGGGAGGGGTGGCAAGGTCACAGGGGGCAAGATGTTGGGCAGGGGGGCATATGTTCGGGGTGCAGACAGTGGGCAGGGGGGCATATGTTGGGGGTGCAAGTAGTGTGTGCGTGTGTGTGTGTGTGCGTGTGTGGAGGAAACAAGTGGGAGCGGGGAGGGATCAGACTGTTTTACTCCCTTTCCCACTCTACTACTGTTTATCTCCTTCCCATTGCTTTTCCTGCTCCAGCAATGAGGGGAATGACTTTAAGACTAATCGTTTCTAATAACTAGATTTTGTACATAGAAAATTATAACACTTGCACATTGCCAGCTGTGGAATCTAATTAGGAAGGGGGTAGTCTTAAATTCAAGTCAACTTGGATTTGGGTAAGCATGGTATTTTGAATGGTACAAGATGCAGATAGTTACCAGCAATGTGGCTTTTCCTATAATTTCAGTTAGTTATGTCCTACCTAATATATAGAAATCCTTTTAAAAGGAGAAAGGGCTGTACTATTCCTTACCTGGTAATATCAAGTCAATCTCTACCTTTACTAATTTCCCAGATAAGCACAAGATGGACTTACAATGATGTCTAGACTTGATAAAGTGCAGTTGATAGTGTATACCTGTGTACTTTCATTGAAGTTCAAATGCTTTCTTTCCAAATGCCTGTCAGAGGGAAAGGCTAAGGTAATATGAGCATTCAGGGTAGATGCATAGCGAACCAGCAGTATACAATCTAGACAGCTGCATTGGTGATCAAATTCCCTTCTCTATGGGAGGGGATAAAAATACTTAATCACTACTTTGGATGGCTACTAACAGCTGTAGAAGCACCAGACAGGGCATGTTGTGGAAATTTTATTGGGTCTGAGCTCAGGATCTGTTCACTTAATCAAGGCCACCTTGTTGCAAGCACCTTAAGGTCCACAGCTGTTTTAAGTCAGTCATTTTATTAAACATAGAAACAGGTGCATGCACAAAGCTTTCCATTACATTCAGTGATTGCCCTATGAAAGTAGTTGAATACCATATAAGACTAGGGGGGACACATTTAAAAGATTCTTTACTTTCAGAGGGTTCTTTAGTACCAGTATGTAGTTTCAGATATTTCTCTCTGCTGCATTCACATGCAAAGAGCTGGTGTAGTGCAGCAACCTAATTCTAGAAGGCAGAATAAAGACTGCGAGGATCATAAAGTACTAGTTTATATTTTTGTGTAGTGTAGGAGATGTATTTTAATAGGTCTAAAAGATCTGGATTTTTTACCTAAATTTAATGTCATTCAGCCTTTGTAAGTAAGTGTCTTATAAACAACAGCTACATTTCATTGAGCTCTTTATGTACAGTTTCCTCTCACTTTATGTGAGCTCTGCATGTGCAAATATGCTCTTATACCAAAAGTGTTATATGCAAGGTCAGCTTACGCTTATGGGATCAGTGTGGTGGAAGCCTGCAGTCAGCTGCTATATGCAGGGCATTAGCGCACACCAAAATATAGTCTCCTGTAGGGAAACAGTGTTCCTCCTTCATTGTCTGTAACACATTTCTGTTTTTGCCATCCTCATGATAGGGCCCTGTGTTTGTGTACTGTCTGCTGTTGGCGAGTACCAAAACTGTCTTGCAAAAGTGGTAGAAATGGGTCTGTACAGTTGAGGTCTTGGAACATATCCCAATTTGCTACATTGTATAGTGGATTCCCTTTATGCAAATTTACATTATGTTGTAAATGCATTCCTCAAAGCCTATAAAACAAGATAAACTTGTACTGTGCAGTCAAGAAGAAAGATATAGTCAAGACAACTGCATCTCAATAAAATTTATTGAAGAGGTACATTTCTTAGTGTGGCATAATTGCACTTGTTGTTAAAGGTCTACACAGTGCACTTTCAGAGTTATTTCCATACAAAGTTGTCTTCTTTCAAAAAGTCAATAGGTAATACAATGCACAAATAGCATTGTTAACAGTGTTCACTACAGTCATCTCAAGTTCACATTAAAATAAAATACTCTGCTTTTCCTGTACAGTTTTGGTTGAATGTGTTCTGTTAATGGTTCTACTGTAGCTTTAGATTGAGGATATGGCTTAGAGAAAGAAGAATAGATACTGGTGCACCAGCCCCAGTCCTGTGGTATGCTCTGATCTTCATAGGCCTTCTCTTCACTATCCATCAATTCATATTGCACTCAAATGTTAGTGATCTACAAAAAGTCTTCTTTCACAGTACTCAGATCACTATATCAGAGGTTCAGCTGTTCACGTTACAAAACACCAGAGTTGTTAATTTTTCTTCATGTTAAAGCCAGACCTACCTCAACATTCTGTATGTAAAGTGTCTTGGCACAAGGCTTTTGTTAAAAGAAGAGTACAGCTCTATTCTTCATTTAAGACGGCATATGCTATTCAAACTGATAGTTACAGATATAGATGCAGTTTCTCAGTTCAGTAGCTAGAGGCAAGGTTTGTTCCAAATACACCCACTTCCACAAAAAAAGTTGCACCTCTGAAATGCCAGAATACACCTCTCTTGAATGGCTCACTGTAAGAAATGCTCATCTTGTGTGACTAGAAAAAACAAACAAACAAAAAAAGTGCTGTATCCAGGTTAGGATTTTTTAAGCTTTACACTCCAAAATAGCAACAAAATCAGTGCTAACTGATCAACTGCACAGGGCCTGAAATTGGATTAGCCATCCCTGTTAAGTTACAGTTCTCTTTTGGTGTGACTGCCAAGGAAGAATAGTTGGGGCCTCAAGAAAGACCTTAGCATAAGGTCCCCTAAAGTAGTAAACCCTATATATCTATGCACTGCAAATCTCCACCATAAAAACTTCAGTGCATCACACTTTTAGAAAGTAATTGTAAGAATTACAAAGTATAGCCATAATGAGACTACCCACTTGCACACTTGAATGAAGCATTTGGCTTGTCTGTCATTTCGCACCCTTTGATCTTCAGTAAGTAAGTACACTGAACTTACTGTAGTTTCCCCAATGACCTTCAATCCTAGAGGACAATGCTATAAAGATACTGCACAAGTAAGTTAAGTCTTCCAAGTTTCAAGTAGGAGGTTTAAGTAGAGGAGCATCACTTTCACAGAATTAACTGCATCCAGTTACAGTAAACCCTGGTTAGACTACATAAGTTTATCTATGAGTTGAATACCAACTAGTAAGAGGTTATTAAATGCTTTAAAAATTAGCATGGTACCTTACTGTCAAATATAACTGAGATGCAGATTTTAGTCTTATCCTTCAGGACTGTTTACTATTCACATTACTCTTGTAAATTCTACATTGAGTACCTTTGCTGGCGAGGAAAAAAAACAAAAAACCCAAAAAAACAAAAACACCAAACAACAAAAACAAAACCTCTTTAGTCCAGAATATTGGACAACTGAAATATGAAGAAATCTAAGAATCAAACTTCAGATGTTAAGAGCTATGGTGATTCAGGTGTCAGTTCTCAATTTTACAAGTGAATTCTAAACTAGTCACTTGTAAGAAGTGGTCATCTTTCCATATTAACACTCCTGTAGAGAATGGAGAGAGAGACAATCAACTGAAAAAGCCATTGCATATAACAAATTACATCTCAGAAATTATGGGGTCTTGAAACAAGCTGGGGGGGGCGGGGCAGAGGAGAACAGGACGACTTGAGAATCCTACCTATCCTGCTTCCCCAAACTACCAGTTGAGGTATGACAGTATAGGTGGAAGAGCCAGTTATCTTACTATTATTGCACTGATTATGATCTGAGTGTAGTGGGATGTTCTTTTTTCAACATAAATTTACTTGAGTGTGAATCTTAAGTATGGCATTAGCAGCTGAAACTTGACTGTTAAAGTTGCTCCCCATCCCAAAGTTTAAAAAACTTTGAGCCTTTAACAGTTTGTTTTTATAAACAGTAAACTAAATAGGATCTCTTGGTCATGAAGTCAAGCTCCATGCTATCACAGTAAAAGGCATGCAGCTGTTCCAGAGCTACTGATGCATGCTATTTTGCTAGAACCAGATAGTATTCAATGACTGTTTTTAACAGTTTGTACAGCTACTTTATGTGACAGCTTTGAGGCTTGTATAGCCAGCATGTTTAATTGTAATGATACACATGGTGTGATAGCAATAAAGATAAGTCATATTGATGTAGTGTGACATTCTGACAATTTGGGTGGTATAATACTCCTTACTACTGAGATTGTTTCTGGCTTGAAATAAAAATTGCGTTTTAAAAATTGTAAAAACAACAACAACAACCACCACCACACAGCCCAGACTCATGATTTCTTATTCTTTGGCCTCTAGGCATGTTAGAAACATCTAGTCCAACACACTCTAGAACAAGAGGACCCGCATTCAGTGCCTGCAGGACAGGCTATTAACCTGCAGTTCAAGTTTTGATTCTAAAAGGTAAACTGGTATGCTGACCTGTTACTGAAATACATATGCACCTTTTTTTTTTTTTATTTCAGTTTCCTTGTATAGGAAAAAAGTGAACCAAGGTAACAACACGGTCAATTTGTAGAGTTCCTCCTCTAGCTATACTCACTTGGGTTCCACTGTTTTGTGGCTCGCTCTACACAAAACAGTGGAACCCAAGTGTCTGAATCCATGCTTTTGCACCTAAAATGCACTATGTGCAGGGAGTGGTACTGTGGTTTTTATATCACATGCTGCCTTGAGTGGACAGGTAGTTTTTTTGCAAGTTTAGGCTTGAGATGGTCTAAAGATGCAGCAGCCTGCTTATGAAAAGATCCTGAAAGGCCATTTAAAAAACATTTAGAGGAAATGAGAACCTGTTCATTTGAAAACCAAGTTGAGTACCTAGGCTGTCTGAAATATTGAAGCGAAACCCCCAAGATCATAAAAAGCATAACTGCCGAGAAGTTGGTTACAAATTAATTAATTACTTGAAAAAGTCTAAGTCTGAGAGTATTTAAGGGGGGGGAAAAAAATTACCTATATTAGGAGCCAGTTTCTGGGATGGTGGGGAGGTGTGTTATTCTGTCATAGCTGTGCTTTAGTTGTCGTGCTGTACGTCCCGATACAATCCATTTTAACTTCTGAACATTTGGTTTGCAACATTTGCTTGAAGAATATTCCGTAAGGCACTTTAATACTAATTCCTTCCAAAAAGCCAGATCCCTGTCACTTATCTAAACAAAGTGAGACTACAATTAAATCAACTGCTTAAGTCACAATTAGTGATGTAACTGTACACTCGAGCTAATAAGGGTCTTATACACTACAGGCCAGTAGAGACACTAGGGTAAGAAATAGCATATGCTTTGGTACTGCGGACTATTAAAAGCACTTTTTTTGTTGAAGGCCCTCTTAACTGGAAGTTTTGCATGAAACTGCTAAGAGCTAGATAATCAGTAACATATCCCATTTAGCTAGACTTGAAGCTAGAGAAATTTGTGCAGGCTAGGGCTCAAGTGTGTTAGTCCAGGATTAGTTTAGTTAGATATCCCATTTTGTACGGTCCTAAAAGACATTAAGTGTCAAGACTAAGAGTATTTTAAGGAATTAGTGCAGTTTTTCCTGCTTTATTTGGATTTGTAATGTTCTATGCCTCTAACAAAAGAGGCTCTTGGGTGTGATTAGCTGATACCAAATAAGCTTATAGAAATGGCAAAGCTGACAAGACATCCTTCTCTTGTCTTCATTTAGAAGAAAATGTTTCCATGGTTGTTATTTTAAGACTTAGGAGACAGAAGTATTAGTGTCATCTGACTGCTTTAGGAACATTTCAAATGAGGTGCTGAAATCCCTCCATCAAGGACTGTCTGTACTATGGATTCTTCAGAGCTATTAAGTTATCTTTATGAAAATCTGTTGAGACTGTTTGTCATCTTCACTTAATACAGTAAACCTTACCTTGGAATGGGTCTGAAGGCACTTTAAAACCTCCATCAACTCAAGTAGTTTTTTTTCTTCTATCTCCAGGGCCATTATAGATAATGCCAAAACAGAAGGCTGAGGGGGACAGAAAATAAAGTTAATTCTGAAGACCGGAGCTTAGCAGGATCAGTTAAGTCAGTATGGGTACACGCATTAGAGAGACATACCTTGGCTTTAGAGAACATTATTCGGCAGTGACATGCTTTAAGTTGGGCTTCCAGTCTCTCAAAATTAAGGTATTTACTCCTGTAAGAAGGTTGAGTTGATTTAGTTTTATGTAGCATAAAAAGTTTCCTTTCTAGTTGCATAGATTAAATAGAGACAGTTGAAGCTTTAGAAGTTTGCTAAAGTGTTGTATATCTAGAAGTATTCTCTAAGGTAATGTTTAAAAACTCAATTTCTGGAAGTCTGAAACCTTTTCACTTGGATTCAAAACAAACTGGTATGCACCGAGTCACTTAAATAAATTGCCACCAAATTTTAAAAATATGTTCTGTACGTTTTCTGTTTGGAACAGGAAGGCAATGGGTTGGGGGCAAGTCTATTAAAAACAGCGATTCACATGAGCCACTGTTTACTGCTGCAATTTAAAATTTATTTTAAGATTTTTCTAGCCTGTTCTACAGGGAGATGGGGGGGAGGATCGTCCCATTTGTCCAAGTAGCTATTTCATCACAATTTCCTTTACCTTTCACAGCTTAAATTCCCATGAATGAGCGAATGATAGATCTGTAGAAACTGAAAAGCTGTTGTAGCTTTGACTTTCCAAGATAGCTTCTCCAATACAATTTTTTCCATTCTCATCATGTCAGAAACAGTGAACCTATACTGGCTTATTCGAATCAAGTCAGTAGCTAAAGGAACATTTCTTTCCTCTTCTGTTGCTTTCACAGCCAAGTAGAAGCAGCTCAGACCAACACAGCCTAAGTGTTTAGGCTGTACCTGGGAGTGGAGGGAAAAAGCCACACTCAAATTTCACATACTATAGCTCAACCTTAAAAATTTCATACAAAAGACTAGATGTCCAAAGCTGTACTTTTTCACCTTGCTTTCCAAAGGTAGTAATGTATTCAGAAGAGTTCATAACATTACATTTGCTTTGTTTTCCTAGCTCCCTAGGCTCTGCCATACCAACTTTGATGAAAGGATCAGGTCAGTCCAGTGCTCTTCAAGAGTGTTGGCAGAGTCAGATATTTTGAAGGAAGATTTGAGAAGTTGTTTTGTAGAGTTATGGAATGGAATAACGGAAGAAGTTTAGTGCACTGGCAAATTACCACATGCCTGGAAGCATCCATTTAACTGAGATGTTTGGGAGGCGAAGTACAGTTTAAAGATGTCTCAAGAATTTAAGTCTCTTAAGAAAAAAATATAGAAAGCATTTAAGTCTAAGTCTTCTAACCTCTCTTTCTGGTTTAGGAATATGCAGGCTTTGTGATATGCCAAAACTGTCTCAAGTGCAAGTTTGAAGATTCTGCTTTCCTCTCATCTGCTACAGCACTATGGATCACTAATCAGGGATGCCATAAGTTTAAAGGACAAGTGACTTATTTTAGTATAATGAAGATTCAGGCTAGTTTGTGCTACTAGCTGAGTTCAGAGTACACCCATCCCTTCTCTCCCACATGCCCAACCAACATCTAGAAAATACCTTATAAATCACCCAAGCTCTCAACTAGTACTTTACAGATTTGAAGTATTATAGCATACTCCACTTAAGTGCGTTTGATAAATGTGTAACAATGTCACTCCCAATTGATATCTACGTAGCAAATGGAGCACATAAACTACTCGAGTTCATAGGAACTCTTGGTGCTGCCACCCACTTTGTAACTTAACTGTAGGAGCACACAGTTTATGCAACCGATTAAGGCCTGATCATTTCAGGGCTGCCATTAGGGGGCTCGGAGACAGTGGTGCTCACTCAGATGAACAATGCCTAGTCCCTCCACAGGCCAGAGCTATCCCGTGGACCCAGTCCAGACCCCAGGACATGCGTAGTGGGGCCCCATCTAGCCACACACAGGGGTGTAAGGCCAGCTCAGCTCTGATCCAGCTACAAAGGGACAGAGGGCTTGGCCTAGCCTCAACCCAGCTGGGGAGGGAGGGGGCAGGAGGCATGACCTGAACTCAAAGCCAGCTCCACTGAAGCTTAGGGGGCATAGTCTGATCCCAACCTGGCTGGAGGTGGCAGAGGGAAGGCGGCATGGCCCTGAACCAGCACCCTAGGGCTAGGAGGCACAGCCTGGCTGGGCAGAGCAAGCGCATGGCCCGCCCCTACCGAGGGAGAGCGGGGGATGGGGGGTGACCTCTGCGGGGGGAGGCGCCCCAAGGAGCCCTACCTTCATCCTGGCCAGGAAGCGGTCGAGGCAGTTGACAGCCAGGGAGAAGGTGTCGGAGCGGAGGCCGAAGAACTGGGTGAGGCTGAGCAGGTCCTTCACCTCGAAGTCGCGCAGGCGGGCGCTCACGCGCAGCCCCGTGTCGTGGGCGCCCTCGACGAGGCGCAGGCCGGGCGCCTTGGGCTGCCCCCGCACCTCCTGCTCCAGCAGTGCCGCCAGCTGCGCCAGCAGCGCCCCCGCCTCGGCGCCCGCCGCCGGCTCGATCATCTGTGGGGACACGGTCCCGTCAGCGGCCCCGGGGCTGCCCCGCCACCGCAACACCCGCCCCGCCCCGGCCGTGGACAAGTCCGGACTTGCCCGGGGCTCGGCCACCAGCTCCCCACGGCCCTTACCTCCACCCCAGGGCCGGCGCGGCTCCACGACGAAGCAGCAGAACCACGCTCGCCGCCCGCACGGGCACCGACATGGGCGCGGCCGGGCCGAAGCAGACCCCCCTACGGCCTTTATATAGTATGGGATGGGCGACTCCCGCCTCCGGCTTCCTCTGGTTGGCTGCTGTACCGGTGATGGAGCTGCTATCCAGCCAATCCCGCACAGCGAGGCGGGGGGCGCTGCGGGCGGTGGCCCCGCCCTGCCAGGCCCTCCGCAAAGTCGCGCGAGCCGCAGGTCGGCGCGGTCCGTCCTTGCTCGGCCGGGGTGTCCGCGCTGGTCGGCGCCTCCTTGTGTTTTGTCAGCTGCTCCCCGGCCCCGCCGCAGGAGATGCCAGGCCTCGCGCCTAGCTCCCCCCGGTTCTCCTGACAGCCTTGCAGACGAGTCCTGGTCGAACCCTGGCAAACCTCTGCCTTTGCGGAGCGGGCGCGAGCTGGTTGGGTCCGCGTGCCCCAAGCGCAGTCACCAAGGCCCAGTGGCAAACGCCGAGGAGATACAGGCTTCCCTGGCTTCATGTGGTACGTGCGTTCCTGGAAAATGCACATAACTCAAATTGGGATAAGGGAACCCACTTTACAACGTAACAGATAGGGAGACATACAAAAAACTAGAATGCTTGGTTCCAAAATGATGCCGTTTATTAGACCAACTGTGAAATCACATGAAATTGTCCTTTTCTGGAAGCTTTCGGGATCAAAGTCCCCTCATCAGGCTCTGGGAAATGTGTAGATGGTACACAATGGTAAAAAGTCCCCGTATCAAATAGGGATCTGGTCCAAGAGCTCGACTGTACTGATCTCTAGACCCATTTCTACCACTCTTACAAGGTAATTTTGGTACTCACCAACAGCAGACAGTGCACACAAGCACAGGGTGGTGGTGAGAGTTTAGTTGGTGTGAAGAGATGGTGGTGAAGGCTTCATTGATGGACCAGGGAGAGGGGTAGGAGATAAGTTAGTAGGATGCTTAGAAACCATAATGTGGACGGCAACCATAGAAATACGTGTTGCAGACAATCACGTAAGAGTGAATTTACCTTTCATATAATGAATTTTTGGTACAAAGGGTCATCGCATAAGAGCAAATTTGCACATACAGAACCCGCATAAAGCGAGGGAAACCTGCACCAAGCAGAGTTCCCCAGGGCTCTGAGCCCAGGATGGTCCAGTATCTTCATTAATGATCCAGAGGATGGAGCTGAGTATATGCTCAGTGCAGATGATTATCACAGTGGATGGAGCAGTGAACAGGCTGGAGGGTAGGATTCAAGATCCAAATTGCCTTGAATATTGGAGCAAGGATCCGAAATAAGTCCCATGACATTTATTAAACAAAAATGCAGAACACTTGCACTTAGGAAGGGACAGTCAAATAGATGAACACAAACTGGGTAACAGCTAACTAGGCTGAAGAAAAGGACCTGTAACTTATGCTGAATATGAACCTGCAGCGTAATACTCTGAATAGCAACATCATCTGCAAGTCCTAGATAATGATTCTTCTGCTCTAGTCAGTGCTGGTAATGCCTCTGGAGTACTGTGTCCAGAATGGGGCACAAGATATGGACAGTTTTCATTTGGATGGACAATTGGAAGGGTCTAGAGGAACTTAACTGAAATGACTAGAGGCCTAAAAAGCATACCATAGGAGAAATGGTTGGAAAAATTTTGAGTCTAGAAAAAAAAGACTGGGTTTTCAGACGTCTATAACAACTTTTTTTGTATTTGAAGAAAAAGGGTGGTGTTCACAGGAGACAGGACAATATTTTTAAATTGCAATGAGAGCCATTTAGTTGAGGCATTATGAAAAACTTGCCAACTATGGGGGTGGTTAGGGCTAGGGAAGGTTAGAAAGGCTGTGGAATTTCCATCTTTGGAAAATTTAAGTGCAGGTTAGACACATATTTAGTTTGTTTTAGAGTAAACAGAAGTGCTCTTGCCTAAAAGAAGAATGGTTAAATAACACCTCTTTTAAGTCCTATTTTTCTATAATTTCTCCTCTGGATTTCAGCCATGGATCCTGTGATAAATATTAAAGGATCCTTTATTCCTGTCTTTCCTGCTTTCCCAACCTTTCTGTCTCTTTCTCATATTATTCCATTCATAACTTCTCTCAATGGGAACTTCTAATGCTTTCCATCAAGCCGTGTGCCAGTTTCCCATTTGAGATCAACGTTTGCAGAGGCTGCTTCTTTTATGGCAGAAATTTGTAATTTGCTGTTTTTAAATTACTGTTATGGAAGTAAGTAGGCTATTCATTGACCCTTTCCAGGTTGGTGGAGGCATGGGGTCAATGTACTTATATAAAAGCCTGACAAAGACTAAAAAGAAGTACATTAGAAGAAGCATTGATTTCCATCTTACAGGAAATTTAGAATCTTGCATCGTGATATATAACTGCCTAAACCTATGCTGGTCACTTTTTATTCTTTTTAATATGGAAAAGGGAGTTGGGGAGTATCATAGAAAATTAGGGTCAGAAAGGACCTCAGGAGGTCATCTAGTCCTCTTTCTTTGGCAGTTCCTCACAGTTGAAAATGATTGTCTTCCATGTCTGTCTTATCTGTTGGTCCAAAGATGGCTTCTGAGACCAATCTTTGAGAGACTGGGATAGACTCTGCTGCAACTCAGGCATGTATTTCTGTGTGGGATGGGTGGCTCCAGAAACTAGGTTCAGTTTGTGACTGACTTTTTCTGCTGCTCCCATTGTTCCATCTCCTCTTGTGATAAGGTTTCAAAGTACTGAGATCCTTGCAACGGACTCTTCATCCATGTGGGACAGTCCTGGGTGATAGTCCCCCACAAGTTGATGTCAATGTTGTATTATGTCCAGTTGGTCTTGAGGATTCCCTGAAGTGTTTCTCTGCCCTCCTCTTGAGAATGTACCTTGACTAAGCTGGGAGAATTAAACTTGCTTCAGGGTCTAGAGAGCTAGACATCTGGATGACATGGCTAGCTCACCAAAGTTGATGCTGGATGATTATAGCCTTAATCCTCAAGGTGCTTGTGAGGGGATGCTAATGTTGGTCCATTTATCTCCCCACTGGATTTGAAGGACCTTCCATAGGCAGTGTTGATGCTATTTCTCCAATGATTTGAGGAGTCTCCTGTATGTTGTCTATATTTCAGCTCCATGCAGTAATGTGGGGATCACAACTGCTTGATAAAACATGAGCTTGGTTTTGGATCTAATGTCATGACCTTTGAACATCCATTTCCTCAGGCATCCAAAGACTGCACTTGCACATTTGAGGCAATGTTGGATTTCTTCGTCATCTAGTCCAACTTTCTGCTCAAAGCACGATCGGTCCCAACTATCTCATTCCAGCCAAGACTTTGTCTAGCTTGGTCTTAAAAACCTCCCAGGATGGAAATTCCACAACCTTTCTGAGTATCCTGTTCCAGTGCTTTACTACTCTCCTAGTCAGAAAGTTTTTCCTAACCCAGGGGTGGGCAAAATACCTCTTGGGGATCAGATCCATC
This sequence comes from Crocodylus porosus, assembly GCF_001723895.1. Lineage (NCBI taxonomy): Eukaryota > Metazoa > Chordata > Crocodylia > Crocodylidae > Crocodylus > Crocodylus porosus. Next base: position 15,113,728 of record NW_017728914.1, read on the forward strand.
CTGCCAAGTGATTGGATCCAGCCACAGGGAGGCGCCCACCAAGTGAATGTATCCAGCCCACAGGTGGGCACTAGCTCTGGTAGCACTGGTAACCTGTAGGGGGTGCATGAAGGTGCACGTGCATCCCCTGAGAGCACTGGTGCACCCGCTGAGAGCCAGCATTCCCCACTTAGGTGATGGGTGGGGAGATAGATGAGATCCCCACCACTCCACCCACGAGCTCATGACATTTCTTTTGGTCCAATCCTCCAAGTTGTTGCAGTCTCTCTGAATCCTAACCCCACCTTCCAGTGTATGTTCTGTTCCCCCCAGCTTGGTGTCATCTGCAAATTTGCACTCCATTTCATCTTCCAGGTTGTTGATGAAAATATTGAACAAAAACTGGCCCCAGAACTAACCTCTGGGGCATTCCACTTGTAGATACCAACTGCCAATTGAACTTCAACTCATTGATTGCCGTCATTGGAGAGTGACCATCCAGACAGTTTTCTATCCACCTGAACGTCCATTCATCCAACCTGTACTTTCTTAGCTTGCTTGCAAGAATATTGTGGGAGACTGTATCAAAATGTTTGCTAAATCAAGGTATATCACATTCACTGCTCTCCCCACATGCACAGAGCCAGTCATTCCATCACAGAAGGCAATCAGGTCAGTCAGACATGACTTGCCCTCAATGAATCCGTGCTGACTGTTTCTACTCATCTTCTCCTCCTCCCAGTGCTTAGAAATGGATTACTTGAGGATCTGCTCCATAATCTTTCCACGGACTGAGGTAAGGCTGACCAGTCTGTAGTTTCCTGGATCCTCCTCCTTCCCTTTCTTGAAAATGGGCACTGTATTTGCCCTTTTCCAGGCATCTGAGACCTCTCTCAATCACCTTGAGTTTTCAAAGATAATGGCCAGTGGCTATGCAATCACATTGGCCAACTCCCTCAGCACCCTATGGTGCATCACACCCTGCCCCATAGACACATTTTTTAAATAGTTCCTAACCTGTTCGTTTACCACTATTGGCAGATCACCTCCTCCCCAAATTGTGCTGCCAGGTGCAGTAGTCTGGGAGCTATCCTTGCCTATGAAACTGAGGTGAAAAAGGCATTGAGTACTTTAGCCATTTCTGCATCATCTGTTACTAGTTTGCCTCCCGCATTCAGTAAGGGACCCACACTTTCCCTGATCTTCCTCTTGTTGCTGACATACTTATAGAAACCCTTCTTGTTACCTTCACATCCCTACTAGCTGCAACTCAAATAGCGCTTTGGCCTTTCTGATTTCATCCCTGCATGCCTAAGCCATGCTGTTATACTCCTGCCTAGTTGTTTGTCCAAGTCTCCACTTCTCGTTTGCTTCTTTTTTATGTTTTTGCTCACTGAAGAGTTCCTTGCTAAGCCAAGCTCGTCTTCTGTCATATTTGCTAGTCTTTCTGAGCAGCGGGATGGTTTGTTTCTGCATCCTCAGTACAGTTTCTTTACAATACAGCCAGCTCTCCTGTACTCCTTTCCCCCTCAGACTGACCTTCCAGGGGATCCCACCCATCAGTTACCTGAGGACTGTATGTGGTGAAGGGGGAAACTTCCCATTTCACAAGGAGAAACTTTTAAACCATTGAACTGGAATGATGTCTGAAAAAAATTACACAGCAAGAACCTCTTAATTCTATTCTGTCCATGGACACGTAGGCTTATACACCTGTCCTTATACACATAACCATAGCAATGTATTCGTACTTGCATCTAGCTCAATATCTACAAGGTAAACAAGTGAACATATAATCAAACACAGAACACAATTAGGGTGTGTACAGACATTCAGGGAGGTTAGGGGGAAGGTAGAGCAAGTTAAAAAAGGCCACCTGATCTAAGATAAGTCAGGATGAGGATGCTAGTGGGGCATCTTGGAAGGATTGAGGGGAGTAATGGGATCCACAGGAAGGGTTAGGGGAATCAAGTGGGGATCTGGGGGCCAAGTGGGGTCTGAGGGAGGGATTGAGGAAGGAAGGCAGTGTCTGGGGGGGGTGGGGAGGAATTTTGGGGGCCAGTGATGGGACCATAGGGTCCAGGAGGGTTTGGCAGGATCTAGGGAGCTAGCAGGCTCTGCAGTGGGGCCGGGGGTGGGGGGATGGGGAGTCTTTCCCTCATCCCCAGGACCAGAGGCTATTTTTAGGCCCCTGACCTGCCTCCACTCTCAGATAAACACCACCCTACCTCTAGGGGACCAATTTTCTCATTCTGCTTACCCATCTACCCACCTTCCTTACTTTGCTCAGCTCCCAGCACTGGTGAACACTGGTAAAAACCAGCACCAGGAGTGGCTTGTGGGATGGGGCATTTGGTGGGCTTGGGGGGCTAGCTGGTCTACAGGGGCAGGGGTTGTCCATCTGGGGGTAGGGGGATAGGGAGTGGGGGGATTAACCCAGTGCTAGGGGGACAGGTAAGGAAAGTGCAGGTCCAGGGCTGTGGCCGGTGGTTGGGCTGTCCCAGCCCTATTAGATTGGTTTAACAATGGCCAATCTGATCCAAGTTCAGTGTACCTCAGAGGTAGAATTAATTTATGTAATCCATGCTGGCATACTAAGGCTGGGTAATGACCCGGATTTTGGGTCCTCAGGGTGCCAGTAGCCCCTCAGGCAGACTACTGACTGAAGTGTCCCATGGAGAGGTGTGTCATTCACCCTCACTACCCAGGAAGTCACTCTAAACCTGATGAATACATTACTCATTATTATATACAACAAATTTAAATAACAGAAAAATACAATTAAAAAATATAAAAACAATAGTTAATAACAAAACTAACAATTTGGATAATTCCAACACACTGGGTGGTCCTATTTGTGGTAGGCAGCCTAAAAAATGAAAATTAAATAAACCTAAATAAATACACCCTGTTATAACCATTTAAAACCGTTTCCCTCATAACCTCTTCTGGTCACAATCCATTTCCCATAGCAGTAAATAGCAACACAGCTATAACTATGATCACCACTAGATGTCAGAGATGAGGCTTCTGCTCCCCCAGGGAAAAGTGGGCTCTTTTAATCAGTCCTGGTAACACAGTGGAACAGCCAATGAACAGAAAAAGCTGCTACAGATGAAGGGCTCCATTTGTTTCCTTTACTGGTAGATTATTCTCTTAAGCAGTTTCCTTCTGATACTCTTACTGCAAACGTGTGATTAGGTGTCCTCTTACCCTCCATGCTTGTTTGTTTTCTCTCAGCCCATTCCTTCTCAAGGCTGCCTTCCCCTCCCAACACATCCACCTGCAGACAGGGCCTTCCCTCTACAGGTATCTGACTCTGTGGCTTGAGCTGTTCCCAGCTTGAATTTTACCACAGCATCCTAGCCAGACACAACCCGCAGCCCAGTCATTAACCTGCTAAGGGCTCTGCTGCTTCTTCCAGCCCTAGCAAGGCTACCAGCCTTGCTTACCACCCCCTCTCTACAGTTTCCCTGGCACCTGTGTCCCTGTTTGCACAGCTCCGAAACTGGTGGGGAAACAGCTTCTCACAGGATGATACAGGCTCTCCCCTATCCTGATGCTCTGCTCTCCAGGCAAGTTTCAGCATGGTCTCTCCTGGCTTGGGCTGAGTCTGCCTCCTCCTCCAAGGCTGGAGTCCACTCCTCTTCCCCCTCCTCCAAGCTTCTTTCCCTTTTCTCTTTTCCCTCCCTCAGCTTTTATGGCTCAGTAGCAGCCAATCAGAGCCCTTGGTTTTCAATGCAGGCTCTTATTAAACACTCTAATAAGAAGTATGCATCGCATACCCTCCTGTCTCGTAAAGATTATGCACCCTCTGAAAAGTTTTGCTGCCCCTTTCTTGCAGAGCTCTTAAGCACAGATCACCTACTCAGCTTGCAGCCAGGCAAACTTTGTAGCTATTACGCTTTGGTAGTCCATTTTAGATCAATCTAACCGTCCTGACTGTCTGTACAATTTGCACTTAGTTTGACTTAACTGGTGTAAGGTCTGCATTTGGGTGAATTAAATTAGATCAAGTGGCCATTTTTAATGCAATCTGACCTCCTGCTAATCTCCCCAAATGTCTGTACCTAGCCTCAGAGGTCAACTGAACTTGTCTGGTCTTACCAGACTAAACCCTGTGCAGAATTGAGGTGGGGGTGGAGAAGGGAGGGGGAATGTGGAGGGTGGCCAGAGGCATATCTGAAGCTCCAGGTTCTGATCAGGACCTAGGGGGAGAAAACAGGGGAACTCAGTCCTGGCAGCTGTAGGTTTCAACTACACAGGAGTGGGAAGGAGACAAGAGCTGAAGCCAGGGCATCTCTAGGTTCCTAGTAGCTATTAGGGATGGTCCCCCCAGATGAGGAACTAAGTCTCACCTGCCCATCCCAGGTGTTGCTAAGTGCCATTCTGAGCAAAGACATAACCCCATAATTCAGGGATAGAGGAGTGTCCCCTGTCCTTACCCCCTGCTTCTTTCCCCCATGCACTTAGATGCCAGGACCCGAGAGCCTTCATGATGTCACTGCCTAGCTTCCAGCCTCTCTCCACTAAGCCCAAGCCTGTAGCTGCTGAAGTAGTGTTGTAGTTGAACCCATTATAGTGCCCCCCGACCCATGGTTCCAACACCCCCCGCCCCCTTAATCAATGCCCAGGGATCATGCCTTTCTTTCCCACCATTATGTTACTAACTAGATAGGTAATAGCCACCTCCTAAATACACATGACAGTTTCCATCAGTTGTGGACACCCTAACTTACCATTGGAGAGGACCTAAGAGGTGCCTGGGTGCATGGTCTTTAGCCACAGGATCTGAACGTGACTTTGGGAAGAAGGAACCTTTCAACAGGAATACATTTTAAATTTCTTTAGTTCTGGGAGTGGAGTCAGAGAACATTCTGAATGCAAGGTCCAGGAGTTAAAAGATGAATAGAACTGGTAATCGTACAAGTCTGCATTAAAAATAAAAACTATTTTATGATGGTTGGGAGGAAATGGATGTCTGGGGAAGGTCCAGGGTAAGAGGAAATAAATCTGCAATGCAACTCTGAAAAACCTACATGCTAGTCATATAAATCTATGCCAGAAAGCCTTATACAGTATGGGCACAGCCACACATGCAAGAACGTGTGCTTGCAGCAGCTGAAATAGAAGTGGTGCAAATTTGAGCCAGGGCTTCTTGCTTCAGCGCACGTGCTTAGACATGCAGTTTGGTGTGGAGTAAATTGTGCCACTTGGGGCAAAATAACCCTGCCTGTCTCCTCCCGGATCTGCAGCCAGAGGGAGCTAGAGCCTGGGGCCAGCACCTGTGCTGTCCCCAGCAGTATAAAAAGCTGCCCTGTCCTGGCCCCAGCAGTATAAAAAGCCACCCTGAAAAGTAGCTCAGGGCTACTAGCTCTCAGGAGCTTCTGGTGCCCAGCCAATTGGTACCTGGGGATACTACCTCTTGTGCCAGCTGGACTGTTGTAGTAGCCCTGAGAGTTCCCTGCATCCTCTACCCACTGCAGTAGTCTGGCAGTGGGGGTGCTGCCTGGCTGTGACCTGCTGTGTATCTACCAGACCCAGATAGGGACTACACAGCCAGTAGAGGCATCTGCCCCTCGGCCAGCTGCCAGTGGACTGTGGTTGCAGGGTTGGCCTCTGTGCGGCACTGCTGCCATGTGTGCCCCCTGCCCGGCCATCTTGGCAACTATTGCCCGGAAGATGTTCTGGGTATCGTGGCCTGCTTTGAATTGTCAAAGCATGCCCTCTTGGCCACATTTGGCCAGGAGGTCAGCCACAGCCAGCTGGGTCCAAGGGTCCTGCAACTGGCCTCCCTATCAGGAATTCTGGTGTTCCCTATCAGAAAACTGAAAAATTCCTGATAATAAAATCCCAAAGTCACTCTGTAAAATACCTGCAAATCCATGTTCCTCCACAAGTAAAACAAAAGACCACTATAAAGAGAGAGAGAGTGAGATAGAGACAGTGATCACTTGGACAATGTTTTATTGATATCTCTTACAGTATTAAAGCAAGTGTCTTTATCATAATAATAAAGTGAACTCTGAATACATGTTTTATGAATTCATGAACAGATATTTTGCTGCCCTCCCACAGGGCAGTGGCCCCCATACATGGGATTTGGCCCCCACAACAGAGGATTCAGCCCCTACACAAGGGGTTAACCCCCAACAGGAGGTTCAGCTCCACAGAAGGGCTATGGCGCCCTAACAGGGGGATTCAGCTACTCACACAAGGGGCCAAATGGCCCCCGCAGGGGCTACCATCCCCTTGCAAGGCCGACATGCCCCACCCCAGCCTCCTGATTGGTGCCGCACCTGGCCCCATCCCCCCACCAGCTGCTGCAGCCCCTGAATGGCT